>NC_134800.1:32984094-33334094 GCF_046742065.1 Oratosquilla oratoria | reverse complement strand
CCTGAAGAGATCAAATGGAAAGAGAAAGTCCCTCCTTTGAAAGAAATAGAAGTAACAAAGAATGAAATAATGAAACACTTGAGTAATCTTGATGTCAGAAAATCACATGGACCAGATGAAATAGTAAACTGGATTTTGAAAGAATGCAGGAATGAACTGGCAGACATAATACATAGCATAATAAACAGTTCCTTGAAAGAAGATAAAGTTCCAAAAGATTGGAAAAAAGCAAATATAGTACCTATATATAAAGGGGGAAATAAAGAAGACCCTACCAAATATAGACCAGTCTCTCTAATAAGTACAATAGCAAAGATTTGTGAAAGAATTATCAAAAGTAGATGGGTAAAATACTTAGAAAAAACAACGTGCTAAATCCAAGACAATTTGGATTCAGACAAGGACGATCATGCGTCACCAATTTAATATGTTTCTATTCAAGGCTAATAGATATAATACAAGAAAGAGATGAATGGGCTGATTGTGCATTTCTAGACCTAAAAAAAGCTTTTGACAAAGTACCACATAAGAAGTTGCTTAAGAAATTAGAAACTGAAGGAGGAATACAGGGCAAACTGCTTAAATGGATGGAAGACTTTTTGCAAGGAAGAAAAATGAGAGTAGTGATAAGAGACAAACACTCAAAATGGGATGAAGTAATAAGCGGTGTTCCACAAGGAACAGTTCTGGCCCCAATGATGTTTGCTATATATATTAATGATATGGATGAAGAAATTGAAAGTTATATGAGCTTCTTTGCAGATGATGCAAAACTATTAAAAAAAGTGAACACGGAAGAAGATTGTGAGTCACTACAGAGTGATCTAAATAAAGTATGGGAATGGAGTAGGAAGTGGGAGATGGAGTTCAACACTAAAAAGTGTAGTATAATGGAATTTGGAAAAAGCAAAAACAGAGTAACAGGATCATATAAATTGGGAGAAGGAATAAAAAAAGTAGAAAATGAGAACGACCTGGGAGTCATTGTTATGAATATGTCACCTGAGAAACATATAAATAAGATTTTTGGAAAAACTTATAATTTAATAAGAACAAAGTGGCATTTACATACTTGGATGAAGAAATTTCTAATCACTCTGCAGCAATGATGTGGTCACCAAGTACAAAAAAAAAATTAAAAAAAAAAAAAAAATTAAAGAATACAAAGAGCAATTACAAAATTGGCACCAACACTCTCAAAACTATCATATGAAGAGAGACTAGCAAAACTTGAACTACAGACACTAGAGCAAAGAAGAGAGAGGAGATTCGATAGCTATTTACAGAATCATGAAAGGAATAGAAATTATTGATAGAGAGAATCTGATAAAATGGGATGATAGAAATACAAGAGGACACGGAAAGAACATTTAGAAAGACAGCTATAGAAGAGATCTGAAAAAGAACAGCTTTCCTCACAGAGTAATAGACAGTTGGAACAAGTTAGATGCGAAAGTGGTGTGTGCAAAAGCAATACATGAATTTAAAAATAGTTCAGAGAAAATGAGATATGGAGACGGGACACCACGAACATAGCTCCCCTTCCCATAAAAATTCAGCGTGTCGCCAAACGAAGACCCATATATTATATGGGTCTTCCTTTGGCGACACGCGAATTTTTTTTTATGAAACTTTCACAATTAATACAGTTTTGTATGCTGATCACAGAAATAGCATTAATTCTAGAGAAATTAAAAAAGTGCCGAAAAAACGGTTTTAATGGTATAAAAATGACCGAGACCTTAGCGGTAAAAGTTTAACCGGTAAAATTAGCGGGTCACTGGGCCCGTCACTCAGTACCACCAAGCCGAGACGTGCTTACCGCTCTCTGAATGTTATGGTATAGCTTATCGAGTTATCGTTAACGAAGCTTTAACGGTAGCAGAATGTTTGCCGGTAAGCTATCGTTAAGGTTGTTGGATAAAACCTGTAACTTTACCGGTAGCTGCCTACCACTACCACCTCCAAACATGAACCCATGCATGCAGACACGCGAACGAAAATGTATACACCACACCCACCTTCAGACACCCTCCATTCACTTACTCGCGCGGTAGATAGCAGACTATAGTAGCACCAATTAAAGTATGACCTTTTCTCTTTACAATGTCATAACAATAAAAACAATATGTAAAATAGAACCAGAGATATAGCTAATTAAAGGACAAAAACATTGATTTTTCGAACTCGACTCGAACTTGTGACGTCACTACTACCTCACGAGTCTTTTACCGGTAAACTGTCGGTAATTTCGGTAACTGTATTGTTCTTCACCAATAATTTCGATATTGAAATTAGCGATATTTGCCCAGCACTACTACTCACCACTGCCGGCCCTGCCCTCAGGAGTGGACCCTTCGCCACCTACCCCGCCCCGTGGAGTGGACTGCCTGCCCATCCGCGCTCCTTAGCCTACGGACGCAAGAGAGGCTGTTTAGCCGCTCAACCGCTGCGGCTGTTTAGCCGTTTTTATAGAACACACTACTTTTAATGGAATTGCGCGCATTAGTTACTTAACCGCTAATGCGCGCAATTCCATTAAAAGTAGTGTGTTCTATAAAAACGGCTAAACAGCCGCAGCGGTTGAGCGGCTGAACAGCCTCTCGTGCGTTTCATTCTTTAGAGTGGAACGCCAACCGCTCCCTGGTGTGGACCCGCCGCCTAATCCGTCCCATGTAGAGAACCGCCGCCTGCATCCCTGAGTGGATTCCCGACGCCACTGGCTGCTCCAACCACAGTGGCCCCCTGACGCCGCTTGCTATCCCCGTAAAGGATGAAACGCACGAGAGGCTGTTCAGCCGCTCAACCGCTGCGGCTGTTTAGCCGTTTTTATAGAACACACTACTTTTAATGGAATTGCGCGCATTAGCGGTTAAGTAACTAATGCGCGCAATTCCATTAAAAGTAATGTGTTCTATAAAAACGGCTAAACAGCCGCAGCGGTTGAGCGGCTAAACAGCCTCTCGTGCGTCCGTAGCCTAAGAGTGGACTCTAGCCTCCACTTGCCGCTGCCTGCAGCCCCAGTCTGCCAGTCCCTGCCGCCGCCGCTGAACCGACGTCTCTACCATCATGGACCAGCTACCCGTAGAGAAACACGCCGACGAGCTCGTCGCAACTGTTTCCTCGCCCTCCGTCTCCCATGTCAAGACAGACCCCCTTCACGAGTGCCTCGTCGACATGGTGACTCGACTCACCCTTCAAGTTAGTGAGCTGAAGGAACAGGTTCAGGCAACAGACCACCGTAACTTTTCACGCAGGTCACGTTCCCGATCCAGACCGAGATCCACAAGCACGGATCGCAACCCAGCGGTATGCTATCACGCCCAGTTCGGCTCTAAGGCGCGCAAATGTAACCATCCCTGCGCCTTCCCCCAGTCCCCCACTTTAAACCCCAAACGGCGAACATCAGCGGTGCATAATGTTCGCCCCTCCTCCTCACAACTCCTCTACATACAAGACCCTTTAACGCGTCACTTCTTCCTTATCGACACCGGTGCTGCAGTAAGCATACTGCCAGCTTCAGCCATTTCGAAGACGTTACCCCCACTCACGTCCCTCTACGCTCCCAACAACACGAAGATCGCCGTCTACAGGAAATCCACCTTAACCCTCTCCCTCAACCTCCGTCGCGCCTTCGAGTGGACCTTCTACGTCGCCGACGTCCCTCAACCCATCATCGGAGCCGATTTCCTCAACCATTATGGTCTTCTCGTGGACATACAGCGCCGTCGCCTTTACGATGTCTCCACGCGCCTCACGTCCTACGGCCACACTCGTCCTGGCGTTAGCACCAACATCTCCGTCACCAGTCACGGTACACCTTTTGCTTCTCTCCTGCAACAATTTCCCACCCTCACCCAGCCACATCAATGCACGCCGCCGATACGTCACCACGTCGAACATCGCATTGTCACTTCTGGTCGCCCAACCCACGCCGAGCCACGACGTCTCGCACCCGAACGACAACGCGTCGTCAAGGCCGAGTTCGAGTCCCTCATGCGTCAAGGGATAATTCGACCCAGCAAGAGCAACTGGTCTTCAGCGCTTCACGTCGTCACTAAGAAGAGCGGTGATTTGCAACCATACGGTGACTATCGTGCCCTAAACTCCCAGACTGTCTTCGACCGTTACCCAATCCCCAACATCCAAGAATTTGGTTCCCAACTCTTCGGCTGCACCGTCTTTTCTACAGTGGATCTGGTTCAAGCTTTCCATCAGATCCCTGTCCACCCCGATGACATCCCGAAGACGGCCATTACCACCCCGTTTGGCCTCTACGAGTACGTCCGGATGCCTTTCGGCTTGAAGAACGCAACACAAACATTCCAGCGCTTCATTGACGAAGTTCTTCGTGGCTTACCCTTCTGTTTCGCCTACATAGACGACCTCCTCATCGCCAGCCCTGATGAAGCCACCCACCGCCGTCACCTCGAAGAAGTCCTCACACGTCTACGTGACTACGGCATCCAAATCAACCCCGCCAAGGCGAACTTTGGATTGACCTCCGTCGACTTCCTTGGACACACTGTCTCCTCCACTGGTATTTCACCTCTGAGTACCAAGTGTGATGCCATCCGCCAGTTCCCGAAGCCCTCCACACAGAGACAACTCAAGCAGTTCCTAGGTATGCTTAACTTTTACAATCGCTTCATTCCTAAGTGTTCCCTCATGTTGCAACCTTTATATTCCCTCATTAGACCTTGCAAGCGTGGTCAATCTGTCAAGCTCGATTGGTGTCCTGAAGCCGACAAAGCTTTCGCTTCTGCGAAGACTGCCCTAGACACCGTCGCCACCCTCCGTTTCCCTGCCCCGGAGGCCCTCACATCCATCGCTACTGATGCCTCCAACGACGGAATCGGTGCCGTCTTGCAGCAATTCGTCGACAGTGCTTGGAAGCCGCTCGCCTTCTTCTCCAAGAAACTGAGCAACGCTGAGAAGAATTACAGCACATTCGACAGGGAATTGCTTGCTGTCTACAGAGCTGTCCAACGGTTCAGGTATTTCCTAGAAGGTCGACAGTTCATCATCTTCACTGACCACAAACCCCTCACTACCACCTTCCACGCTAACAAAGCCAGCTACACACCTCCGCCACTTACAGTATATTTCTCAGTTCTCCACAGACATTCGATACGTCCTAGGTACTGACAACGCACCCGCTGACGCCCTCTCCAGAAACATTTACGCAGTCTCAACGCAGTCTCCTGTCATCGACTACGCCGCCATTGCAGCTGCACAGGCCAACTGCGACGACTTGCAGCGTCTGTTGGACAACCCTTCCCTCAAGATGGAGAAGATTCAGGTACCTGGCACAGAAATCCATCTGTATGCTGACGTCTCCACCGGCAACCTTCGCCCCTTCCTACCTCCGTCATTCCGCCATCAACTCTTCCGCCACCTTCATGACCTTGCACATCCTGGCATCCGTGCATCCCAACAGATGTTGACGTCCAAATTCATCTGGCCAAGTATTAACAAGGACGTCAGACACTGGGCCCGCACCTGCCTCCAGTGCCAGGCTTCTAAGGTAACGAGACACACGTTTCCCCCACTAACTTTCCCGCTTGTCTCTACCAGGTTCAGCCACGTACACGTCGATATCGTCGGTCCCCTCCCATACTCCAACGGCTTCAAGTACGTGTTTACCTGTGTCGACCGCTTCACTCGCTGGCCAGAGGCGATTCCACTTCACTGACACCGTTGCACGAGCGTTCGTCGACAACTGGGTTGCTCGCTTCGGTGTCCCGACCAACCTCACCTCCGACAGAGGCAGCCAGTTGGAGTCGACCCTCTGGAGCAAGGTAATGGCCCTCCTTGGTATCCGCCGTTACCGTACTGCCATTTACCATCCTCAGGCCAACGGCATGGTAGAGCGCTTTCACCGCCAGCTGAAGGCCGCCCTCTACGCCCATGCCCTCAGCAATGAGCTCTGGTCAGTGGCCCTGTCCCTTGTGCTCCTTGGCATCAGGACCTCACTCAAGGTTTACATTGGTCACTCTCCTGCTGAACTCGTTTTCGGCACCACCCTCAGACTTCCTGGAGAGTTTGTCGCAGACGTGCCTCATTCCACCTCCTGTACTCCACACGACTTCGCCTTCCAGCTGAAGGAGACCATGGCCAACCTCCACCCCGTCCCGCCACGCCACGCCAAGTCGACTAGAACCTTCGTGAGCCAAGACCTCCTCCAGTGCACCCACGTCTTCGTCAGGACGGACGCCGTAAGAAAAGCCCTCCAACCTCCGTACGAAGGCCCTTTCGCAGTCTTGCGACGCACCAGGAAGACGGTCACGATCAAACGCAACGGAAAGCGTGGCCACGTCTCCATCGATCGCGTTAAACCGGCCTACCTTTTCGACCCCACGGACACTCCCGTCAACAGCACTCCCATTCCTACTCCTTCCAGGCAGCCCCGAACCTCCAAGACTGTCTCATTTCAACAGTAACTCGGGGGGGAATAATGTAGCAACACGCTGCTACTGCTAGTGTCCCCTAAGTGTACACATCATACTGTTTATGAAATTATTATTCTGTATCGGATTATTATGCATGTCTTTTAAATTACACAGTATGTTCCAAATATTATATGTTGTATGAGAATGACTATTGTATTGTTGAATTTATATATGTATACTGTTATTTGCATACTCTCTTCAAAGATTTAATTATTTTCAATGTATTATGTATGTCATGGCGGACGGGCCAATCGAATACAGTTCCTAAACCATTTTCGCAGTTTGAGTTACTCCTGCCTACAAATTGGACAGAATTCTACTACCCTGATGAAGTAATCGGTCTCATCAGGGCAAAGGAAATAAATTAAAACTTGATCACCGATACTGTGACTTCTGTTCACCTTGTCCACTCTCGCTCAAGTAGTTTGGAAGGAGGCCAATTTATGCTTCGTCTGTGTTTGTGTTTTTAGCGCCCATGTATATAGGGTTTAAATCTATGCACCTATTTACGCTAACTTCTTCAGTCGCCCATGCTTCTAAGAATAGTCTCCTTTTCTTTGAGTTGTCTCTATGTACCACTGTGGCTCCTTCCCAGTCAATATTGTGTTGTGATTCGTTAATGTGTTTGTAGAGTGCTGAGGCTGCATCTTTCCGTTTAACAGCCCGCTTGTGTTCTTCAATTCTGGTTGCGAGTTTCTCCTATGTAATCTGCATCACAATCCAAACAGCCAATGCGGTACACTAAACCCGCCTGCTGGGTGGGTGCTTCTGTGTCCTTGACCCTGGTGAGGTTGTGATGCAGTGTGTTGCCTGGTTTATGTGCTACCTGTATGTTCTTGTCCCGGAATATCCTGGCTGTTACCTCTGATGCACCTTTAATGTAAGGGATCGTAACCCTGTGTCCTGTGTGAGGGATTTGTGTCTCGGTGCGTCGTGTCCTCGTCCATTTCCGTACGGTCCGATTCGGATAGCCGTTGGTTCGGAAAACGTCACGTAGGTGCCTCTTCTCGGCCCTCACCGCATCTGTCGTGGAGCAGATCTTGTCAGCTCGGTTCCATAACGTGCGGATTAGGCTTCTTTTGTGGCAGTCCGGGTGGTAACTGTCATAGTCTAGAAGTCTGTCTGTGTGTGTGGGTTTTCTGTATATGCTGGTCTCGAGGTGGTCTACTTCTCGTGAAACTAAGATGTCCAGGAACGGAAGCACCCCATTAACTTCCAATTCCAAGGCTTTCTGGTCATATTCAGCCTTGTCCATCACAACCGTGGATCTGACCTTGTCGCTTGAAAGTATCGCTACAGAATGGTCTCTTCGTAGCCCTTCTAGCGCTTTCTTCTCTCCGGTGTTTTATTGTACTTTATTTCACTTGTTGTATTTTGTTATTTTATTATTTTATTTTAATATATTCATTTCCTCCGCGTACAAGTGCGCAGTGCACTTTTTTCAATTGTTGCACAAATGTTAGTTTATTTTATTTTATTACATTTTATTTCATTGCATTTTATCATATTGTATTGTACTTTGTTGTATTTTTATTATATTGCATTTACTTTTTGTAAAATATGTAAGGTGGTCCAGTCGTCCGGTACTGGAAGTGGAGTGGGACCCGGACAGCTTCGGCAGTGCGGAATACCTCTCCCAATTCCAACCACGGACAGTATAATAGCTCATTTGAACATTGTACATTTTCACACCCCTGACGAAAGTCCTAGGACTAGGACCGAAACGTCGGGCTTTAAATTTCCCACTTTGAGTCTGGTGTTTACGCTTCTCCCCTTACATTATATATATATATATATATATATATATATATATATATATATATATATATATATATATATATATATATATATATATATATATACATACATATATATATATATTATATATATATATATATCCATATATCCACCCGCATATTCCCACCAACCATATTCCATTTTTATTTCTTCTCTGTTGTTTGTACGGCCCACGGGACTTTATATTCTAATGTATTTCACATTTGTATTTAGTTTTACCCTGAAGACGACCATGTGAAATGGTTGAAACAGCTGTCGGTATAAAATGGAGCACCATTCTGACGATTTTCGTACTTTCCTCCAGAGAAAATACTTAGAAAGTTAGAGAAATGTTCTCTAAAAATCATTGACGCCACATGTGCTTTAGCATTCAACAGTAATATATATATTATATATATATATATATATATATAAATATATATAAATAAATATATATAATACATATAAATATATATATAATATATATATACATATAAATATATATATATGTATATACATGTATATATATATACATGTATGTATATATACATATATATACTTAAGGGGAAGATGGGCAGAATATTTTAGGGAGTTGCTAAATGTGAAGGAGGATAGGGAAGGAAAGATAGCTGCAGTGGGAAATGCTAAGAAAATGAGAGTGAGGAGTGAGGAGAATGGAGGAGAAATAAGGAAGGATGAAGTGAAGCCAGCAGTTAAGATGATGAAAGCAGGTAAAGCACCTGGTCTGGATGGATGCCATGCAGAATGTCTTAAAAAAGGAGGTACAGTGATGGTGGACTGGTTGGTGAGGTTATTTAATGTTTGCTGGAGAGAGGGTAGAGTGCCGGAGGACTGGAGGAGTGCGTGTATATTTCCACTTTACAAGGGAAAGGGGGACAAGTGTGAATGTAGTAGTTTCAGAGGGATTAGCTTGTTAAGTGTACTTGGGAAGGCTTATGGGAGGATCTTGATTGAGAGGATTAGGAGAGGAACAGAGGGAGTAATTGGTGAGGAACAGTGTGGATTTAGGACAGGTAGAGGTTGTGTAGATCAGATTTTTGTGGTAAGACAGATATGTGAGAAAGCTATAGGAAAGGGGAAGGATGTTTTTTGGGCCTTTATGGATCTGGAAAAGGTATAGGGTAGACAGAAAGGCACTGTGGGAGGTTATGCGGATATACGGGATAGGAGGAAAGCTTCTGGGAGCTGTCAAGAGTTTTTATGAGAGTAGTAGAGCTTGTGTCAGGATTAGAAATGGAGAGAGTGAGTGGTTCGAGGTAAAGGTGGGACTTCGTCAAGGATGCGTTATGTCAACCTGGCTGTTCAACTTATACATGGATGGGGTAGTGCGAGAGGTAAATGCAAGGGTAGTGGGTCAGGGATTGGAGATGTTTAAAGAAAATGGAGAAAAGTGGGAGGTGAGCCAGTTGTTGTTTGCGGACGACACTGCGCTTGTGGCAGGATCGGAGGAGGGATTGAGGAAGTTGGTGACAGAGTTTGGGAGAGTGTGTGATAGAAGAAAGCTGAAGATAAATGTGGGTAAAAGTAAGGTGATGAGATGTACAAGGGGTGAAAGTGGCAGTAATCTGGAAGTGAGCATTAAGGGAGAGCAAATGGAGGAAGTGGATAGTTTTAGATACTTGGGTGCAAATGTGGCAAGAAAAGGTGGAGAAAAGGTGGAGGTAGAATGTAGATTGAGAGAAGCGAGTAAATGCCTTGGTGGATTAAAAAGTGTAATGAGGAATAAAAATTTGGGAATGGATGCTAAGAGGAGACTGTATGAAGGAGTGATTGTGCCAACAGCACTGTATGGAGCAGAAACATGGAACATAAGAGAGGAAGAGAAAAGGAGCTTGAATGTGTTTGAGATGAAGTGTCTGAGAAGTATGATGGGGGTTACTAGGCTAGATAGAGTGAGAAATGAGGAGGTGAGGAGGAGAACAGGGGTGGAAAAGGAGCTGGGAGATAGGGTTGATGAAAGAGTATTAGGATGGTTTGGATACATGGAAAGAATGAGTGAAGACTAGTAAAGGAGGTATGGAAGGCAGATGTGGAGGGAGTAAACATGAGGGGACGTCCTAGGATGAGGTGGATGGATGGGGTGAAGGGGGCTTTGGGGAAGAGGGGAATGTCTGTTGAGGAAGGACGGGAGAGGACAGAAGACAGGGGTGAATGGAGAATGGTTGTATATGGAAGATGTTGTGATGCATGAGGTGGAATGGACGGGGGGATGGGGGGTGAGGTAGTGTGTGTGAGCAAAATTTTGACGCAGCCCGAAGGGATTTCTCCCCGTCCTCTCCTTTATATGGGGGGACGGAGAGGGGGGGTCGCCGATTTAATGAAGCGGCCTTGCTGTGGATGTGCTGTGTCTTACGACACTGCTTCTGACCCAGGGCAGTGGACAGGGTGCAGGGATGACCCGTCATCCAGGAGGTGCTAAGATGGGAGGGAGGGTGGAGGGGTGTGGAGTGTTTTCAGGGATGGAATGGGTGGGAATGATTTCATGCCTTTTCCTTTTTGGCTACCTCCCTAGTAAGGGGGAAAAAGTCTTGGTATATGTATGTATATATACATATAAATATATATATATATATATATAATATATATATATATATATATATATATATATATACATACGCAATAACAACACTAGGAGCGTGTGTTCACAAATGCGTAAGTAACCACTAGAAGTAAACTAACGAAGCAGAGCGCTTTCGTATAATTACATCTTCAGTGCAGATACAAAGAAGGAATCATAATTCCTTCTTTGTATCTCCACTGAAGATGTAATTATACGAAAGCGCTCTGCTTCGTTAGTTTACTTTTCCTAGTGGTTACTTGTGCATATATATACACAATATATATATATATATATATATATGTGTGTGTGTGTGTGTGTGTGTGTGTGTGTGTGTATTTACCTAGTTGTAGTTACCTAGTTGTATTTTACGGGAAGGGGAGCTATGCTCGTGGGGTCCTGTCTTCATATCTCATTTTATCTAAACTATTTTTAAATTCATGTATTGTTTTTGCACACACCACTTTCTCATCTAACTTGTTCCAACTGTCTATTACTCTGTGAGGAAAGCTGTTCTTTTTCAAATCTCTTCTATAGCTGTCTTTTTTTATTTTCTTTCCGTGTCCTCTAGTATTTCTGTCATCCCATTTTATCAGATTCTCTCTATCAGTGATTTCTATGCCTTTCATGATTCTGTAAATAGCTATCAAATCTCCTCTCTCTCTTCTTTGCTCTAGTGTCTGTAGTTCGTTTTTCTAGTCTCTCTTCATATGATAGTTTTGAGAGTGTTGGTGCCAATTTTGTAATTGCTCTTTGTATTCTTTCAAGTTTTTTTTATATATTTTTTTGTACTTGGTGACCATATCGTTGCTGCATATTCCAATCTTGGTCTTATCAGGGTGATTAGGATTTTCTTCACCATTTTTTCATCCAGGTATGTAAATGCAACTTTGATTGTTCTTATTAGATTATAAGTTTCTCCAAAAATCTTATTTATATGTTTCTCAGGTGACATATTATTCATAACAATGACTCCCAGGTCCTTCTCATTTTCTACTTTTTTTATTCCTTCTTCTCCCAATTTATATGCTCCTGTTATTCTGTTTTTGCTTTTTCCAAATTCCATTATACTACACTTTTTTGTATTGAACTCCATCTCCCACTTCCTACTCCATTCTTGTACTTTATTTAGATCTCTCTGTAGTGATTCACAATCTTCTTCAGTTTTCACTCTTTTCAGTAGTTTTGCATCATCTGCAAAGAAGCTCATATAACTTTCTATTCCTTCATCCATATCATTAATATAGCAAACATTATTGGGGCCAGAACTGTTCCCTGCGGAACACCGCTTATTACTTCATCCCATTTTGAGTGCTGGTTTCTTATCACTACTCTCCTTTTTCATTCTTGCAAAAAGTCCTCCATCCAATTTAGTAGTTTGCCCTATATTCCTCCTTCAGTTTCTAATTTCTTAAGCAACTTCTTATGTGGTACTTTGTCAAAAGCTTTCTTTAGATCTAAAAATGCACAGTCCGCCCATCCATCTCTTTCTTGTATTATATCTATTAGCCTTGAATAGAAACATATTAAATTGGTGACGCATGATCGTCCTTGTCTGAATCCAAATTGCCTTGGATTTAACACTTTGTTTTTTTTCTAAATATTTTACCCATCTACTTTTGATAATTCTTTCACAAATTTTTGCAATTGTACTTGTTAGAGAGACTGGTCTATAGTTGGTAGGTTCTTCTTTATTTCCTCCTTTATATATAGGTACTATATTTGCTTTTTTCCAATCTTCTGGAACTTTTCCTTCTTTCAAGGAACTATTTAGTATGCTATGTATTTTGTCTGCCAGTTCATTCCTGCATTCTTTCAGTATCCAGTTTGCTATTTCATCTGGTCCATGCGATTTTCTGACATCAAGATTACTCAAGTGTGTCAATATTTCATTCTTTGTTACTTCTATTTCTTCCATAGGGGGGACTTTCTCTTTCCATTCGTTCTCTTCAGGTTGTATGTTCTCCCTTGTAAACACTGATTTAAAATGTTTGTTCATAATTTCCGCCATTTCCATTTCCTCAGTGTATTCAACTCCCTCCTGTCTTAATTTCTCCAAGTCTTGTTTGTTTTTCAGTTTATTGTTAACAAATCTGTAGAATAGTTTTGGTTGATCTTTACACTTTTCTATGATATCTTTTTCATATTTTCTCTTTTCCTCTCTGCACATTTGTACATATTCATTTCTATAACAGGTATATATTTTCCATTTTTCAGGTCTTCTGTCTTTTTTCCATCTGGTCCAGGCTTTGTCTCTTTTGTCTTTTAACTCCCTACAGCTTTTGTTGTACCAGCATTTTACATATTCTTTTTCTTGTTTTTGTCTTGGGACATACTTTTCCACTCCTTTTTTGTAAATTTTTGTCAAAATATTCCATTTCTCTTCTACTGTTGTTTCTTCTTTGTATATTTCTTCCCAGTTTTCCTTTTGAAAGAATTCTCTTATTTTATCAAAGTTTGTTTTTTCATACATCATTCTTCCTTTTCTATATTGTTAATTTCTTTTCATATATTTTTCTTCATTAAGTTCCAGTTCAATCAATATGTGGTCACTTTTACTTATTGGTGTTTTATATTCAATTTTGTCCACTATTCTAGGTTCGGATGTAATTACTAGGTCTAGTCTCGATGGCTCTTCTTCATTTCTATACCTAGTGTTCTCCTGTATCCATTGTGTCATTGTATGGTCAGTAACCATCTCAAGTAGAGCGTTTCCCCATGAGCCGTCTCCACCCTTTACTGTCATTTCTTCCCAGCAGATTTCTTTGCAATTAAAGTCGCCCATTATAACTATTTTTCCTCCCTCTTCCATTATCTTGTTTAATGTTATATTTGTGTCCTCTAACATACTTTTATGTTCACTCTCTTCCCATGAGGCTGTTTTTGGGGGCACATAATTTATCACAAACTTTCTGTTCTTCTTATCTCTGTCTTCTACTTCCATCATTATCATCTCTACTGTATTCTTTCCATATGTGACACACTTCACGTTTATATCCTTCTTAGTCAGGAACATAACTCCACCCCCTTCCTTTTTCACTCTGTTTCTAATCCAATAATTATATGCATCATGCCCTACACTGTTGGGTGGTAGTGGACCTTTTAATTTTGTTTCTACAATTCCCATTATGTCTGGTTCTTTTTCTTTCAAATAATCATTCAGCTCATTCAATCCTGTTATTAATCCATCTATATTTGTGTAAGACACTCTTAGTTTTCTGCCACTTCCATTGTGTTCTCTGTTTCCCTTTTGTTTTTCTCTTGTATGTCGACTTTCTTTAGTTTCATATTCACTACTCTCCAATAGAATCTCTCTTTTTCTGACTCCGTTCTTATCTCGTTTTTTTCCTTTACTTCAAGTCTTTTCTGTTTTTCTTCCTCTCTTTCCTCTTTATTCATTTCCCTTTTTATCCATACCTTTTTATATTGTTCACTTGTTGCTAGTTTCCCTGTTTTGGATAAGATATTCTCAGCCGTAGTTTGTGACCTGAATTTAATCTTAATTGGTCTGGTCTTGTCTGTACTATATTTCCCTAGCCTGAATTTCTCTTCGATTTGTTTCATTATTTCTGGTTCATCTTCCTGAACTAATTCTAGTAAATTTCTTACTTTTTCATTTTCCTCTTTGATTCTTGTGGTTCTATCTGGGTTATGTTTCTCTTCCATTCCTAATATAATTATACATTTCTTTTTGTCTGCTAAGTCTCTTACTATATTCTCCTTCTGTCTCATCACTTTAATAACTGAGTTTTCAGTTTATTCATTCATTTGCTGTCTGATTATGTCAGTGAATGCAACTTTGCTATTTTCTTGAATTTTTTTCCAACCCTCCTTGTTCTCCTTATTATTCTCCTTTAAGACTTTATTCTCATCTTTTAACTGTTTTTTTAATTCTTCAATTTCCTTAGTTAAGTTTTTGTTCGCCTTCTCTAGTTCTTCCAATTTTTCAACTCTCCGTATAATATTGTTAACATGACCGAACCTACGCTCCAAGTCCTCGATCATCTTATCGACCTTCTCTTCTAGTCTTGTCAGTCGGGGGGGGGGGGTGTTTGTGTCCCCCCCACCCTCTTTAAATCCCTGGAAAATATTCTCATCACTTTCTACTGTATTGCTCTTATCTATACTTCTAATCTTTACATTTTTATTAGACATTTCATCGTCGTCGGGGGGCCGTTTGTTTACCTTTCGCCTGTCTGCCTGGGCCAAGTCTACTCCTTCCTCATTTCCTTCCATTTCCCTCAGTAATCCCTCCCCTTTTCCTCTTTCCCTACTTTCCTACTACTCCACGAGCAATTTCCCCCACCCTGTAAATACAATAGGCACTTCTCTTTGCGTTGGGATCCACAAAACTTCAATTTTCTTCAGAACGTCTTCTAAGCCGTCCATTCGTTGAAGTGTGTGTGTGTGTGTGTGTGTGTGTGTGTGTGTGTGTGTGTGTGTGTGTGTGTGTGTGTGTGTGTGTGTGTGTGTGTGTGTGTGTGTGTATTACAAATGGAGAGAGTGAATGGTTTGAAGTAAAGGTGGGACTTCGTCAGGGATGTGTTTATGTCGCCCTGGCTGTTCAATTTTTACATGGATGGGGTGGTGCGAGAGGTGAATACAAGGGTGGTGGGTCAGGGGTTGGAGATGATTAAAGAAAATTGAGAAAAATGGGAGGTGAGCCAGCTGTTGTTTGCTGACGACACTGCGCTTGTAGCAGGATCAGAGGAGGGATTGAGGAAGTTAGTGACAGAGTTTGAGAAGGTGTGTGAAAGAAGGAAGCTGAAGATAAATGTGGGCAAAAGTAAGGTGATGAGATGTACAAGGGGAGAGAGTGACAGTAGGCTGGAAGTGAGCATTAAGGGTGAGAAACTGGAGGAAGTGGATAGTTTCAGATACTTGGGTGCGAATGTGACAGGAAAGGGAGGAGTAGGGGTGGAGGTAGAATGTAGATTGAGAGAAGCGAGTAAATGCCTTGGTGGATTAAAAAGTGTAATGAGAAATAGACATCTGGGAATGGATGCTAAGAGGAGGTTATATGAAGGAGTCATTGCGCCAACAGCAATGTATGGGGCAGAAACATGGAACATGAGAGAGGAAGAGAGGAGTTTGAATGTGTTTGAGATAAAATGTCTGAGAAGCATGATAGGGGTTACTAGGCTAGAGTGAGAAATGAGGAGGTGAGGAGGAGAACAGGGATGGAAAGGGAACTGGGAGATAGGGTGAATGAAAGAGTATTAGGATGGTTTGGACACATGGAAAGAATGAGTGAAGAAAGATTAGTAAAAGAAGTGTGGAAGGCAGAGGTGGAAGGAGTGAATATGAGGGGGCGTCCTAGGATGGGATGGATGGATGGGGTGAAAGGGGCTTTACAAAAGAGAGGAATGTCTGTAGAGGAAGGACGAGAGAGGACAGAAGATAGGGGTGAATGGAGAAAGGTTGTGTATAGATGAGGCTGTGATGCATGAGGGGGAGTGGGTGGGAGATGGGGGGGGGGGTGAGGAAGTATGTATGAGAAAAAATTTGACGCAGCCCGAAGGGATTTCTCCCCGTCTTCTCCTTTCCTGCATGAGGGGATGGAGAGGGGGGTCGCCGAATTTATGAAGCGGCCTTGCTGTGGATGTGCTGTGTCTTGCGACACTGCTTCTGACCCAGGGCAGTAGACAGGATGCAGGGATGACCCGTCATCCAGAAGGTGCCAAGATAGGAGGGAGGGAGGAGGGTGGAGGGGAGTGGAATATATGGGAAATGAAATGGGTGGGAGTGATTTCTATGCCTTTTTCTTTTTGGCTACCCCCCGTGTAAGGGGGAAAAAGCCTTTGGTATATGTATGTACTTATATATATATATATATATATATATATATATACAAATATATACATATATACACACATATATACATATATATTACACGCACATATATATGTGCACACACACATATATATACCCGTGTTTCCCCCTCCACCTTATCCTTGACGCGGGTGAAAGCTCTGTGCAGCGTGTTACTAGATTTGTTTTTCGGCGCTCACCCCGTTCTTATTCAGAATCCTCGCTGCGACCTCTGAAACACCCCTCACGTACGTAAGGGACCATTATCCTGGTTGTGGCTTATCGTGTCTCACCCCGGTCTATTTTTCTTCTCTGCGGCGCCGTCCACCTTTTCACTACTTGATTCGGGTAGCCGTTAGCCCGGAATACCCTCCTCAACCTGCTTCTTTCCTCTTTCAGCGACGCCTCTGTGGAGCAGACCCTCTCCGCCCTGTTCCACAACGTTTTCACCACACTCTTCTTGTGGCAAATCAGGTGATCACTACCGAAATCCAGCAATCGATCGGTATGCCTTCCTGTACACGCTGGTGACCAAAATGTCACCCAGGCGTTTCACCATTACGTCCAGGAACGGTAGCTCGCCTTCTGCCTCCTTCTCCATCTCGAATTGGATAACCTCATGCTTCCCACTGAGCTGTTCCAGGAACCCATCCACATCTCAGTCCTTCAGGATTGCGAACATATCGTCACATACCGCGCACACAGCTTCAATGATGTTGGTGCAGCGGACAAAATCTCGTTCTTGAACCGCTGCATGGTGATCTCAGCCAGGATTACCGAAATTGGCGAGACCATGGGGGTCCCAATTCGCTGGTGGTACACAGTATCTCTGTAATTAAAAAAAAGTTGAGTCTAGACACAAATTCACCAACCTCTTCAATTCACTGGTGGAAAGTTTTTCATTCTCCAGGAAGCACCGTGTTTCCTCCATCGCGGACAATACCGTCCGCTTCACGAGGTCCTGCGGTAAAGACGTGAACATGGACTTCACATCGAAAGACACCATAACCTCATCACTCTTCACTCTGATGTCTGGCACTTTTTCCAGAAATTCGCTTGAATTTTTCAACATCCTTGTCGACCTCACTACCAAGGGTCTAAGTCTTTTGGCCAGCACCGACGCTAGGTTGTATGTGGGGTACCCTCTGAAAGCAATAATTGGTCTGAAAGATGGGATAGTTCAAGTCCATGGTGCTGGATAACATGAAAAGGGAAGAGAGCGTCTGGCCCCATTCAGACCCTTAACTCTATCCCCCATTTGAACCCCCCTATCGCCTTCCATAACCTGTCATTTTGAGTTTAGTCAGGAGACACACTTGCCTAGTGCCCCCCTTGAAAAAGAATATGGCCCTATTTCAACCCCCCGGCCCTTTGATTGAAATCTGGTAACGCCACTGAGGATACAACCATAGGACTTCACAGGGAACAAAAAGTACGAGTCTTGCCATGGGAAATGTTTCAGTTGCACTGAATAGCGCAGAAATAGGAGGCTCAAACACTTGGAAAGTAAACACTGTAAAGAGGTTCGAGACTTGCAGGTGAATGGAAAAACATGTTTGGAGAGGTTCAGGTCAGTAGAGGATGTTTGAAGGCGGTGTTTTGCAGCTTCGAAATTCGATACGAGGTAATGAAAATTGCTGAATTTGTCGCAGGACCGGTTGCCGGGTGACAGTCAGGCTAAACCACTCCTCCCCTTCCAATCTTATAGTGCCTTGGTGCCTCCATGATGGGGTAACTCCATTATATATATATATATATAGATATATATATTTATATATATATATCTCTATATATATATATATATATAAATTTATATTTATATATATATATATATATATATATATATATATATATATATATATATATATATGCATATATATGTGTGTGTATATATGAATATCTGTGTATATATATGTATCTGTGTATATATATGTATATATGTGCATTTATATGTATATGTATACATTTGTATGTATATGTATGTATAAATAATGTCGGTTAAATAATGTCGAACGAAACATCCAGTTCACTGTTGAACACGAGACAGATAACAAATTGGCCTTCCTCGACACCGTCATCTGGAGGAAAGAGAACAAGACCGCATTCTCGGTTCATAGAAAAAGTACAAATAAAGACGACATCATTCACTACTACTCCGGCCACAACGAGAGAATAAAGAGTGGAGTGGTAATAGGATTCTTCCTGAGAGCATACCGCATTTGTAGTGAAGAATTTATTAAAGATGAAATGGATTACATTTTCAACATTTTCACCAAACTCTGTTATCCGGAAGGGCTGTTGTACCGACTTAGAGAAAAGGCTTTAAAGATAGGAAAAAGAAGCATAAGGAACAGAGGAGACGTGACTGAAAATGATAGCAGGGAATATTTGTCCGTGCCAAACTCGAGCCACTCAGGCGAGTTGGGACAGTTGCTCACTAGAGCCGGCATCAAGGTTGCGATCAGCACGGGAACGAAAATAGGAGACATTGTTAAGAACCAGAATAAAGTCGTGGCCAACGGGGAAGAAAACAGTGTCGTCTACAAGATACCGTGTGGAAACTGTCCTGTGAGCTACTACGGGGAAACCAGCCGAGGTATTAAGAAGCGGACAGTTGAGCACAGGAATGGCGTCAAGGCACACCGAGTATCAAACTCGCTAGTGGTTCATGTAGATACTCACGGCCACTTACCAGACTGGAACAGAGTAGAGGTGCTGCAGAAAGGACTTCCTAAGAAAAGAAAAATAACTGAAGCAGCTTACATCGCTTCCCATCCAAACAACCATCGCGATGGGTTTATTAAATTAACAAAGACGGCCAGCCGCTTGATACTTCGCGAGGCAGAGCGTAGGAGGACGAGAGGTCAGGTCGATCATGGTGGAACGCGGATAGATTCGGCGGGTATTTAGGGGATGAATTGTTCGAATGTGCATGTACTCTGAAGAAGTCCTGGTAAGGACGAAACGTCAGAATAAATCCCTAAACGGTTCCCTGTTTATCTCACCACCCATCCACTCATATATATATATATATATATATATATATATATATATGTGTGTGTGTGTGTGTGTGTGTGTGTGTGTGTGTGTATATATATATATATATATATATATATATATATATATATATATATATATATATATGTATGTATGTATACTCCCCGGTCGCCAAACAGGCTTCACCTGCTTTGCAAAATCGCCCTCACGTTAATCGAGTTGGCCAAAAACAAACTCCCCATCAGGAAAGCCTTCCCTAAATAATAATAAATTAAGCATGGGAAGTTAAACATAACAAAATATGTGATGTAATTTACAAAGACAAAGTTACGCGATCTGCAGCTCGAGTGCAGTCCATGTCGCCTACCGTCACGAAGCAATTGTTGGGAGCAGCCATTGATTTCAATTATGCAATCACATGTCGAAGTCCTGTTACAAGAAGGATATTGAAAAAAGGCTCCCTTTTCTTGTAAGACAACTACTGAACAGACAATTTTACTAAACGCTCGGCACAAGTTATCTTAATCTTTCCAACAATGGCAAAGGGCATTAGGCAACAATTTTTACATTGCACTATGATAAACAAATTGACATTTGAAAATAACACTGAAACTATATATGCACTTATCATTTGACTGATTATTATCTAACAAAGATCTATATCATAACACGTTTTATTTTTATCTTTCATAAAATGAGTTTACAACACAGTATTTCAACACTGGTTGTATATATTTCATGAATACACACATGATTGCCGCAAATCTCAAAGAATATCTAGCTAGGGCACACTGATTCCAATCGTGCTTTGGGCAAAGATGACGACCTCGGTTGCAGTTATGTATTTTCTAGCGTGAGCCCTCACATTTATCTAGAACTTAACTGACGAATATTAAAACCTCGACATCCATCGTCCCTCGGGGAAAGTTACTCCATTCAGTGACCACCACGAGGTAGGCCAAATTGGCTCCATCAACCTCTAGGTGACCATTTCGCCTGAGGTGCCATGTGGCCCCAAAACAGCATCACCATGACGGAGGTACTAACTTATCGATCCTATGCTGAGCCACGTACAGTTCACGTGCGTTTTGATCGGTTTATTAAAGGTAGAGAGGATCAAACTCTATCAAAGGTACAAGTATTGGTGACTCCAGTGACTGCATCAGGGTTGTTGTCGTATTTGTTTTCGCATTTATACTCTAGAAATTATAATGCCAATACAGTATTATGATTCGGTAGATATTTTCTCTAATATTGAGGCCAGTCTGACATCACATTTCAAAATAAATTTATCGTTCAAGTACAGAAACAATAAATTATTTTATAACGAAATACGAATAACATCAACGCAATCCTGAAAATCCTAGCGCCACGTGCAAATGCGGTCTGCCGTCTTGACCCTGTCGATCCTGCGAGTGTTTTTTCCTCGGTTGAATGAAATTGCCTGGCGACAGCTGGAATAAACGACAGAAGTCGTAAGCCGCCGTGAAAGGGGATTAACCACACAGGTATTTCTCCTTTGTGTACGAAAAAAGCTGGAGTCCGGGAACCATAATAGTGGAAACGTAGAAAACATCAGACTCAGAAGTAGGTAATTTATTCCCGACGTTTCGAGTCCGGTCCGGGACTCATCCTCAGGGGATACAATGGGATACAGAGATCACATGGTCTTAATATACTAGTAGCTGCGCCCGCCGGGGGGCGGTGGGGCGGGGCGTGGTAACCTGCCAGAGGGGGGAGGGGAAGAGAAGGTAGGCGCTGTGACCTGTGTCAAGCGAGAGTGTGTAGTGGCGGAGGAATGGGGGGGGAGGTGGGGAAAGCCATTTACCCCCCATCGTTGTCCGTGATACTTCTCCACCTGTTCCTTGCTCCTGCACTGAACTGCATCAACACGAGTTCGACTGGCAGGGCGCTAAGGTTTTATACAGCGGCAACAGGAAAGGGAGCAGACTGTTCTTGGAGGCGTGGACCAATAACGAAGACAGCATAAACAGGTCCATAACACTCAACCCCATATACACAGGAGCAAGGAACAGGTGAAGTATCACAGACAACGACGGGGAGAAAAATGGCTTTCCCCACCTTCTCTCTCCACCCCCATATCCCTCCGCCACCACACACTCTCGCTAGACACAGGTCACAGCGCCTACCTTCTCTCCCCACCCCCCTTCTATCTGGCAGGTTACCGCGTCCCACCCCCCACCCCCCCGGCGGGCGCAGCTACTGGTATATTAAGACCATGTGATCTCTGTATCCCATAAACACCAAAAACCCAAAACTTTTCTGGAATGGCATAAAAAGACTAACAGGTACCAACACAATTAACATACCATACATAATAGAAAACAACGCAAAATACCACAATGACAAAGAAAAAGAAACAGCATTCCGCAAACACTGGGAGAACACATTCAAAATCACTCCGGAAGAAAACATACAATTTGATCAAACGCACGAACAAATAATATTAGCTCACTTACAACAACATTCACAAGAACTCACCCCACATGACATAGTAGATCTAAATAGACTAGACCCAGAAAACACAATAACACAGCCAATAATAACACAAGACATCAAAAACATACACATGAAAAATAAAACACCAGGACAATCAGGAATAAACAAAATAATTTTAAAACATGTACCAGACAACATGTTAGATTACTTAACAACAACATTAAACGAAACATTAAGCCTAGGATACTTCCCAAACATATTCAAACACTCCACACTCATATTCATTCCAAAGCAGAACAAACAGACAACAAACGTGGGGAACTACAGACCAATTTCTCTTCTAGAAGTACCAGCCAAAATATTCGAAAGAATTAATACAGATAGATTATACACTCACTTAGTAAACAACAACCAAATCAACCCAAACCAACACAGATTCACTCCAGGAAGAGGCACACATACAGCACTTGCAATACTTTACAAACACATCGCCAACAGCCAAAAACAAAAACAAGGATGCAATATAGTTTCAAGAGACATCTCAAAAGCATTTGATAAAGTATGGCACAAAGGACTCAAATATAAAATACAACAGATAAACTTACCAGACCCCATAAACAAACTTATATGCAACTACTTAGACAACAGAACATCAAACATAAAAATAAATACATACATAGGACCAACATTCAAATTACACAGTGGAGTACCACAAGGAAGCATCATATCACCATCATTACTCAACCTTTACACAGGATACATTGATGATATCTCCATTAAAACCAATAACAGCAATGAAGCTGAAAAACTCCGCCACCTATTACAAGAGACATCTGAACTCACTTTCACTATGAAAGATAGAATTGACGGAGCTTTACCCTTCCTCGACC
This sequence comes from Oratosquilla oratoria, assembly GCF_046742065.1. Classification (NCBI taxonomy): domain Eukaryota; kingdom Metazoa; phylum Arthropoda; class Malacostraca; order Stomatopoda; family Squillidae; genus Oratosquilla; species Oratosquilla oratoria. Next base: position 33,311,130 of record NC_134800.1, on the reverse strand, counting down.
TCCTAGTGAAACAAAATTAACATTCTTTTAATACAACAGTGTACATAAAACCCACAAACCCTGGACACTGCCTTAATGGTTCCAGTGAGTGCCCTCAAAGATATAAGGACTCTACCATCAGTGCCTATATCCGAAGAGCACTAACTCACTGCAGCACATGGACACAAGTGCATGATGAAATCGAACGTTCCACTCAAGTTCTGATCAATAACGGCTTCAGTGAAAAAGAGATAAATCTTCAAACAAAGAAAATAATGGACGGCTGGCATAAAAACAACAATAATAAACAAAATAAAGAGAAAATCAACATATATTATAAATCCACTTTTTCGTCAGCTTATAAAGATGAACGCATTATGAAACAGATTATAAAAAGAAACATTAAACCAGTCAATCCAGAAAAAATACTAAACCTAGTGATTTATTATAAAACTAAGAAAACTAGCCACCTCCTTATTAGAAACAGCCCCCAACAAGAGAGAAAGGAACTTCAGAAATCACATGTCATCTATAGGTTCACATGTACACGAGGGAACTGTGAAGCCCTCCCATCCACCTATATTGGCATGACGACAATGAGGTTATCCCGTCGCCTCTCATACCACCTGACATCTGGAGCCCCTAAAAATCACTTAAGAGAAGCCCTGGCATAACACTAGCAAGAGAGACACTAGAGAAAAACACCGAGATCTTGGATTTGTGTACTGACGATAGACGCCTCCCAATTTTAGAAGCGTTGTATATTAAAGAGTCGAGCCCAAACCTAAATGTACAAGCAGAAGACCTTAGAGCCCTTCCAAGCATGAGACAAACCGTTACAAATACAAACATGAGACATAACACCACAAACGCCGATACGAAACAAAACGCCACTCGCCCAACTACGAGACAAAACGCTATAACCATAAGCATGCCACATTCAGCCACAACACACACCCGGAGGTTCTCTAGCGCACGTGACATTTCGTCCCTGCCCGTAATACCAGCTGACCTCCCCCAGTGATTAGCAAGTAAAGGAACTCTAGTATAAAACTTAGATATTTACTAGACTCATCGGATTAATTCTTATCCCTATAGCTACTGAAGAAGGGTCTTGAACCCGAAATACCGATCTAGCTAATATGACTACATACAGCCAAGTCATAAATTTCCTTCCTAAGGAACACAAATCCATAATAAGGTATATGGAAAATACTTTTAAAGAAAATTATTAATGCACAACTAGCCATCACTTTTAATGAAACATGCATTAGAGGAAAACTCCTGCCCAAATACACTGACTATATAGATATATATATACTGTATATACATATATATATATACATATATATATTATGGGAGAAAGCATACGCTGGACTCGACGTTCGTCAATTTATTCCGACGTTTCGAACCCTGTCCGGGGTTCGTCTTCAGGGTAATACAGTGGTAGCAATGGAAATGTACATAAATAAGGGGAATTTGGTACACTGGGACAGGTCTCCACAGTAACCGTTACAATCCGACGCAGTTAAACCAAATCAAAAACACAAATGAGAAACAAATATAAATAAAACTATAAAATAACCGGTGCAATACTTCCTTGAAAACATTCACCGAGTTTACCATAGAAAAATATGTATATATATATATATAAAGAAAATATAGTGAAAGTTGTAAGGATTCACCCCGCTACCGATGGGTCGCACCACTGTGCACTCCCGTGGAACAAAGGTCCCGCGTAGCATGTATATCACGAATAAAAGAAATTGGAACAAGAACACAAAATCCATCAATAACATAAACATACAAAAAGGAAGAGTACACAATGAAATAAATAAGAAAAGCAGTATGAAAAAATGCCCCCCACGATTGGGCATAAAGGCTGTACGACGTGGCATGCCACAACGGTACGCGGAACAAAAGTCATGTAACGCATGCCACCACCGTTAGTAAATTTCATAAATAAATAAAATTACATACATAAAAATGAAAATAAAATGGAATGATACAAAACACATCAAGAAACACACTACCGTCATGTCGAAACAAAAACAAATAAAACACACAACATAAACATATTAAGAAGTAAGCTTCTTCTCCAGCCTATCCTTCGCCCCCTTATAAATTGGGTTTAAAGTGATGCACCTATTGACACTATTATCATCACTTGACCAAGCTTCCAAGAATAACCTGGTGCTTTTTCCACTACCTCCGTATTTCACTTCCGCGTTTTGCCAGTCCATTTCGTGTCCCGTTTCCTCGCAGTGTCTTGAGACGGCCGAACTCATGTCCTTTCTACTATCAGCCCTCTGGTGTTCTATCAGTCTTGTCGCCAATTTCTTGCTCGTTTCCCCAACATAATGTGTCTCGCAGTCCTTGCACCTAATATCGTAAACCACCCCTATTCGGTCCGTTTGGCTCACAGTGTCCTTAATTTTGGTCAGGGCCCTATGTAGAGTGTTCCTCGGTTTGTGTGCTATTTCAACACCGTGTTTCCTTAGCAGTCTGGCCGCTACCTCAGAAGCCCCTTTCAAGTAAGGGACCGTGACCCGCGTCGCGTCCGGTCGTCTGTCGTCCATCCTTCCCCTCTGTTGTCGTGCCGTCCACCTTTTTACCACCGAATTCGGGTAGCCGTTGTTCCTAAATACCTTCTTCAGGTGACTCCTCTCCTTCTTCTTGCTATCTTCCGTGGAACACACCTTTGTTCCACGGGAGTGCACAGTGGTGCGACCCATCGGTAGCGGGGTGAATCCTTACAACTTTCACTATATTTTCTTTATATATATATATATATACATATTTTTCTATGGTAAACTCGGTGAATGTTTTCAAGGAAGTATTGCACCGGTTATTTTATAGTTTTATTTATATTTGTTTCTCATTTGTGTTTTTGATTTGGTTTAACTGCGTCGGATTGTAACGGTTACTGTGGAGACCTGTCCCAGTGTACCAAATTCCCCTTATTTATGTACATTTCCATTGCTACCACTGTATTACCCTGAAGACGAACCCCGGACAGGGTTCGAAACGTCGGAATAAATTGACGAACGTCGAGTCCAGCGTATGCTTTCTCCCATAATAATGGTTCCTGGACTCCAGCTATTTACGAACATATATATATATACATATATATATATACATATATATACATATATATATATATATATATGTATATATATATATATACATATATATATATATGTGTGAATAATTCGCTAGTGGACAGCGACATCAATCATACAATCTCCATGACCGTCGCGCAGAGGATTCGAACCACTGCCAGTAGACCCAAGAGAGTCCACAGCACCCACCCTTGACCACTCAACCATCGTCTGTGGTTGAGTGGTCAAGGGCGGGTGCTGTGGACTCTCTTGGGTCTACTGGCAGTGGTTCGAATCCTCTGCGCGACGGTCATGGAGATTGTATATATATATATACATATATATATATACATATATACATATATATATATACATATATATATATATATACATATATATACATACATATATATACATATATATATATATATATATATATATATATATATATTCATAAAGGTCCCTTTCCACCCCTGTTCTCCTTCCCATGCTTAATTTATTATTATTTAGGGATGGCTTTCCTGATGGGGAGTTTGTTTTTAGCCAACTCGATTAACGTGAGGGCGATTTTGCAAAGCAGGTGAAGCCTGTTTGGCGACCGGGGAGTATACATACATAGATATATATATATATATATATATATATATATATATATATATATATATATTATATATATATATATATATACACATATATATACATATATATATATACATATATATATATAAATATATATATATATACATATATACATATATATACATATATATATATACACATACATATATATGTATATATAATAAATATGTATTATATATATACATATGTATATATATATATATATAATTATATATATATATATATATATATACACGCACATATACTCGTACATACGTGCACACACACAGACACACATACAGTAGCGGCCAAAATATAAGGGTAAGTGAAAGCATATGTATTCAAATGCATATATTGAAATTAATACCCTACACAGGAACTTCATATTTTGTATACAATTAGATATACATTATATCTATATTACTTGAAAATTTGAAGCTTATGCAACTCATACAAAGAAAGTTAGTAATTAATAACGAAAAGAGTGTAACTTCTTGCGGTCAAAAGTTAAGGGTAGCTTAGAAAATAATGAAATTCAACTTATTTTAAAAGATAAATAGCAATAACATTAATATTTGGTGAACAATCCTTTATTGTCAATCACCTCCTGACACCTGTTGCTACATGAATTGATCAATTTCCTACAAAATGATGAAGTAACAGTGTTCCATTCAAATTCCAAGAACTTCCAGAGTTCATCTTGATTTTTTGGATTTTTTCGCTATGCCCGTTCACCAATTATTTTCCAAACATTCTCTATTGGATTTAAATCCGGGCTTTGAGCAGGCCAGTCCATCACATAAAGTTCTTCTTCAGTAAAGAATGATTTGACCTTCTTGCAAGTGTGGCAAGGAGCATTATTTTGCATGAATATGGGACATTGTACCCTTGAAGATCTCAAATATGGAAGGGCATGCTGTCGAAGAATTTGTTTATACACTTCTCCGTTGATCTTCCCATGCAAGCGAACAAGAGGGCCAGTACCAGCAGCAGAGATGATCCCCCCACACCATCACACTTCCTCCGCCGTGTTTCACAGTTTTCTTCACACATTTAACGGACAATCTTTCGCCAGTCGTTCGTCGGACATAATTCCTGCCATCTGAACCAAGTAAATTAAACTTAGATTCATCACTGAAGTAAACGCTTGACCACTGATCTTCCGTCTAGACAACATGTTCAATACAAAACTTCAGGCGGGCTTTTTGGTTCTTCTTGGATATCAATGGTTTGGATGGCAGGGACTCGGGCATTCAAACCAGCACTTACTAATCTCCGAGACACTGTTTTACGTGACACATCGCAGTCATAAGATGCATTTAACTCACGGGATATCTCTGCAGCGCTCTTGAATCTATCCTTCCGTGACAACCTTACCATAAGACGGTCCTGCTTAACTGAGGTTTTGCGTGGTCTACCAGTTTTAGGTGGTGAAATTATTGATCCTGTTGATCTATATTGAGCTACAATACGTTGTACCACACAGACCTTCCTATCCTCTGCTATGAATCCATTTGAATGTCCATCTTTGTGAAGATCAACAATCCTCTGTTTATCTTGAGAAGACACCGGAGGTCGTTTATCAGCAGCCATGTTTACAAGTTTGAGGTTCCAATATTCTAAACGCTAATTTTATGTTGCGGTTCTGATTTGACAGTCTTTTAAAGCATAGAAAGTCCTTTTTTTCTAAGATACCCTTAACTTTAGACCGCAAGAAATTACACACTCTTTTCTTTACTAATTACTAACTTTCTTTGTATCAGTTGCATAAGCTTCAATTTCCAAGAAATATAGATATAATGTATATCTAATTGTATACAAAATATGAAGTTCTTGCGTAGGGTATTAATTTCAATATATGCATTTGAATACATATGCTTTCACTTACCCTTATATTTTGGCTGCTACTGTATATATACATACGCACACAATAATATATATATATATATATATATATATATATATATATATATACACTAAAAACCCACTGTTGATTGGATATAAAGAAAGGAAATAACGATTTCCGTATATTTCGATCACTTGCTGTGATCCTCTTCAAGCGGAAAGTGTTTTTATTAATGTGTTACGACATTACTGGACAGTGATATATATATATATATATATATATATATATATATATATATATATATACATATATATATATATATGTATATATATATATATGTATATATATATGTATATATATATATATATACATATTACAGGTGAAAAATTTAATCACATATTTGTCAATAACGTAGAAACCACTGTTGGAGTAGAAAAGACTGGAAACGGGGAATCTATATACAGTATTTCGATTGCAAACTGCAATCCTCTTCAGTTTGCAATCGAAATATATAGATTCCCCGTTTCCAGTCTTTTCTACTCCAACAGTGGTTTCTGTTATATATATATATATATATATATATATATATATATATATTATATATATACATACATACAAATGTATACATATACATATAAATGCACATACATACATATATATACACATAGATATACATATATATACACATAGATATTCATACATACACACACATATAGACGCATGTATATATATAATATATATATATATATATATATATATATATATATATATATATATATATATATATATATATATATATATAAAATGGAGTTACCCCATCATGGAGGCACCAAGGAAGGGGAGGAGTGGTTTAGCCTGACTGTCACCCGGCAACCGGTCCTGCGACAAATTCAGCAATTTTCATCTCGTATCGAATTTCGAAGCTGCAAAACACCGCCTTCAAACATCCTCTACTGACCTGAACCTCTCCAAACATGTTTTTCCATTCACCTGCAAGTCTCGAACCTCTTTACAGTGTTTACTTTCCAAGTGTTTGAGCCTCCTATTTCTGCGCTATTCAGTACAACTGAAACATTTCCCATGGCAAGACTCGTACTTTTTGTTCCCTGTGAAGTCCTATGGTTGTATCCTCAGTGGCGTTACCAGATTTCAACCAAAGGGCCGGGGGGTTGAAATAGGGCCATATTCTTTTTCAAGGGGGGCACTAGGCAAGTGTGTCTCCTGACTAAATTCAAAATGACAGGTTATGGAAGGCGATAGGGGGGTTCAAATGGGGGATAGAGTTAAGGGTCTGAATGGGGCCAGACGCTCTCTTGCTTTTTCATGTTATCCAGCACCATGGACTTGAACCATCCCACGGTGAAATTGTTGTGATGGACTGTAGTTTACCATCGCTTCTATCCTTATTCCACGGTACTACACGCCCAATCCTAAGGTCTTTCTCGTAACCCCTTCAATATAGGATGGGGCCCTTTTCCCATTGTTATGGCACCGTTGGATTATTCTACTCATTTCCGCGGTAACCGCCCACCCTCTCGTCTGTAATGACCGGAACATCAATGCACAGTACAATGTAAATTTCGATACCATTTTATCTCGCTCTTATATCTTTGAGGAAGCAATATCGTTGTCTTGTCTTTGTTTAGACGTACTAAATGTCGTCAGGTAACTGCGAGTCCATTGCTACCACCTGCTACTTCTCGGATGAGGCAGTTCAGAAGGCTAGTCCTGCTAGCAGCGCATACAGCAACAGCGTTGTATAGTATCCGACATAAAATATCAAGCTATCGATCATATCTTCCTGACTGAAATCATCCCGTTCTTATTTCAAGGAAATGTAATTTTTCCAAATGAGAAAAATATATGGAAGAAAAATAAAAAAAATAAAATCATACTAATAGATACACGCACACAAAAAAGAAAACTTCAAAAAAAACAAATGGCCAAGGACGCTTATATAAGTTTAGGACGTCATGACCTTTTCCTTCCGGAACAGCTGTTCATAATATACAGTATAAGACTCAACCGCCCAATACTTCATTCTTATCTGGAGTGGATCTGTTTCCAAGCCTCATTCTTTGACTTGGAGCCTACAGCCCCTTTACTCTTCGACACCAAGTTCCTTATCTGTGCTCTTCCCCTCCTCATAGTCTTCCACCTGGACTCTTTCTGAAAGGGAAGTATCAATATGCCTCTTCCTCCCTTACATGACAGGCTCGACTACGAATGGGGAAGATTCTCGTTCTGGTCTTTCTAGAACGGCATTTTGCATACATTTTATCTTATATTTTTCCGTTTTTTTTTTGTTTTTTTTTATCTCTCTCCTACAGGTAATACTAAATAGTACTTGTAACTGGTACACTTTCACTTACCCCTTGGGGCCTCGGTGACGTGCTTTGAGTAACTTTGTTCTGGCCGAAGACAAGCAGCTCTATGCAGCCAAGGGACAAGGGACACAGGTCGGGGGAATTCCACTGATCGATACCTCATTCAGGCATGTTTTCCATTGTGAAATTACTGTATCATGAGAGAAAGAGGGGGGGGAGATGAGAGAGAGAGGGGGGTGAAGAAGAGAGATATTTACCAATTGGTAGGGAAAGGACCTAACATGACCCGGCCGTTTTCTATTATATCTACCACCATTAAAATTATTCATCATTCTCTAAGCATGAAAGGGTTGAGGGAGGGGATGTGAGAGGGGAAAGGGGGTGGGGGGACATGGGCGCGACGTGCCTCAAGCTGGCACAATCAATAGCGATCCATAACTCCCCGGTCGCCAACAGGCTTCACCTGCTTTGCAAAATCGCCCTCACGTTAATCGAGTTGGCCAAAAACAAACTCCCCATCAGGAAAGCCTTCCCTAAATAATAATAAATTAAGCATGGGAAGTTAAACATAACAAAATATGTGATGTAATTTACAAAGACAAAGTTACGCGATCTGCAGCTCGAGTGCAGTCGATGTCGCCTACCGTCACGAAGCAATTGTTGGGAGCAGCCATTGATTTCAATTATGCAATCACATGTCGAAGTCCTGTTACAAGAAGGATATTGAAAAAAGGCTCCCTTTTCTTATAAGACAACTACTGAACAGACAATTTTACTAAACGCTCAGCACAAGTTATCTTAATCTTTCCAACAATGGCAAAGGGCATTAGGCAACAATTTTTACATTGCACTATGATAAACAAATTGACATTTGAAAATAACACTGAAACTATATATGCACTTATCATTTGACTGATTATTATCTAACAAAGATCTATATCATAACACGTTTTATTTTTATCTTTCATAAAATGAGTTTACAACACAGACAGTATTTCAACACTGGTTGTATATATTTCATGAATACACACATGATTGCCGCAAATCTCAAAGAATATCTAGCTAGGGCACACTGATTCCAATCGTGCTTTGGGCAAAGATGACGACCTCGGTTGCAGTTATGTATTTTCTAGCGTGAGCCCTCACATTTATCTAGAACTTAACTGACGAATATTAAAACCTCGACATCCATCGTCCCTCGGGGAAAGTTACTCCATTCAGTGACCACCACGAGGTAGGCCAAATTGGCTCCATCAACCTCTAGGTGACCATTTCGCCTGAGGTGCCATGTGGCCCCAAAACAGCATCACCATGACGGAGGTACTAACTTATCGATCCTATGCTGAGCCAAGTACAGTTCACGTGCGTTTTGATCGGTTTATTAAAGGTAGAGAGGATCAAACTCTATCAAAGGTACAAGTATTGGTGACTCCAGTGACTGCATCAGGGTTGTTGTCGTATTTGTTTTCGCATTTATACTCTAGAAATTATAATGCCAATACAGTATTATGATTCGGTAGATATTTTCTCTAATATTGAGGCCAGTCTGACATCACATTTCAAAATAAATTTATCGTTCAAGTACAGAAACAATAAATTATTTTATAACGAAATACGAATAACATCAACGCAATCCTGAAAATCCTAGCGCCACGTGCAAATGCGGTCTGCCGTCTTGACCCTGTCGATCCTGCGAGTATTTTTTCCTCGGTTGAATGAAATTGCCTGGCGACAGCTGGAATAAACGACAGAAGTCGTAAGCCGCCGTGAAAGGGGATTAACCACACAGGTATTTCTCCTTTGTGTACGAAAAAAGCTGGAGTCCGGGAACCATAATAGTGGAAACGTAGAAAACATCAGACTCAGAAGTAGTTAATTTATTCCCGACGTTTCGAGTCCGGTCCGGGACTCATCCTCAGGGAATACAATGGGATACAGAGATCACATGGTCTTAATATACTAGTAGCTGCGCCCGCCGGGGGGCGGTGGGGCGGGGCGTGGTAACCTGCCAGAGGAGGGAGGGGAAGAGAAGGTAGGCGCTGTGACCTGTGTCAAGCGAGAGTGTGTAGTGGCGGAGGAATGGGGGGGAGAAGGTGGGGAAAGCCATTTACCCCCCATCGTTGTCCGTGATACTTCTCCACCTGTTCCTTGCTCCTGCACTGAACTGCATCAACACGAGTTCGACTGACAGGGCGCTAAGGTTTTATACAGCGGCAACAGGAATAAAACCTGTGGACCAATAACGAAGACAGCATAAACAGGTCCATAACACTCAACCCCATATACGCAGGAGCAAGGAACAGATGAATTATCACGGACAACGACGGGGGGTAAATGGCTTTCCCCACCTTCTCCCCCCCATCCCTCCGCCACCACACACTCTCGCTTGACACAGGTCACAGCGCCTACCTTCTCTCCCCCCCCCCTCTATCTGGCAGGTTACCGCGTCCCCCCTCCCCCCGGCGGGCGCAGCTACTGGTATATTAAGACCATGTGATCTCTGTATCCCATAAACACCAAAAACCCAAAACTTTTCTGGAATGGCATAAAAAGACTAACAGGTACCAACACAATTAACATACCATACATAATAGAAAACAACGCAAAATACCACAATGACAAAGAAAAAGAAACAGCATTCCGCAAACACTGGGAGAACACATTCAAAATCACTCCGGAAGAAAACATACAATTTGATCAAACGCACGAACAAATAATATTAGCTCACTTACAACAACATTCACAAGAACTCACCCCACATGACATAGTAGATCTAAATAGACTAGACCCAGAAAACACAATAACACAGCCAATAATAACACAAGACATCAAAAACATACACATGAAAAATAAAACACCAGGACAATCAGGAATAAACAAAATAATTTTAAAACATGTACCAGACAACATGTTAGATTACTTAACAACAACATTAAACGAAACATTAAGCCTAGGATACTTCCCAAACATATTCAAACACTCCACACTCATATTCATTCCAAAGCAGAACAAACAGACAACAAACGTGGGGAACTACAGACCAATTTCTCTTCTAGAAGTACCAGCCAAAATATTCGAAAGAATTAATACAGATAGATTATACACTCACTTAGTAAACAACAACCAAATCAACCCAAACCAACACAGATTCACTCCAGGAAGAGGCACACATACAGCACTTGCAATACTTTACAAACACATAGCCAACAGCCAAAAACAAAAACAAGGATGCAATATAGTTTCAAGAGACATCTCAAAAGCATTTGATAAAGTATGGCACGAAGGACTCAAATATAAAATACAACAGAACATCAAACATAAAAATACATACATACATAGGACAAACATTCAAATTACACAGTGGAGTACCACAAGGAAGCATCATATCACCATCATTACTCAACCTTTACACAGGAGACATACCAAAACCCTCACCACACTGCTTCCAAATACAATACGCAGACGACCTTACACAAATTATCACCTATCCCAAACACAAAAGTAGAAATATGTTAGCCAAAAAGACAGAAACAGAAATACAAACAATAGACACATACGAAAAGAAATGGAAAATAGCCACAAATTCAGTTCCCTTTTCTACAGGAGTATACATATCTCGTGTATACTCCTGTAGAAAAGGGAACTGTGAATCCCTCAATGAAACAATACATAGGGATGACTACGACGAAGCTCACGAGGCGCCTCACCCTTCACCTCTCCAATGGCGCCATCAAGCGACACCACGAAGACGTACATCAGACCCCACTGACAAGAAAGAATTTGGAGGAGGGCATCACTATTTTACAGACAGAAATAAACCACACACGCCTTCATATCCTAGAAGCCTTATACATAAAAGATAAAAACCCTACCATGAACAGACAGACTCCGGACCCATTCATTATCCCCACATCAAAAGACATCGAGGTCAGCTTACGGCTCACAGCCGCTAGGCCCGAGGGCGGCGCTTCGCGACCTGCTTCCTGATTGGTCAACCGGATCAGCACTGAAGTGTTTGTGATCTATGTATTGTGTATTTATAATCATTTCCCACACACTGTACTCATTAGCACTGAAGATGCCTAACTGTTAGGCGAAAGCTCTGCATGAATATTAAGAAGATAATTCCCATGCCTTTACCTATACCACCAATGCTATTTGGCCAGGTCATTAGAGAACTTAGCACGACACAGCGCGCCAGCATAAGAAAAGTCGAGTATGTCAGCAAAAAACTCGTGAACGCAGAAGCTGCTGCAAATTTTAATGACATTTGCCTAAAAGGGGATCTGCTGCCCAACTATAGCAATATAAATATATATGTATATGTATATATATATTATATATATATTATATATATATATATATATATATATATATATTATATATATTAATAATAACAACAATAATGAAAAATGCAATGATAACAATAATAATAATAATAATAATAATAATAATAATAATAATAATAACAGCAACAATGATAAAAATAAAAACCCCTTCCCATTACAGATTTTGTTGTAACTAGCGCCAGGAGATTTTATTTTGGCGAGTAAGACGCTCGCGCTGGAGAGGGTGAGGTTTGCTTCACACGTAACCACTTTTCGCCGTGCGCCATCCACGAAACGACGTCGTGTTCTCATATAACCATGGGTGTCTATGAACGCTTTCGTGAGTCATGACCACGGCCACGTGTGAAAGCGTTCATAGACACATATGGTTATTTGATAGCACGACGTCGTATTGTGGACGGCGCACGGCGAAAAATCGATACGTGTGAAACGAGCCTTAGGCCGGCCACACACGTGCAGTTTAAACTGACGGTTACAACTGTTCAGTTATAACTGTCAGTTGAAACTGCACGTGTGTGGCCGGCCTTAGGGGTCTCTCGTGTCATCTCCAACGACGCCCTTCACCAGCTTTGCTCTCGCTGACACCTGAAAATTATCTTGTTCAGACGAGGGAATCAAAACTCAATTCTAAAACACACACACCCGCCAAGCTCGAAGAAAGCTTCCAGCGAGAGATAGGTGCCCTTGCCGTTAGACAAGAAGTTGTACTGCTGTCTGACCTCATCAAAATCTGGCGAATGGCGAATCTATACTCTATTCTGGCTAGCGCCAGATAATTTTAATCAGTACTGGGCAGAATCACATCTTAACACAACTTCTATAGCTTGATTCAAATCCAATTCACAGTTCAAACACATCAAGTTGCATGGCAGCAAACTGCACGAATGTGCTTACTAATTGAAATTAGTGATCTTATGTTTTGGGAAAGACTGCATTCAAGTGAACAAAAAAAATGAGAATATAAACAAACAAATTTATAAAAAAAAACATGGAAATTGGAAAATTTGTAGTGCCGTACACCCATTCACACGCCAATACTTCAAGCACTGATCGTATAGTCAAGCATTTACCACAATGTATATCAAAAGGAAGCATATGAAAACCCCTCTACCATTACACTTGCCACTGGGTCTATGACCCGAAAACAAAAGTAAGAAAAAGAAAAGAAAGGAAAAGAAAAAAATGTACGGCCTCAGGTGCATGACACTGTCAATTCCGTTAGTAATTTTGACATGAGATTCCCTCTTGCCTTCCAACGACGACATGCACGCTCAATGTGAGGTTATTGATTTACATCCCGATTAAAGAATTATTACTTTATTGCTAAAAATTACTAGCAGGGCCTCAACGTTATACTGATAGTCTCCTACAATGGTAATCTAAAATTGAGAATTTCAAACAATCGGAACGAAATGTTCCGAACATACGGAAAGTCAGAACTACCAGAAACACTTTTTAATTTTCTGGTATAATTTTCACAAGTCTCCTCGTACTGGATATTCTATTTCCTCATTCTTTATGTTCCCCTCAGCGAGGGCTATTTATTGTGTAGCATCGTCTGGAACAAGGCCTATGCAACTAGATAAGGGAAAACGGTGAGTGGCTGAGGGTAAGATACGAAGAGAAAAAAATATGAATATACTTTTTCCCATTGCAAAAATACTCTTTGTCATCTACGAGGTACAAGAATAATAAAAAGAATAATATTTAAACTGAAATCAACATCCTCAAATGAGATTCACCTCATCATATTTATAGATAATGGAAGGAAATCAAGCTCTAAAACACAAGTCTGAAACCTCACAACTGATGCACTTTACACATTACTGCTGTTTATATGAAAGGGAATGGAAATCAATCAATATATTGCTCTAGGTCTCTCTTACATAAGAACCAAGTGTAACAGTTCCTACCCAATAATCCTGTTTCTATGAATCTGGACTAGTCACTTGAGAGTACAATGGTGCTCACCAAAATCCACTTATACAAAATAACATAAAAGAATTTGAGAACTAGATCAGTATCAGGATTACAACTGATTCAGGTGATATGTGAACTAAACGTTCTGATGAAAGATAGGTTGTGGACACTATTGTATTTGTATGAAGGGGAACCCCCACCCCCAGATTTAAGAAAAATTCGAAAAAAAAAACAAAGAATTGTTTAATTGCATAAATACATAGTAGGGATCTTGCTCTAGATGCTGGTTAAGTGTTTTTATCGTACTGCCATTTTTAAAGAGTTTAAAGGGCCTACCATCCCTCCCCCCGGCAGCCACATGCTGCGCACGACCATTGTTTACATACGTTTTGACCATATTTTACTCAATTTTTTTTTTTTTTTTTTTTTTTTTGCGTTTGATGCACTTATAAAGTTTTCTCTTACGTCCGGCATGCACGTGAGTATGTGGTGTGAGGAAGTTCAGCCTGCACGACTGACAGTGGCCTGATAGCCTTACAAAGTAAAGGACATGTACACGCTAGCTTGCCGCGTTCACTAATTTACCGTTTGAAATTCGCATCTATTTTTCAATGAAGAGAAATTTGAAGATATTAGCCATGCCTAAGCTATCCAAACAAAAGGCACACGTGCAGAAGATAAGAATGTCTACATTAGCAACTCAAGGGGAGAAAGAAAGAACCCCAGCATCAACTTTGTTATCACCACCTCCGCCACTACCACTAGTACTCCCTCCAGCAGCTCTCTCCCTGCCATCTACATCCACATCTTCAGCACCTGATCCTCTGTCCTCTACACCTATATCAGACACGTTGTCTCTACGCAAACAACTGTTTGCTAACAAGTGGCTACACGCATGCCTCCTTGTTGCAACACCTTGGGTTTAGAGTCTCAAACCTCACAGTGATGTCCCTGATGCAGCAAGAGCCTGTTCCAACACCAGAAAGGAAACCCAAGAAAAGAGAGCTGAATCCCAGCAATCAGACTACCTTGCTGGGTCATTCTAGACCAAGAACTCAAACTTTGCGACAAAGAGTAAGGTGGCGCCTTATGAGACCCTCACTTTGAGTGAATAATATCCTATACTGTAGGAGGGTACAAAGTGCCTGAGTTACTTGAAAGATGCAAAATCATCATGAAAACACAATGGAACCTGTTTTCAATGGTTCTTAGGAGCTCCAATGTAAAACTTAGTCAAACTAAGAAAAAAAAAAAAAACTTTAACACTCGTTTCTGAAAAATGTAAGTTTTTGATCAAGTCTATCTCCTCCCTCAATTTTCAACCGATTTTTGCATACGAGGTCTCTATTGATAGCTAGATAAATGACAAAAAATGAAATAGAGAGTTTTTTTGCATATGTTAAATAGAAATTTTTTAATAACGTGTCAAAGTCAAAATTTTGCATTTTTTCTATTTTTTTTTTTCCTCGGCGTTAAACAAAGATATTTAAAAAAACTTTCTATTTTGTTTTCTTTTGCTATAAAATGAAAGACATCGAATAAAAATTGTAAGAGGAGATAGGATTTGAAAGCCCAAAAATATGGTATTTTTTAGGTTTTTTGTTAAAAAAAAAAAAAAATACTGGTCAGATCTGAATAAAACTCAAGCTGTGAAGGTTTCCTCAGACCTAGATATCACACATAAAAAATCAGCAACATCCTTCAGAAAAAGATTTTTTGGGTGGGGGCTCCCCTGAAAGCATGTTAGAAACCCTTTACTCCTAAAAAAATAATAATATTAAAATATAAAATAAAATTATAAAGGATTACAAATGCGGAGCATGCCAACAGGAGACCTTTGGGTCCATAACTAGGTCAGATGCAAAAAATATATATATAATAAAAGATGAAATAAAAATTAAAATATAAATAATAATAAATCAAATAAATAATACATATGTATAGCTAAGTGATAAACAGGTAAATAGTAAATAATAATAAAATGACAAATAATAATAAATGGAAATCAAGCAAATAATACATACACAATAACAAATAATCAAATAATATAAAATAAATGGCAATCATTACAGCATCTTGCTTAAATGTTTATCTAAATTAATTTTAAAGTTTCAAACTGAACTACATTTCACTGCCTCTGCAGGAAGTTTATTCCATTAACTACACGGTTGTGGCGACGTGCCACTGGTTTAAACCAGACTGGCCGTGACACATCCCGACCTAGCCTTTTATATGACCCATTGTTGGCAAGCGTAGTCAGCAAAGACGACCTAGCGCAAGGCAACGGACCAATCAGGACCCAGGACAGTTCGCCTGGGACCTCACCAGCCTCCTTTACAAGAAGGGGGACCAAGCCGAAGCAGCAGTTCACTCCAGGACACATCTTCAAGCAGCTCTTCTCTTCAAGCAGCTCTCCTCTACAAGCAGCTCTCCACATCAAGCAGCTCTCCCCATCAAGTAGCTCTCCTCCACAAGCAGCTCTCCCCATCAAGTACCTCTCCTCCACAAGCAGCTCTCCTCTACAAGCAGTACCTCTCTCTAAGCAGCAGTCGTCTCCAAGCTTCAAGTTCTCCTCTGCTCTCAAGCTCATCCCTTTTCAAGTTAAATAAAAACCGAGTGCGTAGAGTTACCGTGAGTTTCGATTCCCTGGCTTGTCCGAGCCATATCACAACACGGTTGGCAAAGTTGTTTCTACCCACTTCCAAATTAAATCTATTTCCTGACAGTTGAAGACCATTATTTCTTGTCGGATTCCCATTCAGTGTAAGAATTTTGTCACTTTTGATGTTGTCAACTTCCTTTAGAATCTTAAAGATCTGTATCAAGTCACCTCTGAGTCTACGCTTTTTTAGGGAAAACAGATTCATATGTTTTAGCCGATTTTTGTATGATTTATTTCTTATATTTGGAATCAGTTTTGTGGCTTGCCATTGTACTTTTTCCAATCTGTCAATGTCTTTAATGAGATTCGGTGACCATACAGAAACAGCATATTCCAAATGTGGACGAACTAACAATTTATATAGCTTGTTAATGAGAGATGAGCTTTTGAAGTCAAAAGATCGTGCAATCAGTCCTAGTCTTATTTGCTTTCTCAGAGGCTGAAATATACTGCTTAGATGATTTGAGATCATTACTGATAATTACCCCTACATCCTTCTCACTATCCACTATTGTTAACGAATTTCCAAAATAACTTGTAATCGTACTTACTGTTATTTTTACCTATGTACATAACCTTGTGTTAAATTTCCAAGTGAACCCGATGAATTTTACATTTCATCAGGCCATTCAGCATCTTAACTCCTTCCATACTGGGTGGCACTTTTCCTTTTATTCTGGCTGTTACCACACTTTTATTCACCCCCATCAGTACTGAAAAAATTATTACCTAATTCAACCCTTTCCATTATATGGGTCAATATTAAATTTATTCTGACTGCCAATGTTATTTATCTCTGGCACCCCTTAGTAGCAATGGGTATAATACATTTACTTGTTTTTCAATTTCAGCACTCAGGGTATGTTAGAGGATTAAAGCTGTTTTGACCTAACATTTTCATAGGTCATTTAACTTTTAAGTATTTTTCTGGCTCCTTCCAAACAATTTCATTCTGCTATGACAGTGCCCTATGTATGATAAAGTTCCTTGTATACAACTTCTCTCAGGCCAAATCAAGAATATATCAACCAAATCTGGTACCCACAGCCAACCAACACTATTCTCCATCCCTCTGCAAAACAACCTATGAAGACAGCATGAGAACGGTGTATCTTGAGGAAAGGAGTATCTTATTTCATCACCATTATCCAAAATTATCTTTGGAGACAACACTGCACTAAAGGAGTGCTAAAAAAGAAATTTGAAGAAGATAGTAAAATAAGGAGGGATAGAAGTTAAAAATAGCCAGCATTCTTCTCAGAGTGGAAATTTGTCTCCAATCTTAAAAGAGTGCTGCATGACTAGCTCATTAGTAAAGACTGCATAAAATTCATGCAATATGAAGTTGACAGGTACCCAGATGTGGGACTGAATCATGAAGTACCTTTGAGGGGGCAACAAATAGGCTGCAAGATTATACAATGAACTTAGTTTAGGGGTTTCTATAGCCTTCAATAAGTACTGAAAATCCCAATATCGTATAGTATTCACTTTGGCTGTACTCCTAAATTAACTTGGTTTCATTCCAAAAAAATAATTTGCCCCAAACCTCCATGAATGATAACTATTATACATGCTAGTGCTGACAGTCGATATCAAGACTATTTATGATGGGACAGAACTTGCAAGCCCTTCCCTACATTATAACACAAGAGATTGAGGTGGTGACACAATAAGAGGCCTACAATGACCAAAAATGCACAGAAGGGCAAATATACTCGTGCAGAAAGAAAAAAGAGCTTGGTTAAATATCTCTGTTTACATTCCAAAATTACATTTTTGTGACAGAACTATGACCCTACAATATCCAATAACAACTCCTGAGTTGGTCAATAACAATAACAATAATAATAATAGATAATAATAATAATAACAATAATAATAATAATAACAAAAAGTGATGGTCTCTGTATTGTGTAAACTAAATATTGAGTAGTGCAAATTTTGTGTGGTGTTCTTGGGCAGGCTTAGTCTGCTTGAAAATGTCAACTTTAAATTCAGTACAAAAATTAATCACTATTTACATGAACCCTGAAGAAACAAGGACCAGTGAATTATTTTTTTTCTACCACATAATAGCCCTATATATCTAAGCAGTGAGGTTGTTAATGAAGAAAAAAAAAAAACTTTCCCAGAGATTGACTAGCTGTCTTTGTTAGAAATGGAGGTAAGTTAAAACAATGACATTGTCATTAAATACATCATCAATATATAAGCAATACACAACAATTTATCAATATCACTGTCATATGTTGGTATTTTGTAATAACAATAACTGTGGTCTGAAATTTCACTAAATGGAAACCAGCAACCCCAGAAGATGGCAACATTCCCTGGGCCTTCTCAGAGAAGAAACATTGGACTGTTGTCTGTATTTTCTTAGTGTACAAGTTTCTGTGTCACTGGCTCATCATGACAGGGGAAGGGAGTCACTGGTTGGCTGTACTCCTTGTGTGCAAAAGTAGAGGAAATATATTTAGTTGAAAAATTGGCTGAGAGAAATCTTTGATCCAGTCCAGAGACCAAATTTCAATTTCTTGGAATTGGAGGTGAGGGTGTTGGGGCCTTAAAGATGGATGGATGGCAGGGTGACAATTTTCTGACATCTGTCTTGCAGTATCACCACTTAAAGGCACCTGTCATTGGTACCATATTGATGGCATGAGAGAGAGAGAGAGAGAGAGAGAGAGAGAGAGAGAGAGAGAGAGAGAGAGAGAGAGAGAGAGAGAGAGAGAGAGAGAGAGAGAGAGAAAGAGAGAGAATGGGTTTCAAAATTTACCTTGAGGTTGTTACACTCCAGACATCAATGTAATGGGCATGACTGGTGAAATATGGATAAAAATTATTTAATAATTCATTATTCAAGTAAATCATGGCATTCAAAGTGTTTCTAAAGGTAGAAATTGGTAGCCCTTTACCAGTAACAATCTCTCCCTTTCATGCTTCCTCTTACTTATGCCTGATTTTTCTCCTTCTCTACTGGAGCCCTCTTCTGTTTTAATGCTCTAAGGGCATCAAGCACTTGTAAGTGTTTGTAGGCTGTAGGAAACCAAGTGGAAGAAGAAAAAAAAATGCAGTGCATAGTAAATGTCAACACAACCACATGAACCATTCATGCATCCCTAACTCACATTGTGGCAGGAACTGATGCACTCTCTCTTCTCTCTCACACACACATACCACAGAGTTACTGTCAAATACATACATATACCAAGGCTTTTTCCCCCTTACAAGGGAGGTAGCCAAAAAGGAAAAGGCATAAAATCATTCCCACCCATTCCATCCCTGAAATACACTCCACACCCCTCCACCCTCCCTCTTATCTTAGCACCTCCTGGATGACGGGTCATCCCTACACCTTGTCCACTGCCCTGGGTTGGAAGCAGTGTCGCAAGACACAGCACATCCACAGCAAGGCAAAGTATATTTATATATATATATATATATATATATATATATATATATTATATATATATATATATATATACATATATATATATATATATATATTACAGGTGAAAAATGTAATCATTCATTCCCTCGACCAAGTTTCTTCCCAAAGACAAATTAAATTTGATTAATTATTACCCTAACACCATTAATAAAAAGGTGGTAAATGTCCATCAAAGGTTAAAAGAAGAACAGAGCCAAGGGGTTTATTCGATTCTGTGTAAAGGTTGTGACTTAGTTTACATCGGACAGACTGGAAGGGATTTGAATACCAGGATGATTGAACATAAACGTTCCATTAAATATGCACAAGATAGCTCAGCTGTGTTCCAACATGTTAAGCAATTTAAACATTGTTTAGATTGGGACAGAGCTGAGCTTATTTATAAATCCAGATGTGAGTTCAGGAGAAAGATGGTAGAATCTACGATCATTGAATTTCAGCCCAACATGAATATTTCAAAGGGGCAATGGTCCCCGGACATAATGTCCGGACTCTTCATCTCCAACCTAGTGAAAGCTCATTTGCCTCCTGACCTCACATACGGAGTGAGAAGAGGGTAGAGATATCTTCCCATGTTCCCCTTTCTTTTGTTAAGGGTGCTACTTAAACAGTACGCCCTCTCTCTTATTTGTATCTACTGAAGAGGATTGCAGTTTGCAATCGAAATATATAGATTCCCCGTTTCTAGTCTTTTCTACTCCAACAGTGGTTTCTACGTTATATATATATATATATATATATATATATATATATATATATACAGTCGTACCTCGGTACTCGACCGCCTCTATACTCGACCAAATCGGTGCTCGACCAAAAAATTCAAGTAGAAAATGCATCGGACCTCGAACAGATTTTCGGTACTCGACTAGCTCGAACAGCGGGTAAGCGTCAGTTCGACTCAGACCGCCAGCGGAGTAAGACGTACGCAGTTTGTTCGAGTATTTCTTCCCAGATTTAAACTTTTTCGTGTTGCTCTAGCCCTTAATAATGGGTCCAAAGAAAGACAGTGATAAGGGGAAAATTGGTTTCGGTGTTCGAACAAATTGGTGCTCGACCACCACCTCAGAATGGATTATGGTCGAGTACCGAGGTACGACTGTATATATATATATATATATATATATATATATATATATATATATATATATATATATATATATATATATATATACAATGTAATCATGTGTTCTGATGCCAGGGTTGCCAGCATGCAATATTTATATTGAAATTATAATTATTAATAGTAAAAATTGCCATGTCAGATTAATACTTCAGAACATTGTTGCCAGCACTTGAAACTATTTTCAGCATATTTTCAATTATTTTTAATTTTCCATTTTTTACCCCTATTAAGTGGACCAATAGCTTTAAGCAATCTGATGTGAGAGGTGAGTGGGTTCAAGTTCTGATCATTCTAATGTGCTACTCTGACAAGGATTTTGGTTTTTGACTGAAAATATTATACTGAGATTGTTTTCATGCAGTCAGTTTTGTTGGACAATTTATAGTTTCACCCAACCAATGATTTCCATATGTGGCTTATGTGTTTCTGGTGAGATATGTTGTGTATTGATTGATGGTGTACATCATTTCCGTCGCAAATGCGTAGTTTTCAAGTAATTAATATATAAAGATATGCCTACCTCTCCTCCCGAAATGCCTACATCTCCTCCCCAACGATCTTGGGGGACCTGTGGGAAATCGGGGTTTTTGGGTGGGGGATTATTACATCGAGTAACGTGCGTTGCAAAACAGGTCGGAAATCCAGAAATTCACATAATAAATATATGAAAATATATAAATTACACCTTTGATGGCGGCAGCAAGCGTTGCCGTCACATTTAAGATTTTTCTGATACATTTGAGCGTTGCTGTTATTGTTGAGCAGCATTGTCACATTTATGATTTCTCCACTGGGTGAAACTATAAATTGACCTAATGGTTTCCATTTATTTTATTAACTTTTACTTATAATAGATAAACACACATTTCTACTAATAGTTATACTTTAAAGAGAGCTCAAGTTACATTACTAAGAGTGCTTTGGTGGGGATTGGAGGGGTCTAGGGGGGCAAAGCCCCCAGCTAGGTTAGGTTAGGTTTGGTTAGATTAAGTTTGGTCAGGTTAGGTTTGGTTAGATTAGGTTTGGTCAGGCTAGGTTAGCTTTGATTAGGTTAGGTTAGCTTTGGTTAGGATAGGTTAGCTTTGGTTAGGTTTGGTTAGTTTAGGTCAGGTTTGGTTAGTTTAGGTTAGGTTTGGTCGAGGTTAGGTTAGAGTTAGGTTTGGTTAGGTTAGGTTTGGTTACATTACGTTAGGTTGAGGTTAGTTTAGGTTACATTAGGTTAGTTGTACACAAAATCGCAACTCTCGGTCCTCTCGAAGCTTCATGAATTTATTCCCGACTTTAGGGTTAGCAACTCTTGTGCGGGCGGAGTGCGCTTCACTAAATGTAGCAAATTGTTGGTAACGCTGCTCAACAACAACATGGTACGCACGTGTGAGCCCCCGCCAGTGCCGCCATCAAAGGTGTAATATATGTATTTCCATATATTTTTTGTGTTCTTGTTGATTTTACATCTGTTTTGCAACGCGCATTACTCAATTTCATGCTTCCCACCCAAAAATCCCGATTTCCCACAGGTTGTTGGGGAGGAAAGGTAGGCATAACTTTATATATTAATTTCTTGAAAACTATGCATTTGCGACAGAAATGATGCACACCATCAATCAATACACAACATATCTCACCAGAAACACATAAGCCACATACAAAAATCGTTGGTTGGGTGAAACTATAAATTGACGGTTTTGTTTATAGTGCTTTATTTTGCACCATCTGTAGGAAAGCTGTTTTTTAACTGTTGGATAGCACACCTAGACAGATTCTTATAGGAACTACCAGATAAGCCTCCTGTACCTGGATATACAGAATACTGCAGAGCAGCCTCTAACTCCATACCAGACCAGATAGATCTCCGGAGAGAAGATACTAGGGCTGGAAGTAGAAGTGGACCACCACAGCTATGAGGAATACCCTCTAAATTCGACTAACCAACACTCTGGATGCATGGCTAAGTAGTTCTTCTGGCTTATTCATACATAATGGTAAGTGTTTCTTTCTACTGTCCAAATCCTAAGCCTGTAATTGGTCTCAATACATTGTTTTTTTATTTTCCTTCACACTTCTTATGTGTGGGGTATCTTGTGTATATCTAAATGTGAGGTTGAGTATTTTTGGGTTTTTATTCAGTGGAAGAAGGTACCTGTAACCACTTAATCTGATCTTTTGGTGTCTCTTAGATTCATGGTAATCCACAGCAAGCATCATCATCAAGGATTTCTGAAGGGTTGGAGATGTTCTGTTTTGCTATCCATAGTTCTAGCATAATGAGGTAAATTTGTGTATTTCTGGATGCTCTTTTGTATTTGTAGTACTGGGCTATGACTGGTCACCCACATATGTGAGAGCTTTGATGCAGAGTTGAGTGTTAATAGATTAAGCATTATCAAAGGTCCACATCTACAACATTAAGACAATGACTAATATCAGGAATGGATCAAAGCCCATTTCCCTTTACAGGTGCAGCCCTGTTCCCCACAACAATAAATTATATTTACCCACTATTGACAAAACCCTGGAATAAACTGGTGTCTAGGGAATCTTGTTTATTAAATTATATTATCAACTTAACATGCATGCATGCCAAGTGACTTTTCTTTCGGATCTATCCATACAGTCCATTTCAGCTCCCATATATATGGTATCATATGAAATTATCAATGTAGCTCAATATAATTCTTGCTTATATAAACTATAAGCACTCTTACCTGGAATTATGATGCTGGATTCCTCAGTAATTGACTACTGCGGCACTATACGAGGTTTGTTCAGTCTTCACGTTTTAATACATTTTCAACATATTTGTTTATATGGACGGAAGGGTATTTACCTAATTGTAAATGTTTGTGTTTATATGCTCTTCATATATTGAAAACAACTATCTATACGTATGTTACACTTTTGTACACATTAAATATAGGAACGTTTTATAGTTCAAACTTTCAAGTTCTACTTGTATAATCGCTTGCAACATATATAAATGTTTAATACATACTATTACATTCAAGTTCTTATACTATTTACTAACAACTTATTTAAGCTGTGAATGTTTTGAAAATCTCAAAGAATTACAAACCAACATCCATGATAGTACATTTACGATTGGCACCTTTACCTTTCACACATACCAAACAACTACACACATAATCAACGACAGGTTCTATGTATTGTATCCCTCACCCATACTTGGTAACCATGGTGACGACTGCCCAACCAGCGACACAAAACTTGTATTTATTGGTTGGTCTTTTCAAAACTACCACACGATTGGTCAAAACTTCTCAGGTATGTATGAAGTGCTTGAGCAGTAAAACGTCAACAAACAAATCCAAGTCTGGTACAATATAATTTTTAAAGCGTTCCAATGTACAATATTATCTATGTTCTTAACACCATATCGTCGTAATATCAGTATGAATATATACGTTCTTTTTTATCCCTACTTTACTTATCTTATAAAAAAAACTGGTAGGATATGAACGAAATGTATTGGTAAATGACATATATTTATGAAACTTATCATGATTAATACTTCCACCGCTTATTTTGAGAACTGAACCTGATGTTATTAGTAAAATAAGAGAATAAAGTATATGTTTATATCACGAAATTACATCCTTCATAGCATCGATGTAGGCATATAAGTATTTCATTGACGTACTCTTCTGTTCTTCCATTTCATTCGCAATGACGTGTGTGGAAAGTCAGTTCCACGAAATGGGGTTTAATCTTCAAGAACATATCAACTGTCGGGAATAAATCCCGACAGAGGCATTTTTAGAGTAAGTAAGCTATTATTACTAATTAATATAGACATCTGTGGTTACGGCCTCAGTTAATTCAATGTAGAATTCGGATTAAGATTGAAATACAGTTAAGCATATCAAGCTGTATGAAATTTGTATTATAGAAGCTTAGTATATGAAAGCGTGCATAACAAACCATACAGTCTTACTTTTTCCATTTAGATAGAGTGGCCTATCATTTTTATATATACGAAAACATATAAAGCATTATGTAAAGGACTCGACACCCCTAGTTACACCAAGCCGGTTGTCTTACCCCTCTCAGGAATGTCGAGTTACCAACACATTTTCATTATTAATCTTTTTATTTACCACTTGGTGACTTCTCCGTATTGAGTATTGGTTCTGGTACATTACCCATCTATAGTTCCCATGTATGAGGATTATATATGTATCGTGCAACATTTTCACTTCAGTTAAGGTGAAGTTGTACCCAGGCGCGGATCCAGGGGGGGGGGGCTGAGGGGGCTGAAGCCCACCCCCCCCCCAATTTGTTCTTCCATGAATCATTGTAAGGATTTCATTTAATCGATTTTAGTACTTTCTGGTCAGCCTCTGAGCTATTAGATGGGTTGAGCGACACGACTCGGTCATTGTGTTTATGGAATTCCTGCCAGTTATTGCCGTCTTTCTGGAGAACGAGAGCAACTCGGACGCGACGGCGGGACTACTACTAATAGCAATCCGAGAGCCGCGCTTTCTGATTGGTCTCGCCGTCGCTGAGTTTATGCTAGCTCACACTGTGGAGCCGAGCCGAGCCCTGCAGTCCCCTATGGTCGATCTAGTCTCAGCGTACGTTAGGATTGGTGATGTGGTGACGCATCTAAACAAGACCCGGGAAGGTGCACTGACCAGCTTCCAGAACATCTTCAAGAAGGCAGAGGGGCTCCTCCAGGAGATCGGTTCATCACATGACACCATTCCTGTACCTCGAGTTTGCAAGCGCCAAACGCAGCGAGCGAATTTACTCTTCCAGAAGCTGAGGGAGTATTACCGAAGATCTGTATATGCAGCGGCGGCGCCACGAATTTTTAGTTGGGGGGGCTGAGCAAATTTTTGGTGGGGCTAATAGTAATATGATAGTACACATATATTATCCTCATTTCAGAAGGGGAGGAGGTTAATGGTTGGGCTAGCACTGATGGCTGACAAATTTTTAGCCCTGGCAATTAAAAATTCCACTTAATAAAATTATTTCAATGAGTGTTTTAAATTTTCAATTTGCTCATTTCAGTTTGGGGGGGGGGCTAATGGGGGGGCTGGCCACTTTTACAAGCCCCCCCCCCTGGCGCCGCCACTGTGTATATGTCCCATTCCTCGACCATGTATTGACTGAGCTCCAGACCCGGTTCGGTAATGATACTATTCCTGTTGGCTTCAAGATCAAGAATCTGCTCAGCAGCGCTGACGGAGATGTTGCTGCTGTACTGGAAGCGGCAAAGGTTTATGAGGCTGACATCGAGACCTTGAGCCTCGTGAAGGTGGAAGCAGAGCGCTGGTATTCAACAACAATGAAGTTCGAATCCATTGGAGATGCCCTTGCCCACGCCCAGACCCGAATGTATCCGAATCTGGCCAAGCTCCTCCGAGTTTTTATCACGCTCCCAGTCTCGAACGTAGAGGCCGAGCGTTCATTTTCAACCCTGAAGCGACTGAAGACCTACCTAAGGAATACTATGGGTCAAGATAGCCTCAACGGCCTGGCGCTACTCGGCGTTTACAATGAAATCAATATTGAAATTGTCACAGATCACTTGTGACTCGTAAAAATTTGGCTGAATTATACATATACATAAACAGCTCATTAACTAATACATCAATTACAGTTTGAAGAAACTAAGTGGTTTGCGAGAGTATCACCAATTTGCGTAATCGAAGTTCGAAACTCTGAAGCATCAAATACCAAGACTTGGAAATTCTGAAGCTTCAAACCTCCGAAACTTCGAAACTCAAACTCCGAAACGCGAAGAGTGGAGGAAGGGAGAATTACCAGAATGGACAGTCAAGAATCGACACAGCTGGTGAAAGATTCTGACATAAATGGCGCCCATCGTGGGGCCTTCTTGTGCGTTATTCACACTCTGGCAGTAAAACTTTTATTGTAACATTGAAGTTGATTACAGAAGTGTGAGAGCCATGTCCGTGCAGGAATTGACGAGTGAGGCGGAAACCCTGGGGTATAAGGATACTGAGGAAATCCGGGAGTACGTCCGAAAACGGCAACAGCAACTTCGGGACGACAGAGCGCAGGAACGAGAGTTCGAGAAACTAAAGTTGGAACATGAAAAGGAGAAACGGCTGCATGAGAAGGAGATGCTACAGCTCAAACTTTCCCAACCTCAGACCGATGGTACCAGCTCGCCAGGTGTCAACCCTGTTGCTCACACCCAGTTCTCTACACACCGGCTCAACATTCCAAAGTATGAGGTAGGTCAAGCGATTGAGCCTTTTATTGACAGGTTCCAGATGGTGGCGACTACGTACAAATTGAGCGAAGATGTTAAGAAGGTCGAGTTTATGAACCTCTTCGACGGGAAACCTCTCGACATCATCCACCGTCTTGACTCCTCAATGCGAGATTATGAAGGCATGAAGAAAGCATTACTTCTAGCTTATGGTAAGACATTGGGGGATGCGCGTGACCAATATCAGCGAGCTATGTTGCAGGATAAGGAGACGGTAGCCCAGTTCTGCGCTAGATTGAAGAGTTACTTGGACCATTGGATGGAAAAGGACGAGACTCCGCAGACTGTCGAGGGTCTGCGCGACTTGATGCTGCGCACCCAGCTGGAAAAGTCGTGTCCCACGGAGCTGGTGGCTAAATTCAAGACACCGAAAGTAAAGGATCTCCAGCAAATGACTGACCTGGCCGACGCACACTTCGCAGCTTACGGGTACCACACGAGGAAACAACTTCACAAGAAGTTGCCTCCCCCTGTACATTCTCAGACACCACAAGGGTCTAACACGCAAGCCCAACACCACAATAAGTTACCAGTCATCTCCACAGCAGTCGAAACCACAAAGATTTACTCAATCTTTTTTTTTCCTCACAGCCAACCACAGCAAGTGAGGAACCAGCCCTACTCTCAAGGTGGTTGGAAGGGTCACAAGGGTCAGAAGAATCAGCACGCTGCAGCAGCAGCAGTACACCACGGAGGAGCACCTGAGGAATTTTCCCCAAAGGTTATTCCACAAGAAGAGTATGTCACCGCCGGTTCCGTGTCAACTCCCCAACACGTGTACTTATCAGCTGCATTGAGTTCTAGTCTCAGAGGTACAGGGCTCCTGGTTCAGCCTGGCAAGGTAAATGGTGTCACCGCGGAAGTCTTAAGGGACAACGGATCGACGGGGTGTTGTGTCAAGGAGAGGCTTGTAACGCCTGACAGTTACACTGGAAATTATGTAACCGTGAGTCTTATCAACGGGACTCGGGTAATCTGCCCCTTAGCTACGGCTCACACGAGGACACCACCCAAACCTGTGCAGCGGCGGTTACCAGAGGAGCCGCCAGAGCAACCAACCAGGTAAAACCTTTGATACTTTCATCTGTTTCAGATCTTGCAAATAGTGAGGACGTAGTTGCCGAGCAAACGACCGATCCCACACTTGCCATGGTTTGTAAGAAGGTTCTAGAGGGACATTGCAGAACTTCTCGGGGAACGGAAACCAGATTCCTTAAGAAAAGGGGAAGACTTTATCGCAGTACGGTGTATCCAAGCGGGGACTCGAGACTACAGTTCGTCGTTCCAGAGAAGTACCGCCTGGCAGTGTTTAAGCTGGGTCATCATGCTGCACTAGGTGGACACATGGGAGTACAGAAAACTGAAGATAGAATTCAGTCTCAATTTTTCTGGCCTGGGATAGGCAGAGAGATAGTGAGGATGATGAGGTCATGTGACGTATGTCAGAAGACTACAGATCGCGGCCGAGTGAAGCCTGCACCACTCTGATCTCTGAGCCATTCCAGCGAGTGGCTGTGGACATCGTTGGACCTATCATTCCAAGGGCAGCTGACGGAGCCAAATACACCCTTACCTGCGTGGGCTTCGCGACGAGATGGTCTGAAGCAGTACCCCTTCGCAATATTGAAACCATAACTGTCGCCGAAGCAATGTTCGAAATCTTTTGTCGCCTGGGCATTCCTAAGCAAGTGTTGTCCGACCGGGGGAGCCAGTTCACTTCAGTCATGATGGAAGAGTTGCTGAGGCTACTGGCTGTAAAAGGGCTCAGGACTACCCCTTACCACTCTGTGAGCGTTTCAATGGCACCCTCAAGAAGATGCTGAAGCGGATGGCAGCAGAGCAACCTAAGGAATGGCCACGATTTATCGCCCCTCTACTATTCGCCAACCGCGAAGTACCCCAAGCTTCACTACAGTTCTCACCATTTGAGTTAGTCTACGGAAGGTCAGTTCGTGGTCCTCTGCAAGTACTGCGAGAACTCTGGGACGAAGAAGAGCCTGACCCCGCAGTGAAGACAACTTATGCATATGTGCTGGACTTGGCCGAACGACTACGAGAGACCTGTGAAGTAGCAAAGCAAGAGCTACTGAAAGCTAAGGAAGTTCAGAAGGCGTACTACGACAAGAAAACTAAGCTGAGGATCCTCGAGGAAGGAGATCAGTGCCTCCTCCTTCTACCCACCGCGCACAACAAGTTGCTGTCGCAATGGCAAGGACCTTTTGAAGTAGTCAAACGTCTCAATGATTTGAACTACTTGGTGCAAGTGGGACCAGACCAAAAGAGGTTCCACATTAATATGCTGAAGAAATATTACACACCTCAAGTTACATGTTCGGCAGTTGGTCAAGAATGTTTGCTGAATAGGGGAGATCGTGTGCTATCACCTGAACAGTACGAGTGTCTGCAGATTGTCGAAGGCCAGTTTAAGCAGTCGCAGATGGTCTCTGCTGCCGTGGTTATACCAGAGGTTGAGGAATTGACAGATTGCGCACCCCTTACCCGTGAAGCTATTCAAGGCGAAACGGTGGAGGATGTGCAAGTACCTCCGAGGCTTGGTCCAGAGCAGAAGAGACGTATAAATTCTATTCTCCAGCGACATTCAGCAGTGTTCTCCGATAAGCCTGGAGTCGCCAAGGTGGATTGCCACGAAATACAGCTGACGAGCAGCGTACCCGTCAGATTGAAGCCATACCCGATACCCATTCGTCTGGTGGATGCGGTCAAGAAGGAGATAGACAACATGGAAGCTGCAGGCATCATAGAGAAGTCATCGTCTCCCTACTGCAGTCCTATAGTCGTTGTACGCAAGAAGTATGGAGGTGTACGAATCTGTGGAGATTACCGCGGAGTAAATGCAGTAACCCAGGTGGATGCAGAGCCAATGAGCAATCAGCAGGAAATA
This sequence comes from Oratosquilla oratoria, assembly GCF_046742065.1. Classification (NCBI taxonomy): domain Eukaryota; kingdom Metazoa; phylum Arthropoda; class Malacostraca; order Stomatopoda; family Squillidae; genus Oratosquilla; species Oratosquilla oratoria. Next base: position 33,280,578 of record NC_134800.1, on the reverse strand, counting down.
TTTGCAAAGGCCGCCAACTCCAAAATCTTTTCCAAGATGGATTTGGCGAAAGGATTCTTCCAGATTCCGCTGGAGGAGAGAAGCAAACAGGTCACGGTAGTCGCAATACCCAACGGACTTTACCAGTTCAAAGTACTACCTTTTGGACTTACCAACTCCCCAGCAGTTTTTAACCGTGCCATGCGTCAAGTTCTGCGCGGCATCCATGGAGTGGAAGCTTTTGTGGACGATATACTCATCCACTCTTCTACCTTCGAGGAACATCTGGAGATCCTGGAGAAGGTACTTAAGAGACTTAGTTCAGTGAATATGACAGCCAAGCCGTCTAAATGCGAACTTTTCCAACAGGAAGTACAGTTCCTGGGACATACCTTAGGCGAAGGACGATGTGGATGCCAGGATAGCAAGATAATGAAGATCAAGAATGCATCTCGGCCGACCACGAAGAAACAGGTCCGATCGTTCTTGGGACTTGTGGGCTACTACCGCAGGTTCATTCCGAATTTTGCTGTCCTCGCCTTGCCACTCACAGAGCTTCTCAACAAGAATGCTCCTAACAAGTTGACATGGAGGCCTGAACAGGAGGAAGCGTTTACGACGCTTAAGAACCTCCTCTGCAAGGAGCCGATACTTCAACTACCGGGCTTCAACCAGCCTTTCATCCTCCGGACCGATGCGTCCCAAGAAGGCATTGGAGCTATCCTGATGCAAGAAAGGGATGGGGATATTTTTCCTGTTAGTTATCATAGTAGGAAGCTGAAGCCAGCGGAGTTGAACTATAGTACGGTGGAAAAGGAGTTGCTTGCAGTTGTAGAGGGCATCAAAAAGTATTATTATTTCCTCTACGGAGATAAATTTATTTTAGAGACTGATCACTTGCCTCTTTCGAGCCTTAGGACCTCCAAGAACGCCAACGCCCGAATCATGAGGTGGGCATTGTACCTCCAGCAGTTCAACGTGGTCATCCGGTACATCAAAGGAAGTTCAAATGTTGGAGCTGACCTGATGTCCCGACTGCTCTAGAAAGACGTAAAAGTGTAGTAATTGTACTTTTATAGAATATTATAGTTGTGCAGTTAGATTTCAATTCAATTACATATCAGTGTCTCTATGTAATTATTACTGGAGTAATTGGTTAGACATTGCGTGGAGCAATATCTTTTTGTGTGGGCGAGTGTCATAGATCACTTGTGACTCGTAAAATTTGGCTGAATTATACATATACATAAACAGCTCATTAACTAATACATCAATTACAGTTTGAAGAAACTAAGTGGTTTGCGAGAGTATCACCAATTTGCGTAATCGAAGTTCGAAACTCTGAAGCATCAAATACCAAGACTTGGAAATTCTGAAGCTTCAAACCTCCGAAACTTCGAAACTCAAACTCCGAAGCGCGAAGAGTGGAGGAAGGGAGAATGACCAGAATGGACAGTCAAGAATCGACACAACTTGTGAAAGATTCTGACAGAAATAGACAGTGTAATCAGTGTATTTGCCCCCCCAAAAAAAAACAACAACAATAACAGGAGGCTGATGTTCGTGTGAAATCCCATGAACAATGCTATGTGTTATTAATGCAATTTAAATACTTTTATTAACAGGTTCAGAAGTTCATACACGTTTTTGTTTGTATTTCTGTTTTTGAAGCTACTTCTATTTTTTATTACTTCAATGAGTCCATGTGCACTAACACTACACACGGATCCTACAATAATTTCTGTCTATGCGAGAGTATACGCGTGCCAGTGCCTTATCACTGACTAGCACAAGCGTGTAATATAAAACGAATATTTATTCTATTATATATGTCTAAAATACAGAAAAATCTGAAAAACCTTATTAAGTATACTCCAGACTTCTGATACATCAGACTACTCAGAGGAAGGAATTCAGGTTAGCCCCCCACAAATTCTTATCCTGGATCCGCCACTGACTCACTACCCTTTTTCTATTTTCTCACCTCCTCCTTGTTCCACACACCATCTTTTACACACCTTACAACTCCCTCCTTGAACCATCCCCATTCCTCCACTCCTAGCTCTACTCTATCCTTCACTCCCTCCCACTATTCTCTCAGCTTCTTCTTATACTCCTCCTCCTTTTCTTTCTCATTTAAGCAGTTCTCTCCAAGTACCTCCCTACCTTCTGCCCTTTTCCTCTTTTTCCACCTATTTTCCATTCTCAACTTACCTTCCACCAAATAATGATCTGATATTCCCCAACTCTCTCCCCTTAGAACATGTACATCCTTAACTCTTCCTACCATACTCCTGGTCACCACTATATAGTCCATTAACGCTCTATCTGCCACCCTTCCATCCACCACCCTCTCCCATATGTACTTAGGATTGACTTTCTTCTTAAACACTGTATTTGCTATCAACTCTCTTTTGAGACACATCACCATCAACTCTCCACTACAATTTATTCCTGGAACTCCATACTTCCTAATCACTCCGTCTATTGGTTCATTTCCTACCCTAGCATTAAGGTCTCCCAATACAACTACATTGACATTTCTCCCTAATCCCTCTATGCACTCATTTAAATCCATCCAAAAAGCCTCCCTTTCTTCTACACTCTTCTCACTACCAGGCCCATATGCACTTACAAAAACCCACATCTCCCTTCCCAGCTTTACCTTCATCCACATTAACTTTGAAGAAACCTCTTTCCATTTCACTACACACTTACCTATCTCTTCACTTACTAGTATAACCACCATCCTCTCCTCACCCCTGATATCCTCCCAACTACACTCCCAAACTCACACTTGCCCCTCCCTTTCAACTTAGTTGTTGTTGTTGTTGTCGTTCCCTAGACTGTCTGTCCGAGCAGTCCCGTCTCCCCAAGGAAGGCCACAGCCGAAACTGGGTTTTCCCACAAATCCTTTATAGAGTGTATGTTGTGTTGTTTGCGTGCATGATTGTGTATAATGCAGACTTCCATTATGTGTTGTATGGTATGGGGTGAAGTGTTACATCCTGGGCAGCTGTTCACAACACGGTCGTCCAGCCTCTTCTGGTAGCTTAGAAGTGCTGGGTGGTGACCGCATCGCAGTCTGGCCAAGTGGACTCTGTCCTTTCGTGGGAGAGAGGATTCAGAAGGGTGGATATCAGGGGGTCTGGCATGTAGCAGTGTGTTGTCTTTCAGTGTGTTAATGGAGTGGTGAGTGATATGATTATGAATATGTTTCCGGAGGCTGGTATTTGGTGGTTGTGGAGGAAGAGAAGAGAGTATCTGTGCGTAATAAAGGTCTTTGGGTGTAGTTTTAATGTTTCTTGGTGTGTGTGGGTGTTCTGCTATGTAGTGTAGCGGGTGTGATGTGTTTGTGGTGGCTGCAGCAAGTGTTTGTGTGCCTCTCATGTCGAGGTGGTCCTTGACTTTGAGGACTTTTGTTTCATGGTGTAAATGGTCTGTAGGTGCTGTATTTGTGCAGCCTGTAATTGTTTTTAGGGCTTCGTTTTGTATGATTTGAAGGGTGTTGTGGTGTGTCTCACTGAGATTAGGAGCCCATGCAGGACTCACATAATTCATCACTGAGCGTATGCATTGTTTGTATATTGTTATATTAGTTTCTTTGTTTTGTCCAAATGTTGTTCCAGTGATTGACTTAAGTGCGTTAAGTCTAGGTGTGCATTTGTTTTTTATGTTTGTGAGGTGTTGTTTGAAAGACATGGATGTATCATATGTTACACCAAGAATTTTCGGTGTGTTTGTGTGTGGTATTAGAGTGTTGTTGATGTAGAGATGAGGTGTGTATTTGTGTTCTTTTGTCCAGTTGGTGAGAAGTGTTGCTGTAGATTTGGTTGGAGCTATATTGAGTCTGTGATGAACCATGTGTTGAGTGTGTCAAGGTAAGGCTGGATTATTTCTGCAGCTTTGTCTGTGTTACGATGTGTGCATGTGATTGTTATGTCGTCTGCGTAGGAAGAGATTTGTATTTCTGAGGTGTCTGGTGTGGGTAAGTCATGCATGTATAGATTAAATAATGTGGGGGATAGAACTGAGCCCTGTGGTACTCCGTTCTTAATGTTTCTTATGTGCGATGATTGGCCATTATATGACACATGAGCATTCCTGCCTGCCAGATAATTGACCAGCCATCTTTTGGTGTTATTGTGCATGTCTGTGTTATATATTTTATTTGTTAGGTTGTGGCGGGGGATAGCATCAAAAGCTTTACTAATGTCCAATGTTATAAGAAGTGTTCTGTGGTGGGGCCTATCTGAATTGATGCCATCTAAAATTCTTTGTGTGAGGTTTGTCAGAAGAGTGTTTGTGGAGTGTAGTGGCATAAAACCGTGTTGTGAGTCAGCAAGGGGAATATATGGTGTGACAAGTTTAAGTATTAGGCGTTCAATGACTTTAGAGGGGGTGCAGAGAAGTGTGATTGGGCGGTGCGATGTTGGGATTGTTGGGTCTTTGTTCGGTTTTGGAATGGTGATTATTTTACCATGCTTCCAGATGTCGGGTATAGTGTTGTGTGAATAGCTGTAGTTTGCAATGTTTGTGAGTGCGTGTATACCTTGTGGTCCAATGTGTTTTAGGTGGATGTTGCTTATGTTATCAGGGCCACAGGCAGATGAGTGCTTGAGATTATGCATTATGAGTTTTGTCTGACTGTCTATGAAGGGTGCATAGTCTGAGTCTGTGGGGAAGTCTTTCTTACGTCGAATGGTGCATTGGTCGTCAGGGTGAGATGTAAGATGGCTCGTCTGTGCAAAATGACGTATGAGTGCGTTTGCTTGTTGTCTGTTTGAGGGTAGATTATCTGTTGTTGTGATTATTGCTGCGTGAGAGCGTGTAGTGTTAGTGTTGGATAGTGTGATGCTGTTGAGTGTTTTGTACAATTTGCTGGTGTTTGTTTTGTGATCAAGTGTATTGATAAAGTTTTGCCAATTTTGTGTTTTTTGTTCATGTATTTTATTGGCAATCACAGTGTTTAGTGTTTGTATTTGGTCTGCTATGTTTTGAGGGATAGGTGTGGGGGTATCGTGTTTAAGTGTGTCACGTTGTCCGATGAGGCCTTGGATTTCTGGTGTGAAGTTGGGGTTGTGTGATTTTCTGTTGCCTCTAGGGATGTATCTCTTGTCTGCGTTTTGTATGATTGTATTAAAAGCGTGCACAGCATTGTTTATGTTTGTGATTGGTGTACTGTTAAGTGTTTCAAAATGTTGTTCTGTCTCATCAGTAATGGCTTCCCAGTTAGCTCTCTTGTAATTGGTGTAAGTGTGTCTGTGGCCAGCTGGGGTGCATCTTGTTTTGGTGGTGATGATGATTGGAAGGTGGTCAGAGCCAAGGGCTCCGACCACTCTCCATGATGTTGTTGGGGTTAGGCAGGGGGAGCAAAAGGTGATATCAGGAGAGGAGGGAGTGTAGAGGGCTTGGTATGGGATATGTGTATGATTATGCGTGTTGTTCATGATAGTCAATGAGTCGAATTGAGTCTGTATATCAAGCCCTCTGTCTGTGTCAGGGTTGTCGACATACCAGGCAGACGACTTGGCGTTGAAGTCACCACCCATGATCAGGTTGGGGATTGAGGTTAGTTGCCAACACATCCATCTTTCTTCTCACAAACATACTGCCTATCTCTTTCCTTTTACTCTCATCTGTACCACATCCATGCACATCAAAAGACACAAACCTTAGGGTACTAGTTGGAAAACTCCTAGGTCCTCTTATGCCTTTCCTTTTTTTTTTAATGTCTCTAGTGGTAAATAGAAGAAATTATGTAGACTGAAGAGATGTTCTTGTCTGCTCTGCAATTTTATTGAGTGGATGAGACTGGATGGGGGTCACAATATAACAAAGCAGTAAGGGTTATCTAGCTCCAGCTGTCTGGCCCTATCTTTGAGTCAGGCAGTGTGGAAGTGGACAAAGATAACCCTTCATTCATAAGGTGCCAAGATAGTACGGGTGGTGCATGGGTTATGGATAGGTATAGTATGGGTGCAAGGTGGGTGTATGCTTTGGACTTGGCCATCCCTTTATTAAGGGGGAAAAGACCCTTTTGGTATGTATTTTACCTAGTTGTATTTTATGGGATGAGAGCTATGCTCATAGTGACCCATTTTCATATCTCTCCATATCCAGTTTTTTTCTTAAAATTGCGTATAGTTTTGGTACTCACTGTTTCTCCATTTAGTTTGTTCCAGACATCAATCACTCTATGTAGGAAGCTATTCTTTTTCAGGTCTCTTCTGTAACTGTCCTGCTTTAGCTTTTCGTGTCCTCTTGTTCCTCTTCTGTCACATTTTAATAAGTCATCTCTATTGAAAATTTCCATCCCTTTCATAATTCTGTAAATAGTCAACAAATCACCTCTTTCTCTTCTCTGTTCCAGTGTTGATAGATGTAATTTCTCTAATCTTTGTTCATATGTCAAATTTGACAGTGTAGGTGGCATTTTTGTCACTGCTCATTGGATTCTTTCTAATTTTCTTATATTCCTTTTTGTGCTAGGTGCCTACAGTGTTGAAGCACACTCTAGTTTAGGTCTTATTAGTGTAACCACTATTTTCTTTACCATTTCTTCATCCACGTAATCGAAGGCCACTTTCATTGATCTTAATAAGTTAAAAGTCTCTCCGAATAATTTATTGACATGTTTATCAGGTGTCAAGTCACTTGAGATGATTACTCCCAGGTCCCTTTCTGAATCAACTTTTTTGACTTCTTTGTTTCCAATTTCATATTGACCTGATGCTCTATTTTTGCTTTTTCCAAATTCCATTATGCTACATTTCTTAATGTTGAAGTTCATCTCACATCTCTGACTCCATTCCCATATTTTGTCTAGGTCTTCTTGTCGCGATCTGCAATCTTCTTCTGTTCTTACTCTCTTGAGTAATTTGGCATCATCAGCAAAGAAGTTCATGTAACAATATACTTCCTCATTCATATAATTTATATATATGGCAAACATTAAAGGAGCCAATACAGAGCCTTGCGAGATGCCACTCTTCACATCTTCCCAATTCAAATTTTGGTCTCTAAATATCACTCTCATTTTTCTCACAATTAAGAAATCCTTCATCCATTCCAGTAGCTTACCATGTATTCCTACTATTATTTCAATTTTTCTTATTAATTTTTTATGTGGTACTTTGTCAAATGCCTTCTGCAAGTCCAAGAAGGCGCAATCTGCCCATCCATCTTTCTTGTATTATCTCAATCTTGAGTAAAAGCATATTAAGTTTGTGGTACATGATCTTCCACTTCTAAAGCCAAATTATTTAGGGTTTACTATTTCATTTTCTTCTAAGTGTTTGGTCCATTTGTTTCTGATGACTCTTTTGCATGTTTTTGCTACTGTGCTTGTAAGAGATACCGGTCTGAAGTTTGTAGGATCTTCTTTTCTCCTTTATATATTGGTACTATGTTTGCATCTTTCCAATCTTGCAGTACCTTTCCTTCTTTGAGTGAGAAGTCTATTATCTTGTGTAATTTGTCTGTCAGTTCAACTATACACTCTTTCAGTATCCAATTTGCAATTCCATTTGGTCCATGCGATTTCCTGACATATAGGTTTTTTACTTGGTCTCTTATTTCTCTCTGAGTTACCTTTCTTTTATTTTGGGGGAGCTTTCTTGTTGTCCATCTTCCTAAAATTGTGAGCTCTCAATTGTAAAAACAGACCTGAAATGTCTGATCATAACTTCTGCCATTTCTGTGTCATCTATATATTCTTTATCTCCTTCATGCAGTTTTACTATTTCATGTTTATCTTTAGTTTTTCATTTATATATCTGTAAAAGAGTTTAGGTTGATCTTTACATTTGTCTATATCTTTTTCATAATTTCTTTCTTTCCTGTGTATATTCACATATTCGTTCCTAAGTTACATATATGCCATTTGGATTTTTTTTTTTTTTTGGTCTTTTTTCATTTTTTTTCCAGGTCTTGTCTCTTCTGTCTTTAGCCTCACTGTACCTTTTGTTATACCAACACTTTATATCTCTTTTTGTTTCTTCTTTGGTACATATTCATTAATTCCTTCCTTACACTTTTCTTTGAATATGTTCCATTTGTCTTCCATCTTTGTTTCCTCTTTGGAGAATTTATCCCGGTTTGGGTTTTGGATTTTTTTTTCTTAATTTTACAAAATCCGTTTTGTTGTACATTGATCTTCCTTCTCTATGTATATCATTCCTACCTACATTGTTTTGTTCTTTTAATTCAAACTCTATTAGTATATGGTCACTCTTTCCAATTGGTGTTTTATACTCCATTTTGTTTATAATATCTAGTTCAGAAGTTATTATTAAATCTAGTTTTGATGGTTCCTAATTGTTTCTGTATCTAGTATTTTCCTTAACCCATTGTGTTAAGGTGTATTCGATGGTCATATCCAGTAAAATGTTGCTTCAAAGTTGTTCTCCCCCTTTTACTATAATTTATTCCCAGATTATATCCTTTGCATTAAAATTGTCCATGATTACTACGTTACCACCCTCTTTCAGTAACTCGTTTAGCACATTCATTGTGTCTTCCAGTAATTTAGATCGCTATCTGACCAAACCTGTGTTTTTGGTGGTACATACACTGCTACAAATTTTCTGCTTTTCATCTTTTTGTTTAAAATTTTGATCACAATTAATTCTACATTGTCTTTGCCTTCACTAATCTTTGTCACATTTAGACCCCTGTTTTGGTCAATATCATGACACCTCTTCCCTGCTTGTCTGTTCTATTTTTCACCCAGTGGTTGTATAGAGGTCCTTTCAGTTTTGTCTCCACAATTCCCATAATGTCAGGTTTCTCTATTTCTAGATAGTTATTTAGTTCATTAATTCCAGAGATCATGCCATCGATATTTGTGTATGCCACTTTTAGTTTCATATTTTTTTTTTTCTTTTTTGGTTTAAGTTTCCATTTTTGTGATGTACCATTTTTTCAGTCTCAAGTTCAGCATTCTAAAAAAAAACTCGTTTTTTTCCGTCTGTTCTTTTCTCATTTCTATTATTGGCTTCAATTCTGAGAGCTTTGTCTTTCTCTTTTTCCTCATCACTCATTTCCTTTTTTATCCGTATGTTTGAATTTTTTGCCGTTTGCCAATCTAACCACTTTCGATAATACCTCCTCAGCTATCATTTGAGTACTTAGTTTTATTTTCAGAGGTCTATGTTGTTGTTCTTGTGGATCTCATCAATTTCCTTGTCAAAAGTTTGTCCTTCATCCTGTATTTCTTTAAAAAATTCCTTAGCTATTTCCTTCTCCTCCTTTTCTCTCTGGTATTTATACATATGTTTTTCCTGGATACCATGGACCACAATGCACTTACTTTTGTCAATTGTATCTCTCACCCAATGTATGTTTATATATATGTGTACTTCAGTGTTTACTTTTTTTTAGGAATGTCCCCTGTGGGGCTACAAGGAGAAGGATGCCTAGTCCCAATCCCCATCCCTTTCTTCTCGCCTCTTACGATCCAAGTGGAAATACTTGCTGGCAGTATTCTTTTCCCCCACCACAGGGTGAGCATTAAGGGAGAGCGACTGCAGGAAGTGGAATGTTTTAGATACTTGGGTGCAAATGTGGCAGGAAAAGGTGGAATGAAGGTGGAGGTAGAATGTAGATTGAGAGAAGCGAGTAAATGCCTTGGTGGAATAAAAAGTGTAATGAGGAATAGGCATTTGGGAATGGATGCTAAGAGGAGACTGTATGAAGGAGTGATTGTGCCAACAGTATGGGGCAGAAACATGGAACATAAGAGAGGAAGAGAGGAGTTTGAATGTGTTTGAGATGAGGTGTCTGATAAGTATGATGGGGGTTACTAGGCTGGATAGAGTGAGAAATGAAGAGGTGAGGAGAACAGGGGTGGAAAGGGAGTTGGGAGATAGGATTGATGAAAGAGTATTAGGATGGTTTGGACACATGGAAAGAATGAGTGAAGAAAGACTAGTTAAAGAGGTATGGAAGGCAGATGTGGTGGGAGTGAACATGAAGGGACATCCTAGGATGAGGTGGATGGATGGGGTGAAGGGGGCTTTGGGGAAGAGGTGAATGTCTGTTGAGGAAGGACGGGAGAGGACAGAAGACAGGGGTGAATGGAGAATGGTTGTATATGGATGATGTTGTGATGCATAAGGTGGAATGGGCGGGGGGATAGGGGGTGAAAAATTAGACGCAGCCTGAAGGGATTTCTCCCCGTCTTCTCCTTTTATGCATGGGGGGACGGAGAAGGGGGGTCGCCGATTTAATGAAGCGGCCTTGCTGTGGATGTGCTGTGTCTTGTGACACTGCTTCTGACCCAGGGCAGTGGACAAGGTGCAGGGATGACCCGTCATCCTGGAGGTGCTAAGATGGGAGGGAGGGTGGAGGGGTGTGGAGTGTATTAAGGGATGGAATGGGTGGGAATGATTTTATACCTTTTTCCTTTTTGGCTACCTCCCTTGTAAGGGGGAAAAGCCTTGGTATATGTATGTACTTCAGTGTTTAAGTAGTTGGATTGTTGAGCAGGCAAATATCACACCACACATCAGTTCAACAGAGATTAGGCAGATAGAAATGAATAGTCTGAGATATCTCATTTTTCCTTTATTCTTCAACATTATACCTCATACAATAAATTCGATATGGCTTATACTGGCATGTTTTGACAGACCCATCACATACAGAATTCTGCACCAGAAAGTCAATAATCTTATTTTTCTATATACTTTTGTGATCTAAAGCAATATGCAACATTTCTAAATAAATTTGACTATGTTGGACACAGACCACCCCTCATGCAAAATGGACTTTGCTAGTTTCAACCATCACATGTCAAATCATTTAAGTCTGGCAATATAAAAATACTAACTTGACATTTTCGTGTAGCATTCACATGTAACCTTTATGATACGAAAATGTGCTTAAGTAGAGAAGATCAATCTATAGCATAGTTAGGATTTCCATATTTAAAGACAAGAAGTCTTGGAAGGTGTGAGCACGTGCAGGTGCATCTGTGAAAATTCCATAATTTGGAATGACAAGAGCAGTTTGGTAAAGTTTCTACTGTACCAACAACTACCAAGCTTGATTAAATAAAAAGCCAATTTCCCTCTGATAACAAGTTTATATATTCTTTAGTAGCTTTGTATAGATTATATGAACAACAAGTAAAGTTTCACATTCTGTAATCAACTTTTCATGTACAAAAATATGCCTGTAATGATGCATGTCTGAATTCAAAGCAGTGCTTACAAATATGTATCAATTCACATAAATCAAAGGCTTTGGGAACTCAAGACTAATGACAGAACAAAAGCATATCACTGCCCACAAAATTTAACATAAATTGTTACATGTGCATTCTCTGTATCTATACATTCTTAATTCTATAAGAAGGCAATGGAGGATTCCAAGCACTTTTTGCATGTACCAGCAAGAATATCAAGCCTTTCCTTATCTACACTAACCTATGGACCACTTGCAGACAGTGCTGTACAAAATTAGGATGGCAATTTAACACTACTATATGTCCTCTTAATTGCAATGTATTTGTGCCTATCTCACATGAATCAAATTCAAATTGGGTAAATCAATGTTATTTACACATTAATTTTTTTTTTAATTTATATGTTTAATGATACCTCAAAAAATGAAGTGCACAGTGATGTACAAAATTCTATTATGACAAGGAATTCCATCTTTATCAATAGCAGAATGCCATCTCATTTTGCCAATCACAAATTACTGGACCAAGCCATCAGCAGCATGGTACAGGAACACAGCCCTTTTCGTGCACTATCATCCATGCCATACAAACTAAGCTAGAAAAAATCATACAAGCAAATTAGATGGCAGTAATGATATACTTTACATCAGGGAAAGGCAATGTATTCACTTGTTAGAGGGCCATTGTTGCTGCTGTTGGGGTGGGTAAGGATATCCACCATATGGCTGCTGTGGGTAAGGGGGATAGGGTTGGCCTGGTTGAGAAGGTTGTCCTTGTGGGGGAGGAGGCTGGAAGTATGGGTTGTAACCAGTATAGCCCTGTGGCATAGGTGTGTACACAGGGTAACTCTGATACACATAGCCCTGTGGTGTTGGCATTCCTTGTGGGTTGATGGGATAAGGGAGACCAGTAGGAGGAGCCACTGGAAGAGGAGCAACAGGAGCAGCAGGTACCTGTCCCTCTGCAGCAGCTGGTGCACCTGGGGCTGATGCCTGAGTAGAGTATGGAGTACCAGCTGGCTGAGCACTCTGGGGTGCTCCTTGGTATGGATTACTCTGTGGTGGAGGTGGCCTTGGTGGAGGAACTCTGGCAGCTTCTTGATGATGTGTTGGGGGATTGGGTGTACTCCCAACACCTTGGGAAGCATAACCTTGAGTGAGATCCTTAAGAAGTTCCTCCTTTTCAGTTCTTCGGGCAAAACAAAAGTCATTGATTTTGCTCTGGAATGTGACTAAAAGTTGGGTAAGGTCATTGTAAAACTTGGTGCCTTCATTCAAGTTACCCCGAAGTTCATTGAAAGTGTCAAAAGCAGAGGCAAGTTTCTTCAGCATTGTCTCACGGTCACCCCCTTGACCTGAGGTAGCTTTGCAAAATTCTGTGTGAGCTGACTGGATATCTGCCACCAGAGTTTCCTGATGTTCCAGACTCTCCTTTACCTGAAATAAAAGCAACATATATATAAATATAAACATAAATAGTGTAGAGTTGATGGTGATGTGTCTAGAGAGTTAATGATGGCAAACACAGTGTCTGGGAAGAAAGTCAAGCATAAGTACACATGAGAGAGGTTGGCAGATAGGGCTTTAACCCGTAAAGTATGATAAGCCACCGGAGTGGCTTTACCGGGGAAGACCGATAAGCCACCGGAGTGACACGATGTTCACGGACGTACCACAAATGCGCTGTAATTGATATCCCTGTGAAAATTGGTAGCGTTGTAGACCTATCCCTCCCCCCCACCCCTGGCTCTGTAGCCTGCCGCTCAGGCAAGCACAGTCAGTGTGAGCCTCGCTTTTGAAGGGTATGTTACACACCCTATCGCGCTCCCAAAAAAGTGTTAAAAGTACTGTCTAACCATATCCGCTGACCTTATTATTGCTTATAATGGCTCCCCCAACTAAAAGGAGGCTTGTATATAGCAGTGAGAGTGAGGAGGAGGTCTACACTTTCTTTCATTTCACTCATCTTTTTATATAAAGTGATATCGAGAGCTATGAAATAAACCATTGTAAATATAATACAACACCATATGGAATAATGAAAAAAAAAGAAAATGTCATTACAAAAATAAATAATAATAATAATAATAATAATAAGTTTAGGGAAGACCGCTAATAGTGATATCGAGAGCTGTGAAATAAAGCATTATAAACATAATAAAACACCATATAAAATAATGAAAAAGAAAGAAAATGTCATTACAATAATAAATAATAATAATAATAATGTGGCGAAAGAGCATGAATGAATGTTGCATAGTGTGCCTGGATGGTTGGTATGGACGTGACGTGATTTGTAACGTGTGAGTGATGCGTGAGTCGGAGCGAAAGCAATGGGTAGCGAGGGTATGCGTGGGGGGGATGCCAGGGGGGGGGGGGTCCCAGTGTCGCCCGCCATACCTCGCACAGCAGCAGAGTAAGCCTAGTACCGGTGCTGAACACACGTGTAAAATCCTCATATTCGTTAGTTAGAATAAAGTGAAGAAAGTGACACTCCTGCCTTTCCCTGACCTAGACAATTGTAGGCGTGAGCTTCTGTCTTTCGCTCGTGACACCATGATCACGCCCATGTGTAATGGAAAAAGGTGAGTAAAATGAGATGAGAGAGAGTGAATCTGTAACAATAATGTTACGTTATTCACTCTCTTTCATTTCACTCACCTTTTTCCTTCACGTGGGCACGATCATTTATGTCACGAGTGATGAACAGAAGCTCACGCATACAATTTTCTGGGTCAGGGAAAGGCAGAAGTGTCACTTCCTTCTGGCTAACGAATATGAGGATTTTACACGTGTGTTCAACACCGGTTCTAGGCTTACTCTGCTGCTATGTGAGGTATGGTGGGCGACTCACGACTCGCACATCACTCACACGTTACAAATCACGTCATGTCCATACCAACCATCCAGGCACACTATGCAACATTCATTCATGCTCTTTCGCCACAATAATAATTATAAGTTTAGGAAAGACCGATAAGCGTAGTTTTAGTATTGTGCGTAAGTGATGCGTACGTGCGTATATCCAATATTATGGTGTTTCCCACTGCTTCCTGCATTATTGTATGATAAGATTGAAGTATTTATAAACCATACAAAGTGTTTCCACTGTTATAATCATAATACAGTGCCAATAACTTATAATACTAAATGAACTCGCATACCCGACGCCAAAAACATATCCCCCACGCCCTCTCCTCCCCTCCACCGCAATTGTCGGCAACCGCCACATTTACAACTTTGAAGGATTATTGTGGCCAAACCAAGGTGAGTTGGACCTTACTATTTTATGGGGACCTGCGGGTGGGTAGTATAAGGCATTTAAGCAAGTTTAGGCAAAATCGGTAAGATTGACCATGATGGCCAGATATTCGGTTTTAAAAGGGGTCTTTTGAGACCTAATTGCACACAGGACGGGTTAATAGACTAGGTAGTGGTAATCAGGAGAAGAGTAGGAAGAGTTTTGGATGTACATGTTCTTAGGGGAGTGGTGGAATATCATATTTTTTTTGGCAGAAGGTAAGTTGAGAGTGGATGATAGATAAAGAGGAAAAGGAAAGAAGGTAGGGAAATGCTTAAACTGCTTAAATGATAAAGAAAAGGAGTACAAGAAGATGAGAGAAGAGTGGGAGGAAGTGAATGATAGAGGAGTAGAGGAGGAATGGGGATGTTTCAAGGAGGGAGTCTCAAGGTGTGCAAAGATGGTGTGTGGAACAAGGAGGACGGGAGGAAATAGAAGGAAGGGTAGTGAATGGTAGGATGAAGCAAAGATGGCTTTTGAAGAGAAGAGCATACATACATATACCAAAGGCTTTTTCCCCCTACACAGGGGGTAACCAAAAAGAAAAAGAAGAGAAGAGAAGAAATGAATATTCATGGATTGGTTGCTGAACAGGACAAGACAATCATATGAGAGGTACAAAGAAAAGTAAAGCATAAAATAAAGGAGGCAAAAATAAGAGCAGATGCGAAATGGGGAAGAGTATGACAGAAAATTTTTAAAGTAATAAAAAGATGTTTTGATAGGAAATTCACCTCTTCAATACGAGTCAAATTCTCACACATAGCATCAGAATTTAAGAGCAAACTAGATATGAAGAGATACAAAAATGGGACACTATGAGTATTGCTCCCCTTCCCATAAGATACAACTAGGTAGGTAAATGTATGATACACCACACTACTTGTGTTATAAAATATAGTCACTGCTGTATTACTCATTCTCTTTCCCTCTGAGTAATAATAAACACAGAAAACATATTCAAACAAGTTCACAGAATTCGGGGGTCACTCGCCTACATCTACAAAATATAATCAAGACCCATGCCTCATGACACTTACATAGGCTTCAACGTATCAAAGAGTTTAACCCCTTCCATACGGTGACGCCTATGTAGGCATCATGAAGAGCAAGTGGGTACGCGAGGATGTTGATGTCAGCGTCTTGATTATATTTATTGTAGTTGTACCTGTGTGACCCCCATACTCTGTAAACTGGCTTCCTCACATTTTCTATGGTTATCAAAATTCACGGGTGAAAGAGAGAACGAACGATACAGCCGTGACTTTATTTTTTATAATGTGAGTATTATGACGCAACATCGTACGTCTGGCAGCTAATGCTGCACGCGAGATTTTGGCCCGGAGTGAAGTGGTTGAGGAAGGAAGGGGAGGCGAATCAAGTTGAGAAGGAAAGGTATATAGTGCAAATGGAGAGATGATAATGGAAGAGACTGTAAGAGGAAGATGGGCAGAGTATTTTAGGGAGTTGCTAAATATGAAGGACAGGGAGGGAAAGGTAGTTCTAGTGGAAATCACTTACAAAATGACAGTGATGAATGAGGAAAATGGAGAAATAAAAAAAGATGAGGTGAAAGCAGTTATTAAAATGAGAGCAGGTAAGGCACCTAGGTTAGATGAGTGTCATGTAGAGTGTCTAAAAAAAAAAAAAAAAAAAAGGGAGGGACAGTGATGGTGAACTGGCTGGCGAGGTTTAATGTTTGTCTAATAAAGGGTAAATTGCCACAGGACTGGAGGTGTGCTTGTAAAGTTCTGCTTTACAAAGGAAAAGGGGACAAGTGTGAGTGTAGTAGTTTCGGAGGGATCAGTTTGTTGAGTGCAGTTGAGAAGGCTTATGTGATGGTTTTGATTGAGAGGATTAAGAGAGGAACAGAGGGAGTAATTGGTGAGGAACAGTGCGGGTTTAGAACAGGTAGGGGTTGCGTGGATCAGATTTTTGTGGTAAGGCAGATGTGTGAGAAAGCTTTAGGAAAGGGTTAGGATGATTTTTGGGCCTTTATGGATTTGGAAAAGGGTTATGACAAAATAGACAAGTAGGCACTGTCGAAGGTATTGCAGATATATAGGATACAAGGAAAGCTGTTAAGGGCAGTCAAGAGTTTATATTACAGTAGTAGAGCCTATGTTAGAATTAGAAATGTAGACAGGGAGTGGTTTGAGGTACAGGTGGGATTTTGCCAGGGCTGGGTATTGGAGATGGTTGAAGAAAATGGAGAAAAATGGGAGATAAGCCAGTTGTTGTTTGCTGACAATACTGCATTTGTAGCAGGATCAGAGGACGAATTAAGGAAATTAGTGTTGAAGGTTGGGAAGGTGTGTGAGAGGAGGTAATTGAAGGTAAATGCTACGAGTAGATTGCATGAAGGGGTGATTGTGCCGACAATACTGCATGGGGCAGAAACATAGAACATAGAAAAGGAAGCGTTTAAATGTGTTGATGATAAAATGTCTAAGAAGTATAGTAGGGGTTACAAGGTTGGACAGAGTGAGAAACATGGTAAGGAGAGTGGGGGTGAAAAAGGAGATGGGAGACCGGATTGAAAGAGTATTGGGATGGTTTGGAAACATGGAAAGAACGAGTGCAAAAAGATTTAAAGAAGTGTGGAAGGCAGAGGTAGCTGGAGTGAATGTGAGGGGGCAACCAAGGATAAGATGGGTGGATGGGGTAAAAGGAGTATTCAGCAAGGAAGTGAGAAGACAGAAGGTTGAATGGAGAATGGTTGTGTATGGATGATGCTGCGATGCATGAAAGAGAATGGGGGGGGGGGTATATGAAGTTTTTGGCTAGTAAGCCGAGCGCCTGAGCCTGGGGCCATTCAGCGCATATATATCTACATCTTCTTTAAAACATTCACTTATTCCAATTCATCCACTCAATTTCTGTAAAAACTTTCAATATGGTAAAACAAAATTATTTCCTTTAAAAAATGTTTTACCCAATCTATGGGAGCGTCCTCTCCTAAAACTTTAGTAATGGTAAGTCCTTCTAGAAGATTGTTTCTTCTAGCAGAGCTGAATTGTGGGCATTTCTTTAAAATGTGTTTCACAGTAAGGTTCCCTCGACAAGTGGGGCAGAGGGGAGCCTGTCTATTCACTCCAGTCGTCAACAGGTACCTGTGGGTTATAAAGGTGTGCCCAATTCTAATGCGAGTCATAACAATACCAGTCCTCCTGGAAATGACTCCAAGGGATGACAGGTTTGATGGATTTGAGCTTTAAATTCTTGTTTTCATTATTCCAATGAAGTTGCCACTGCTTCCTGGTAAAACTTCTAATGTGGATTTTAAAATCCAATATGAGGGTTTTGAGTTGGGAGATATGAGACAGTCCAGCTGCTTCTTTAGCTGCAGCATCGGCTAGCTCATTTCCATTTATTCCCAAGTGGGAAGGAACCCAGCAGAAGTTCACGGTTATTTTTTTTTCTGTTGGTGAGGAGGACCAGCCAATCTTGTATTAGTCCGATAATGGGATTGACTGGTAATATTGATTTTATTGATGCTAAAATGCTCTTACAGCCTGTATATATGACAAATCTTTTGTCAGATGCATTGTTAAAAATATAAAAGCATTAAGAACTGCCAGCAGTTCTGCAGTAACAATAGAAGTGTTAAAATGAGCTCTCTTTTTTTATAATAGATTAGGGGGTAATCACTGAGAAACCCACTCTGCAGTCTTTGATCCATCAGTGTATAAACTAGTTGCATCTGTGTGGGTCCTGCTGTGTTCAAGGAATTTACTTCTTAGATCAGACTATGAGCAGCTATTTTTCTTACACCAGAAAGTGCAAATGTTGATTTCAGGTCTACACCATTTATACATACATATACCAAAGGCTTTTTCCCCCTACATGGGGGGGGGGGTAGCCAAAAAAGAAAGTCATAGAAACCACTCCCACCCATTCCATTTCCTATATATTCCACTCCCCTTCACCCTCCTCCCTCCCTCTTATCTTAGCACCTCCTAGATGATGGGTCATCCCTGCACCCTGTCCACTGCCCTGGGTCAGAAGCAGTGTCGCAGGACACAGCACATCCACAGCAAGGCCGCTTTATTAAATCGGCGACCCCCCCCCCCCCAAAAAAAAAAAAAAAAAAAAAAAACACGCATAAAAAAAAAAACATGTTTTTATATATACATTTTTAATATTTTGTTTATGCAGCTCCTGCCACTTATCCACCACTACTACAACCAAGAGTTGGGGGCCAAATGGCGGCAACCAGCCCTGGCCACCGGCCCTATGCAGGTGGCACCGATCCCCAAGAGGAGCTACGACTGCCTTGGGGAGTACCACAATCCTTTTTCTCAACATGCAATGTTACGTTTTTTCTGCACCGAGGGGTGATTTTCTGGCGATCACCTCTCTTCTACTTTTAGCCGGAGATGTAGAGAGCAATCCTGGGCCCACCACAAAATACACATGCCCAACATGCTCTAAACCCATTACCTCGAGCAGACAGACGAAGGGCTCAGTTCAGTGCAATACAACCACTCCTCGTTTAACGACGACAATTGGGACCAGCGCGCTGCCGTTAACCGAATTGGTCGTTAAGCGAAAGTGTATACATATACGTAAATCTACTGTATGTACAATGTCCAGCAATACATGTACTTTTATTTTCGTGTAGTTTCCCTCTTTTATACAGTACATTAAAGCTTTATTTACTGTTTATTTACCGTGGTTAGGTTCCTGAAATTACCGTACATGACCAAATTCGCGTATGCTGACATTCCATATTATATACCGGGGTATTTTTTTAGTTTCGACCATGGGCGCAATATAGCAATAGAAAATTAATTATTAATTTTGTAAATTAAAATGTATCAACATAATATGCAATTTTGTGGGCGGAAATGAAAGTAAAAAATACCTTGCTACAAGCAAATATGCTAATGAACGAAGTCGGTAGCATGGGATCGGGACGCCATCTTGTCGTCTGTCAATTGACGGCCTCGGTAATTCCGACTACTTCGCCAGGTATATTTTCTTGAAGGAATGTTATGGTACGGAGATACATGCATTCCTTCAAGCTGCAAGAACTTTGTATACCCTGCAAGCTGAGAGAGTGGTTGAAAAGCCCGCCAACGTCTCTCACGACGACGACAACGAGGACGAGCAGAATGACATTTAATTTGCAGGTAATGATTTATTAAACACAGGTTAGGTTAGTTTAGTTTAGGTTAGACGAATCTATCATCCTTTCATTTCTTCGACGTCGGCATCTATCATAACAAACATGGTGTACCATTCGTCCGACATGACTTAGTTACTTACGAAATCTGTTTTAGCACTTTTTTGTTTTTTATTTCCGCTCACAAAATTGCATATTACGTTGATACATTATAATTTACAAAATTAATAATTAATTTTCTATTGCTATATTGCGCCCATGGTCGAAACTAAAAATTTACCAATACCGGTATATACTGTACTCCAGGTAGTTTTTGCAGCTTGCAGGATGGTAATGTAGACCTAAGCTTCAGAACACTTTACCTCACAGCTAATATCCACCGTACAAGTTCATTTAAAACATCATACAAATTTGCCTCAGCCAACTTGATTATCGTACACGTCGTAACTTCGGGAGATTTACGTTAAACGAATATTGGTCTGTCATAAAGCCCGTCGTAACTCCGCGTTGTCGTTAACCGAGTAGGTCGTTAAACGAGGAGTGGTTGTATGTGCAAAAACTGGGCCCACCTCACTTGTACAACACTTGCTGAAACAACAAATACACAAACACTTGGACATGTTCTACCTGCCCTCCAGTAACCCCACTCCCACCTCCCCAACCACAGCCAGCACCCTTACCCACTCCCAATTTCCCTTTGCCCTTATCCCCAATCAGTTCTCCCCTTCCTTTGTCCCCAATCTCTCCTTTCCCCCCCTCTAACCCAGATCCTATACCTTTCCCATTAACACACCCCAACCTCAACCCCAAACGGCAACATACAACACATACAGAACACACAACATCAACATATTACAACACAACATTGACGGTATTAACACGAAAAAACATGAACTCGAACACTATCTTAAACAACACAACATACACATTGCAATTATACAAGAAACAAAACTAAGACACACAAAACACCATCATTTCATAATTACACCATCAGACAACCAAAATTCTCCTCCCTACCACAGATAACACAACAGAAATCCAATCCATTCGAATCTGCACAGGCAACAAATCAACACTGACAGTTAACATGTACATTCCCCCCCAATCATCCCCCAGTTCCAAACACCTTCAGGCCTCAATTTAGCCAACTAGCCTCAATCCCCAACCTGATCATGGGTGGTGACTTCAACGCCAAGTCGTCTGCCTGGTATGTCGACAACCCTGACACAGACAGAGGGCTTGATATACAGACTCAGTTTGACTCACTGACTATCATGAACAACACACATAATCATACACATATCCCACACCAAGCCCTATACACTCCCTCCTCTCCTGATATCACCTTCTGCTCCCCCTGCCTAACCCCAACAACATCATGGAGTGGTCAGAACCCTTGGTTCTGACCACCTTCCAATCATCTGTATGTCACGTCACACTGGGTTCATACTCGTGATGTGACATATTTATTCCTTGAGCATAATTACACTGTGTTATGCTACCCCTTTGTGTGAGAATGAACAATGACTCCTTGTCCGCTAAGGCCGTTGACCTGGAACGCGCGCGAAAGCTCTCGTAGGCAAGCGGCGGAGTGATACGAAGCCAACGCCGCCCGCTAGCTGAGGTCAAGGGGCGCGTGAATCGAGAAGGCGAAGTAGTGCCTCCCCTCCTTTCTACCTCATTGTCTTGTAGGTTAAGGTATAAGCTAGGGAATTATTGTGAACCCTCTCCATGCATAAATAAAGGAAGTAATGGATGTGTGGAGTTGGGTGGATAGGGATAGGAAGGAGTAAGAAGAAGATCGCTGTGAAGGTTCTTCGGGATACAGGGGCAGCCCGCACTATCATAAGGCCAAACTTGATACCGGATCT
Organism: Oratosquilla oratoria; assembly: GCF_046742065.1. Classification (NCBI taxonomy): domain Eukaryota; kingdom Metazoa; phylum Arthropoda; class Malacostraca; order Stomatopoda; family Squillidae; genus Oratosquilla; species Oratosquilla oratoria. The sequence goes on along the minus strand of NC_134800.1, from coordinate 33,259,109 downwards.
AGAAGGGGAGAGTATAGGTCAATTCTCTATGGTACTAGCAGGAGGAGTGACAAAATCATCGCCCTTAGTTAGAATGTCATTGGAGTTAGAAGGTCAGACAGCAGATGTAGAGGTAGGAGTAGCAGAAATCCCCGTGAAGGGAATAGATATACTACTAGGAAATGACATAGGCAAACCGGTCCATATCCGACTCAAGACTGTAGATAGACCCCTACCCAAACTGACGCACACCCAGAATGACGGCAGCAGGGCTGATATGGCAGATCCTGTGGCCCTCATCACCAGGAGCCAAGCCAAGAAGGCGCGAGAGGAGGAGCAACAAGGGGAATTGGACCTAGACCCCCTGCTCGACCATATCCATGTAGACGCATCCTCAGAAGAATCCCAACACAGGAGGAGAGAAGTAAGACTGACAACGAATGAGGAAGGACCAGAAGGCCAGGGAGAGGAACCCTTGGCCGAGGAAGTTATCCATGGGATTTTGTGTTTTTTGTTCATGTATTTTATTGGCAATCACAGTGTTTAGTGTTTGTATTTGGTCTGCTATGTTTTGAGGGATAGGTGTGGGGGTATCGTGTTTAAGTGTGTCACGTTGTCCGATGAGGCCTTGGATTTCTGGTGTGAAGTTGGGGTTGTGTGATTTTCTGTTGCCTCTAGGGATGTATCTCTTGTCTGCGTTTTGTATGATTGTATTAAAAGCGTGCACAGCATTGTTTATGTTTGTGATTGGTGTACTGTTAAGTGTTTCAAAATGTTGTTCTGTCTCATCAGTAATGGCTTCCCAGTTAGCTCTCTTGTAATTGGTGTAAGTGTGTCTGTGGCCAGCTGGGGTGCATCTTGTTTTGGTGGTGATGATGATTGGAAGGTGGTCAGAGCCAAGGGCTCCGACCACTCTCCATGATGTTGTTGGGGTTAGGCAGGGGGAGCAAAAGGTGATATCAGGAGAGGAGGGAGTGTAGAGGGCTTGGTATGGGATATGTGTATGATTATGCGTGTTGTTCATGATAGTCAATGAGTCGAATTGAGTCTGTATATCAAGCCCTCTGTCTGTGTCAGGGTTGTCGACATACCAGGCAAACGACTTGGCGTTGAAAGTCACCACCCATGATCAGGTTGGGGATTGAGGTTAGTTGCCAACACATCCATCTTTCTTCTCACAAACATACTGCCTATCTCTTTCCTTTTACTCTCATCTGTACCACATCCATGCACATCAAAAGACACAAACCTTAGGGTACTAGTTGGAAAACTCCTAGGTCCTCTTATGCCTTTCCTTTTTTTTTTTAATGTCTCTAGTGGTAAATAGAAGAAATTATGTAGACTGAAGAGATGTTCTTGTCTGCTCTGCAATTTTATTGAGTGGATGAGACTGGATGGGGGTCACAATATAACAAAGCAGTAAGGGTTATCTAGCTCCAGCTGTCTGGCCCTATCTTTGAGTCAGGCAGTGTGGAAGTGGACAAAGATAACCCTTCATTCATAAGGTGCCAAGATAGTACGGGTGGTGCATGGGTTATGGATAGGTATAGTATGGGTGCAAGGTGGGTGTATGCTTTGGACTTGGCCATCCCTTTATTAAGGGGGAAAAGACCCTTTTGGTATGTATTTTACCTAGTTGTATTTTATGGGATGAGAGCTATGCTCATAGTGACCCATTTTCATATCTCTCCATATCCAGTTTTTTCTTAAAATTGCGTATAGTTTTGGTACTCACTGTTTCTCCATTTAGTTTGTTCCAGACATCAATCACTCTATGTAGGAAGCTATTCTTTTTCAGGTCTCTTCTGTAACTGTCCTGCTTTAGCTTTTCGTGTCCTCTTGTTCCTCTTCTGTCACATTTTAATAAGTCATCTCTATTGAAAATTTCCATCCCTTTCATAATTCTGTAAATAGTCAACAAATCACCTCTTTCTCTTCTCTGTTCCAGTGTTGATAGATGTAATTTCTCTAATCTTTGTTCATATGTCAAATTTGACAGTGTAGGTGGCATTTTTGTCACTGCTCATTGGATTCTTTCTAATTTTCTTATATTCCTTTTTGTGCTAGGTGCCTACAGTGTTGAAGCACACTCTAGTTTAGGTCTTATTAGTTTAACCACTATTTTCTTTACCATTTCTTCATCCACGTAATCGAAGGCCACTTTCATTGATCTTAATAAGTTAAAAGTCTCTCCGAATAATTTATTGACATGTTTATCAGGTGTCAAGTCACTTGAGATGATTACTCCCAGGTCCCTTTCTGAATCAACTTTTTTGACTTCTTTGTTTCCAATTTCATATTGACCTGATGCTCTATTTTTGCTTTTTCCAAATTCCATTATGCTACATTTCTTAATGTTGAAGTTCATCTCACATCTCTGACTCCATTCCCATATTTTGTCTAGGTCTTCTTGTCGCGATCTGCAATCTTCTTCTGTTCTTACTCTCTTGAGTAATTTGGCATCATCAGCAAAGAAGTTCATGTAACAATATACTTCCTCATTCATATAATTTATATATATGGCAAACATTAAAGGAGCCAATACAGAGCCTTGCGAGATGCCACTCTTCACATCTTCCCAATTCAAATTTTGGTCTCTAAATACCACTCTCATTTTTCTCACAATTAAGAAATCCTTCATCCATTCCAGTAGCTTACCATGTATTCCTACTATTATTTCAATTTTTCTTATTAATTTTTTATGTGGTACTTTGTCAGATGCCTTCTGCAAGTCCAAGAAGGCGCAATCTGCCCATCCATCTTTCTTGTATTATCTCAATCTTGAGTAAAAGCATATTAAGTTTGTGGTACATGATCTTCCACTTCTAAAGCCAAATTATTTAGGGTTTACTATTTCATTTTCTTCTAAGTGTTTGGTCCATTTGTTTCTGATGACTCTTTTGCATGTTTTTGCTACTGTGCTTGTAAGAGATACCGGTCTGAAGTTTGTAGGATCTTCTTTTCTCCTTTATATATTGGTACTATGTTTGCATCTTTCCAATCTTGCAGTACCTTTCCTTCTTTGAGTGAGAAGTCTATTATCTTGTGTAATTTGTCTGTCAGTTCAAACTATACACTCTTTCAGTATCCAATTTGCAATTCCATTTGGTCCATGCGATTTCCTGACATATAGGTTTTTTACTTGGTCTCTTATTTCTCTCTGAGTTACCTTTCTTTTATTTTGGGGGAGCTTTCTTGTTGTCCATCTTCCCAAAATTGTGAGCTCTCAATTGTAAAAACAGACCTGAAATGTCTGATCATAACTTCTGCCATTTCTGTGTCATCTATATATTCTTTATCTCCTTCATGCAGTTTTACTATTTCATGTTTATCCTTTAGTTTTTCATTTATATATCTGTAAAAGAGTTTAGGTTGATCCTTACATTTGTCTATAATATCTTTTTCATGATTTCTTTTTTCTTTCCTGTGTATATTCACATATTCGTTCCTAAGTTTGCCATTTGGATGTTTTTTTTTTCTTTCTTTTTTCCATTTTTTCCAGGCTTTGTCTCTTCTGTCTTTAGCCTCACTGCACCTTTTGTTATACCAACACTTTATATCTCTTTTTGTTTCTTCTTTGGTACATATTTATCAATTCCTTCCTTGTACTTTTCTTTGAATATGTTCCATTTGTCTTCCATCTTTGTTTCCTCTTTAGAGAATTTATCCCAGTTTGTGTTTTGGAATTTTTTTCTTAGTTTTACAAAATCCGTTTTGTTGTACATTAATCTTCCTTCTCTATGTTTATCATTCCTACCTACATTGTTTTGTTCTTTTAATTCAAACTCTATTAGTATATGGTCACTCTTTCCAATTGGTGTTTTATACTCCATTTTGTTTATAATATCTAGTTCAGAAGTTATTATTAAATCTAGTTTTGATGGTTCCTAATTGTTTCTGTATCTAGTATTTTCCTTAACCCATTGTGTTAAGGTGTATTCGATGGTCATATCCAGTAAAATGTTGCTTCAAAGTTGTTCTCCCCCTTTTACTATAATTTATTCCCAGATTATATCCTTTGCATTAAAATTGTCCATGATTACTACGTTACCACCCTCTTTCAGTAACTCGTTTAGCACATTCATTGTGTCTTCCAGTAATTTAGATCGCTATCTGACCAAACCTGTGTTTTTGGTGGTACATACACTGCTACAAATTTTCTGCTTTTCATCTTTTTGTTTAAAATTTTGATCACAATTAATTCTACATTGTCTTTGCCTTCACTAATCTTTGTCACATTTAGACCCCTGTTTTGGTCAATATCATGACACCTCTTCCCTGCTTGTCTGTTCTATTTTTCACCCAGTGGTTGTATAGAGGTCCTTTCAGTTTTGTCTCCACAATTCCCATAATGTCAGGTTTCTCTATTTCTAGATAGTTATTTAGTTCATTAATTCCAGAGATCATGCCATCGATATTTGTGTATGCCACTTTTAGTTTCATATTTTTTTTTTTCTTTTTTGGTTTAAGTTTCCATTTTTGTGATGTACCATTTTTTCAGTCTCAAGTTCAGCATTCTAAAAAAAAACTCGTTTTTTTCCGTCTGTTCTTTTCTCATTTCTATTATTGGCTTCAATTCTGAGAGCTTTGTCTTTCTCTTTTTCCTCATCACTCATTTCCTTTTTTATCCGTATGTTTGAACTTTTTGCCGTTTGCCAATCTAACCACTTTCGATAATACCTCCTCAGCTATCATTTGAGTACTTAGTTTTATTTTCAGAGGTCTATGTTGTTGTTCTTGTGGATCTCATCAATTTCCTTGTCAAAAGTTTGTCCTTCATCCTGTATTTCTTTAAAAAATTCCTTAGCTATTTCCTTCTCCTCCTTTTCTCTCTGGTATTTATACATATGTTTTTCCTGGATACCATGGACCACAATGCACTTACTTTTGTCAATTGTATCTCTCACCCAATGTATGTTTATATATATGTGTACTTCAGTGTTTACTTTTTTTTAGGAATGTCCCCTGTGGGGCTACAAGGAGAAGGATGCCTAGTCCCAATCCCCATCCCTTTCTTCTCGCCTCTTACGATCCAAGTGGAAATACTTGCTGGCAGTATTCTTTTCCCCCACCACAGGGTGAGCATTAAGGGAGAGCGACTGCAGGAAGTGGAATGTTTTAGATACTTGGGTGCAAATGTGGCAGGAAAAGGTGGAATGAAGGTGGAGGTAGAATGTAGATTGAGAGAAGCGAGTAAATGCCTTGGTGGAATAAAAAGTGTAATGAGGAATAGGCATTTGGGAATGGATGCTAAGAGGAGACTGTATGAAGGAGTGATTGTGCCAACAGCACTGTATGGGGCAGAAACATGGAACATAAGAGAGGAAGAGAGGAGTTTGAATGTGTTTGAGATGAGGTGTCTGATAAGTATGATGGGGGTTACTAGGCTGGATAGAGTGAGAAATGAAGAGGTGAGGAGAACAGGGGTGGAAAGGGAGTTGGGAGATAGGATTGATGAAAGAGTATTAGGATGGTTTGGACACATGGAAAGAATGAGTGAAGAAAGACTAGTTAAAGAGGTATGGAAGGCAGATGTGGTGGGAGTGAACATGAAGGGACATCCTAGGATGAGGTGGATGGATGGGGTGAAGGGGGCTTTGGGGAAGAGGTGAATGTCTGTTGAGGAAGGACGGGAGAGGACAGAAGACAGGGGTGAATGGAGAATGGTTGTATATGGATGATGTTGTGATGCATAAGGTGGAATGGGCGGGGGGATAGGGGGTGAAAAATTAGACGCAGCCTGAAGGGATTTCTCCCCGTCTTCTCCTTTTATGCATGGGGGGACGGAGAAGGGGGGTCGCCGATTTAATGAAGCGGCCTTGCTGTGGATGTGCTGTGTCTTGTGACACTGCTTCTGACCCAGGGCAGTGGACAAGGTGCAGGGATGACCCGTCATCCTGGAGGTGCTAAGATGGGAGGGAGGGTGGAGGGGTGTGGAGTGTATTAAGGGATGGAATGGGTGGGAATGATTTTATACCTTTTTCCTTTTTGGCTACCTCCCTTGTAAGGGGGAAAAGCCTTGGTATATGTATGTACTTCAGTGTTTAAGTAGTTGGATTGTTGAGCAGGCAAATATCACACCACACATCAGTTCAACAGAGATTAGGCAGATAGAAATGAATAGTCCGAGATATCTCATTTTTCCTTTATTCTTCAACATTATACCTCATACAATAAATTCGATATGGCTTATACTGGCATGTTTTGACAGACCCATCACATACAGAATTCTGCACCAGAAAGTCAATAATCTTATTTTTCTATATACTTTTGTGATCTAAAGCAATATGCAACATTTCTAAATAAATTTGACTATGTTGGACACAGACCACCCCTCATGCAAAATGGACTTTGCTAGTTTCAACCATCACATGTCAAATCATTTAAGTCTGGCAATATAAAAATACTAACTTGACATTTTCGTGTAGCATTCACATGTAACCTTTATGATACGAAAATGTGCTTAAGTAGAGAAGATCAATCTATAGCATAGTTAGGATTTCCATATTTAAAGACAAGAAGTCTTGGAAGGTGTGAGCACGTGCAGGTGCATCTGTGAAAATTCCATAATTTGGAATGACAAGAGCAGTTTGGTAAAGTTTCTACTGTACCAACAACTACCAAGCTTGATTAAATAAAAAGCCAATTTCCCTCTGATAACAAGTTTATATATTCTTTAGTAGCTTTGTATAGATTATATGAACAACAAGTAAAGTTTCACATTCTGTAATCAACTTTTCATGTACAAAAATATGCCTGTAATGATGCATGTCTGAATTCAAAGCAGTGCTTACAAATATGTATCAATTCACATAAATCAAAGGCTTTGGGAACTCAAGACTAATGACAGAACAAAAGCATATCACTGCCCACAAAATTTAACATAAATTGTTACATGTGCATTCTCTGTATCTATACATTCTTAATTCTATAAGAAGGCAATGGAGGATTCCAAGCACTTTTTGCATGTACCAGCAAGAATATCAAGCCTTTCCTTATCTACACTAACCTATGGACCACTTGCAGACAGTGCTGTACAAAATTAGGATGGCAATTTAACACTACTATATGTCCTCTTAATTGCAATGTATTTGTGCCTATCTCACATGAATCAAATTCAAATTGGGTAAATCAATGTTATTTACACATTAATTTTTTTTTCAGTTATATGTTTACTGATACCTCAAAAAATGAAGTGCACAGTGATGTACAAAATTCTATTATGACAAGGAATTCCATCTTTATCAATAGCAGAATGCCATCTCATTTTGCCAATCACAAATTACTGGACCAAGCCATCAGCAGCATGGTACAGGAACACAGCCCTTTTCGTGCACTATCATCCATGCCATACAAACTAAGCTAGAAAAAATCATACAAGCAAATTAGATGGCAGTAATGATATACTTTACATCAGGGAAAGGCAATGTATTCACTTGTTAGAGGGCCATTGTTGCTGCTGTTGGGGTGGGTAAGGATATCCACCATATGGCTGCTGTGGGTAAGGGGGATAGGGTTGGCCTGGTTGAGAAGGTTGTCCTTGTGGGGGAGGAGGCTGGAAGTATGGGTTGTAACCAGTATAGCCCTGTGGCATAGGTGTGTACACAGGGTAACTCTGATACACATAGCCCTGTGGTGTTGGCATTCCTTGTGGGTTGATGGGATAAGGGAGACCAGTAGGAGGAGCCACTGGAAGAGGAGCAACAGGAGCAGCAGGTACCTGTCCCTCTGCAGCAGCTGGTGCACCTGGGGCTGATGCCTGAGTAGAGTATGGAGTACCTGCTGGCTGAGCACTCTGGGGTGCTCCTTGGTATGGATTACTCTGTGGTGGAGGTGGCCTTGGTGGAGGAACTCTGGCAGCTTCTTGATGATGTGTTGGGGGATTGGGTGTACTCCCAACACCTTGGGAAGCATAACCTTGAGTGAGATCCTTAAGAAGTTCCTCCTTTTCAGTTCTTCGGGCAAAACAAAAGTCATTGATTTTGCTCTGGAATGTGACTAAAAGTTGGGTAAGGTCATTGTAAAACTTGGTGCCTTCATTCAAGTTACCCCGAAGTTCATTGAAAGTGTCAAAAGCAGAGGCAAGTTTCTTCAGCATTGTCTCACGGTCACCCCCTTGACCTGAGGTAGCTTTGCAAAATTCTGTGTGAGCTGACTGGATATCTGCCACCAGAGTTTCCTGATGTTCCAGACTCTCCTTTACCTGAAATAAAAGCAACATATATATAAATATAAACATAAATAGTGTAGAGTTGATGGTGATGTGTCTAGAGAGTTAATGATGGCAAACACAGTGTCTGGGAAGAAAGTCAAGCATAAGTACACATGAGAGAGGTTGGCAGATAGGGCTTTAACCCGTAAAGTATGATAAGCCACCGGAGTGGCTTTACCGGGGAAGACCGATAAGCCACCGGAGTGACACGATGTTCACGGACGTACCACAAATGCGCTGTAATTGATATCCCTGTGAAAATTGGTTGTAGACCTATCCCTCCCCCCCACCCCTGGCTCTGTAGCCTGCCGCTCAGGCAAGCACAGTCAGTGTGAGCCTCGCTTTCGAAGGGTATGTTACGCACCCTATCACGCTCCCAAAAAAGTGTTAAAAGTGCCGTCTAACCATATCCGCTGACCTTATTATTGCTTATAATAGCTCCCCCAACTAAAAGGAGGCTTGTATATAGCAGTGAGAGTGAGGAGGAGGTCTACACTTTCTTTCATTTCACTCATCTTTTTATATAAAGTGATATCGAGAGCTATGAAATAAACCATTGTAAATATAATACAACACCATATGGAATAATGAAAAAAGAAGAAAATGTCATTACAAAAATAAATAATAATAATAATAATAATAATAAGTTTAGGGAAGACCGCTAATAGTGATATCGAGAGCTGTGAAATAAAGCATTATAAATATAATAAAACACCATATAAAATAGTGAAAAAGAAAGAAAATGTCATTACAACAATAAATAATAATAATAATGTGGCGAAAGTGCATGAATGAATGTTGCATATTGTGCCTGGATGGTTGGTATGGACGTGACGTGATTTGTAACGTGTAAGTGATGCGTGAGTCGGAGCGAAAGCAATGGGTAGCGAGGGTATGCGTGGGGGAACGCCAGGGGGAGGGGGGTCCTGGCGTCGCCCGCCATACCTCGCATAGCAGCAGAGTAAGCCTAGTACCGGTGCTGAACACACGTGTAAAATCCTCATATTCGTTAGTTAGAATAAAGTGAAGAAAGTAACACTCCTGCCTTTCCCTGACCTAGACAATTGTAGGCGTGAGCTTCTGTCTTTCGCTCGTGACACCATGATCACGCCCATGTGTAATGGAAAAAGGTGAGTAAAATGAGATGAGAGAGAGTGAATCTGTAACAATAATGTTACGTTATTCACTCTCTTTCATTTCACTCACCTTTTTCCTTCACGTGGGCACGATCATTTATGTCACGAGTGATGAACAGAAGCTCACGCATACAATTTTCTGGGTCAGGGAAAGGCAGAAGTGTCACTTCCTTCTGGCTAACGAATATGAGGATTTTACACGTGTGTTCAACACCGGTTCTAGGCTTACTCTGCTGCTATGTGAGGTATGGTGGGCGACTCACGACTCGCACATCACTCACACGTTACAAATCACGTCATGTCCATACCAACCATCCAGGCACACTATGCAACATTCATTCATGCTCTTTCGCCACAATAATAATTATAAGTTTAGGAAAGACCGATAAGCGTAGTTTTAGTATTGTGCGTAAGTGATGCGTACGTGCGTATATCCAATATTATGGTGTTTCCCACTGCTTCCTGCATTATTGTATGATAAGATTGAAGTATTTATAAACCATACAAAGTGTTTCCACTGTTATAATCATAATACAGTGCCAATAACTTATAATACTAAATGAACTCGCATACCCGACGCCAAAAACATATCCCCAAAGCACTCTCATCCACTCCACCGCAATTGTCTTCAACCGCCACATTTACAAATTCGAAGGATTATTGTGGCCAAACCAAGGTGAGTTGGACCTTACTATTTTATGGGGACCTGCGAGTGGGTAGTATAAGGCATTTAAGCAAGTTTAGGCAAAATCGGTAAGATTGACCATGATGGCCAGATATTCGGTTTTAAAAGGGGTCTTTTGAGACCTAATTGCACACAGGACGGGTTAATAGACTAGGTAGTGGTAATCAGGAGAAGAGTAGGAAGAGTTTTGGATGTACATGTTCTTAGGGGAGTGGTGGAATATCATATTTTTTTTGGCAGAAGGTAAGTTGAGAGTGGATGATAGATAAAGAGGAAAAGGAAAGAAGGTAGGGAAATGCTTAAACTGCTTAAATGATAAAGAAAAGGAGTACAAGAAGATGAGAGAAGAGTGGGAGGAAGTGAATGATAGAGGAGTAGAGGAGGAATGGGGATGTTTCAAGGAGGGAGTCTCAAGGTGTGCAAAGATGGTGTGTGGAACAAGGAGGACGGGAGGAAATAGAAGGAAGGGTAGTGAATGGTAGGATGAAGCAAAGATGGCTTTTGAAGAGAAGAGCATACATACATATACCAAAGGCTTTTTCCCCCTACACAGGGGGTAACCAAAAAGAAAAAGAAGAGAAGAGAAGAAATGAATATTCATGGATTGGTTGCTGAACAGGACAAGACAATCATATGAGAGGTACAAAGAAAAGTAAAGCATAAAATAAAGGAGGCAAAAATAAGAGCAGATGCGAAATGGGGAAGAGTATGACAGAAAATTTTTAAAGTAATAAAAAGATGTTTTGATAGGAAATTCACCTCTTCAATATGAGTCAAATTCTCACACATAGCATCAGAATTTAAGAGCAAACTAGATATGAAGAGATACAAAAAATGGGACACTATGAGTATTGCTCCCCTTCCCATAAGATACAACTAGGTAGGTAAATGTATGATACACCACACTACTTGTGTTATAAAATATAGTCACTGCTGTATTACTCATTCTCTTTCCCTCTGAGTAATAATAAACACAGAAAACATATTCAAACAAGTTCACAGAATTCGGGGGTCACTCGCCTACATCTACAAAATATAATCAAGACCCATGCCTCATGACACTTACATAGGCTTCAACGTATCGAAGAGTTTAACCCCTTCCATACGGTGACGCCTATGTAGGCATCATGAAGAGCAAGTGGGTACGCGAGGATGTTGATGTCAGCGTCTTGATTATATTTATTGTAGTTGTACCTGTGTGACCCCCATACTCTGTAAACTGGCTTCCTCACATTTTCTATGGTTATCAAAATTCACGGGTGAAAGAGAGAACGAACGATACAGCCGTGACTTTATTTTTTTATAATGTGAGTATTATGACGCAACATCGTACGTCTGGCAGCTAATGCTGCACGCGAGATTTTGGCCCGGAGTGAAGTGGTTGAGGAAGGAAGGGGAGGCGAATCAAGTTGAGAAGGAAAGGTATATAGTGCAAATGGAGAGATGATAATGGAAGAGACTGTAAGAGGAAGATGGGCAGAGTATTTTAGGGAGTTGCTAAATATGAAGGACAGGGAGGGAAAGGTAGTTCTAGTGGAAATCACTTACAAAATGACAGTGATGAATGAGGAAAATGGAGAAATAAAAAAAGATGAGGTGAAAGCAGTTATTAAAATGAGAGCAGGTAAGGCACCTAGGTTAGATGAGTGTCATGTAGAGTGTCTAAAAAAAAAAAAAAAAAAAAAAGGGAGGGACAGTGATGGTGAACTGGCTGGCGAGGTTTAATGTTTGTCTAATAAAGGGTAAATTGCCACAGGACTGGAGGTGTGCTTGTAAAGTTCTGCTTTACAAAGGAAAAGGGGACAAGTGTGAGTGTAGTAGTTTCGGAGGGATCAGTTTGTTGAGTGCAGTTGAGAAGGCTTATGTGATGGTTTTGATTGAGAGGATTAAGAGAGGAACAGAGGGAGTAATTGGTGAGGAACAGTGCGGGTTTAGAACAGGTAGGGGTTGCGTGGATCAGATTTTTGTGGTAAGGCAGATGTGTGAGAAAGCTTTAGGAAAGGGTTAGGATGATTTTTGGGCCTTTATGGATTTGGAAAAGGGTTATGACAAAATAGACAAGTAGGCACTGTCGAAGGTATTGCAGATATATAGGATACAAGGAAAGCTGTTAAGGGCAGTCAAGAGTTTATATTACAGTAGTAGAGCCTATGTTAGAATTAGAAATGTAGACAGGGAGTGGTTTGAGGTACAGGTGGGATTTTGCCAGGGCTGGGTATTGGAGATGGTTGAAGAAAATGGAGAAAAATGGGAGATAAGCCAGTTGTTGTTTGCTGACAATACTGCATTTGTAGCAGGATCAGAGGACGAATTAAGGAAATTAGTGTTGAAGGTTGGGAAGGTGTGTGAGAGGAGGTAATTGAAGGTAAATGCTACGAGTAGATTGCATGAAGGGGTGATTGTGCCGACAATACTGCATGGGGCAGAAACATAGAACATAGAAAAGGAAGCGTTTAAATGTGTTGATGATAAAATGTCTAAGAAGTATAGTAGGGGTTACAAGGTTGGACAGAGTGAGAAACATGGTAAGGAGAGTGGGGGTGAAAAAGGAGATGGGAGACCGGATTGAAAGAGTATTGGGATGGTTTGGAAACATGGAAAGAACGAGTGCAAAAAGATTTAAAGAAGTGTGGAAGGCAGAGGTAGCTGGAGTGAATGTGAGGGGGGCAACCAAGGATAAGATGGGTGGATGGGGTAAAAGGAGTATTCAGCAAGGAAGTGAGAAGACAGAAGGTTGAATGGAGAATGGTTGTGTATGGATGATGCTGCGATGCATGAAAGAGAATGGGGGGGGGGGGTATATGAAGTTTTTGGCTAGTAAGTCAGGCGCCGGATCCTGGGGCCATTCAGCGCATATATATCTACATCTTCTTTAAAACATTCACTTATTCCAATTTATCCACTCAATTTCTGCAAAAAATCTAAATATGGTAAAACAAATTTATTTCTTTTAAAAAATGTTTTATCCAATCTATGGGAGCGTCCTCTCCTAAAACTTTAGTAATGGTAAGTCCTTCTAGAAGATTGTTTCTTGTAGCAGAGCTGAATTGTGGGCATTTCTTTAAAATGTGTTTCACAGTAAGGTTCCCTCGACAAGTGGGGCAGAGGGGAGCCTGTCTATTCACTCCAGTCGTCAACAGGTACCTGTGGGTTATAAAGGTGTGCCCAATTCTAATGCGAGTCATAAACAATACCAGTCCTCCTGGAAATGACTCCAAGGGATGACAGGTTTGATGGATTTGAGCTTTAAATTCTTGTTTTCATTATTCCAATGAAGTTGCCACTGCTTCCTGGTAAAACTTCTAATGTGGATTTTAAAATCCAATATGAGGGTTTTGAGTTGGGAGATATGAGACAGTCCAGCTGCTTCTTTAGCTGCAGCATCAGCTAGCTCATTTCCATTTATTCCCAAGTGGGAAGGAACCCAGCAGAAGTTCACGGTTATTTTTTTTTCTGTTGGTGAGGAGGACCAGCCAATCTTGTATTAGTCCGATAATGGGATTGACTGGTAATATTGATTTTATTGATGCTAAAATGCTCTTACAGCCTGTATATATGACAAATCTTTTGTCAGATGCATTGTTAAAAATATAAAAGCATTAAGAACTGCCAGCAGTTCTGCAGTAAAAATAGAAGTGTTAAAATGAGCTCTCTTTTTTTATAATAGATTAGGGGGTAATCACTGAGAAACCCACTCTGCAGTCTTTGATCCATCAGTGTATAAACTAGTTGCATCTGTGTGGGTCCTGCTGTGTTCAAGGAATTTACTTCTTAGATCAGACTATGAGCAGCTATTTTTCTTACACCAGAAAGTGCAAATGTTGATTTCAGGTCTACACCATTTATACATACATATACCAAAGGCTTTTTCCCCCTACATGGGGGGGGGGGTAGCCAAAAAAGAAAGTCATAGAAACCACTCCCACCCATTCCATTTCCTATATATTCCACTCCCCTTCACCCTCCTCCCTCCCTCTTATCTTAGCACCTCCTAGATGATGGGTCATCCCTGCACCCTGTCCACTGCCCTGGGTCAGAAGCAGTGTCGCAGGACACAGCACATCCACAGCAAGGCCGCTTTATTAAATCGGCGACCCCCCCCCCCCCCAAAAAAAAAAAAAAAAAAAAAACACGCATAAAAAAAAAAACATGTTTTTATATATACATTTTTAATATTTTGTTTATGCAGCTCCTGCCACTTATCCACCACTACTACAACCAAGAGTTGGGGGCCAAACGGCGGCAACCAGCCCTGGCCACCGGCCCTATGCAGGTGGCACCGATCCCCAAGAGGAGCTACAACTGCCTTGGGGAGTACCACAATCCTTTTTCTCAACATGCAATTTTACGTTATTTCTGCACCGAGGGGGGATTTTCTGGCGATCACCTCTCTTCTACTTTTAGCCGGAGATGTAGAGAGCAATCCTGGGCCCACCACAAAATACACATGCCCAACATGCTCTAAACCCATTACCTCGAGCAGACAGACGAAGGGCTCAGTTCAGTGCAATACAACCACTCCTCGTTTAACGACGACAATTGGGACCAGCGCGCTGCCGTTAACCGAATTGGTCGTTAAGCGAAAGTGTATACATATACGTAAATCTACTGTATGTACAATGTCCAGCAATACATGTACTTTTATTTTCGTGTATTTTCCCTCTTTTATACAGTACATTAAAGCTTTATTTACTGTTTATTTACCGTGGTTAGGTTCCTGAAATTACCGTATATGACCAAATTCGCGTATGCTGACATTCCATATTATATACCGGGGTATTTTTTTAGTTTCGACCATGGGCGCAATATAGCAATAGAAAATTAATTATTAATTTTGTAAATTAAAATGTATCAACATAATATGCAATTTTGTGGGCGGAAATGAAAATAAAAAAATACCTTGCTACAAGCAAATATGCTAATGAACGAAGTCGGTAGCATAGGATCGGGACGCCATCTTGTCGTCTGTCAATTGACGGCCTCGGTAATTCCGACTACTTCGCCAGGTATATTTTCTTGAAGGAATGTTATGGTACGGAGATACATGCATTCCTTCAAGCTGCAAGAACTTTGTATACCCTGCAAGCTGAGAGAGTGGTTGAAAAGCCCGCCAACGTCTCTCACGACGACGACAACGAGGACGAGCCGGATGACATTTAATTTGCAGGTAATGATTTATTAAACACAGGTTAGGTTAGTTTAGTTTAGGTTAGACGAATCTATCATCCTTTCATTTCTTCGACGTCGGCATCTATCATAACAAACATGGTGTATCATTTGTCTGACATGACTTCGTTACTTACGAAATCTGTTTTAGCACTTTTTTGTTTTTTATTTCCGCTCACAAAATTGCATATTACGTTGATACATTATAATTTACAAAATTAATAATTAATTTTCTATTGCTATATTGCGCCCATGGTCGAAACTAAAAATTTACCAATACCGGTATATACTGTACTCCAGGTAGTTTTTGCAGCTTGCAGGATGGTAATGTAGACCTAAGCTTCAGAACACTTTACCTCACAGCTAATATCCACCGTACAAGTTCATTTAAAACATCATACAAATTTGCCTCAGCCAACTTGATTATCGTACACGTCGTAACTTCGGGAGATTTACGTTAAACGAATATTGGTCTGTCATAAAGCCCGTCGTAACTCCGCGTTGTCGTTAACCGAGTAGGTCGTTAAACGAGGAGTGGTTGTATGTGCAAAAACTGGGCCCACCTCACTTGTACAACACTTGCTGAAACAACAAATACACAAACACTTGGACATGTTCTACCTGCCCTCCAGTAACCCCACTCCCACCTCCCCAACCACAGCCAGCACCCTTACCCACTCCCAATTTCCCTTTGCCCTTATCCCCAATCAGTTCTCCCCTTCCTTTGTCCCCAATCTCTCCTTTCCCCCCCTCTAACCCAGATCCTATACCTTTCCCATTAACACCCCAACCTCAACCCCAAACGGCAACATACAACACATACAGAACACACAACATCAACATATTACAACACAACATTGACGGTATTAACACGAAAAAACATGAACTCGAACACTATCTTAAACAACACAACATACACATTGCAATTATACAAGAAACAAAACTAAGACACACAAAACACCATCATTTCATAATTACACCATCAGACAACCAAAATTCTCCTCCCTACCACAGATAACACAACAGAAATCCAATCCATTCGAATCTGCACAGGCAACAAATCAACACTGACAGTTAACATGTACATTCCCCCCCAATCATCCCCCAGTTCCAAACACCTTCAGGCCTCAATTTAGCCAACTAGCCTCAATCCCCAACCTGATCATGGGTGGTGACTTCAACGCCAAGTCGTCTGCCTGGTATGTCGACAACCCTGACACAGACAGAGGGCTTGATATACAGACTCAGTTTGACTCACTGACTATCATGAACAACACACATAATCATACACATATCCCACACCAAGCCCTATACACTCCCTCCTCTCCTGATATCACCTTCTGCTCCCCCTGCCTAACCCCAACAACATCATGGAGTGGTCAGAACCCTTGGTTCTGACCACCTTCCAATCATCTGTATGTCACGTCACACTGGGTTCATACTCGTGATGTGACATATTTATTCCTTGAGCATAATTACACTGTGTTATGCTACCCCTTTGTGTGAGAATGAACAATGACTCCTTGTCCGCTAAGGCCGTTGACCTGGAACGCGCGCGAAAGCTCTCGTAGGCAAGCGGCGGAGTGATACGAAGCCAACGCCGCCCGCTAGCTGAGGTCAAGGGGCGCGTGAATCGAGAAGGCGAAGTAGTGCCTCCCCTCCTTTCTACCTCATTGTCTTGTAGGTTAAGGTATAAGCTAGGGAATTATTGTGAACCCTCTCCATGCATAAATAAAGGAAGTAATGGATGTGTGGAGTTGGGTGGATAGGGATAGGAAGGAGTAAGAAGAAGATCGCTGTGAAGGTTCTTCGGGATACAGGGGCAGCCCGCACTATCATAAGGCCAAACTTGATACCGGATCTAGAAGGGGAGAGTATAGGTCAATTCTCTATGGTACTAGCAGGAGGAGTGACAAAATCATCGCCCTTAGTTAGAATGTCATTGGAGTTAGAAGGTCAGACAGCAGATGTAGAGGTAGGAGTAGCAGAAATCCCCGTGAAGGGAATAGATATACTACTAGGAAATGACATAGGCAAACCGGTCCATATCCGACTCAAGGACTGTAGATAGACCCCTACCCAAACTGACGCACACCCAGAATGACGGCAGCAGGGCTGATATGGCAGATCCTGTGGCCCTCATCACCAGGAGCCAAGCCAAGAAGGCGCGAGAGGAGGAGCAACAAGGGGAATTGGACCTAGACCCCCTGCTCGACCATATCCATGTAGACGCATCCTCAGAAGAATCCCAACACAGGAGGAGAGAAGTAAGACTGACAACGAATGAGGAAGGACCAGAAGGCCAGGGAGAGGAACCCTTGGCCGAGGAAGTTATCCATGGGATTTTGTGTTTTTTTGTTCATGTATTTTATTGGCAATCACAGTGTTTAGTGTTTGTATTTGGTCTGCTATGTTTTGAGGGATAGGTGTGGGGGTATCGTGTTTAAGTGTGTCACGTTGTCCGATGAGGCCTTGGATTTCTGGTGTGAAGTTGGGGTTGTGTGATTTTCTGTTGCCTCTAGGGATGTATCTCTTGTCTGCGTTTTGTATGATTGTATTAAAAGCGTGCACAGCATTGTTTATGTTTGTGATTGGTGTACTGTTAAGTGTTTCAAAATGTTGTTCTGTCTCATCAGTAATGGCTTCCCAGTTAGCTCTCTTGTAATTGGTGTAAGTGTGTCTGTGGCCAGCTGGGGTGCATCTTGTTTTGGTGGTGATGATGATTGGAAGGTGGTCAGAGCCAAGGGCTCCGACCACTCTCCATGATGTTGTTGGGGTTAGGCAGGGGGAGCAAAAGGTGATATCAGGAGAGGAGGGAGTGTAGAGGGCTTGGTATGGGATATGTGTATGATTATGCGTGTTGTTCATGATAGTCAATGAGTCGAATTGAGTCTGTATATCAAGCCCTCTGTCTGTGTCAGGGTTGTCGACATACCAGGCAAACGACTTGGCGTTGAAGTCACCACCCATGATCAGGTTGGGGATTGAGGTTAGTTGCCAACACATCCATCTTTCTTCTCACAAACATACTGCCTATCTCTTTCCTTTTACTCTCATCTGTACCACATCCATGCACATCAAAAGACACAAACCTTAGGGTACTAGTTGGAAAACTCCTAGGTCCTCTTATGCCTTTCCTTTTTTTTTTAATGTCTCTAGTGGTAAATAGAAGAAATTATGTAGACTGAAGAGATGTTCTTGTCTGCTCTGCAATTTTATTGAGTGGATGAGACTGGATGGGGGTCACAATATAACAAAGCAGTAAGGGTTATCTAGCTCCAGCTGTCTGGCCCTATCTTTGAGTCAGGCAGTGTGGAAGTGGACAAAGATAACCCTTCATTCATAAGGTGCCAAGATAGTACGGGTGGTGCATGGGTTATGGATAGGTATAGTATGGGTGCAAGGTGGGTGTATGCTTTGGACTTGGCCATCCCTTTATTAAGGGGGAAAAGACCCTTTTGGTATGTATTTTACCTAGTTGTATTTTATGGGATGAGAGCTATGCTCATAGTGACCCATTTTCATATCTCTCCATATCCAGTTTTTTCTTAAAATTGCGTATAGTTTTGGTACTCACTGTTTCTCCATTTAGTTTGTTCCAGACATCAATCACTCTATGTAGGAAGCTATTCTTTTTCAGGTCTCTTCTGTAACTGTCCTGCTTTAGCTTTTCGTGTCCTCTTGTTCCTCTTCTGTCACATTTTAATAAGTCATCTCTATTGAAAATTTCCATCCCTTTCATAATTCTGTAAATAGTCAACAAATCACCTCTTTCTCTTCTCTGTTCCAGTGTTGATAGATGTAATTTCTCTAATCTTTGTTCATATGTCAAATTTGACAGTGTAGGTGGCATTTTTGTCACTGCTCATTGGATTCTTTCTAATTTTCTTATATTCCTTTTTGTGCTAGGTGCCTACAGTGTTGAAGCACACTCTAGTTTAGGTCTTATTAGTTTAACCACTATTTTCTTTACCATTTCTTCATCCACGTAATCGAAGGCCACTTTCATTGATCTTAATAAGTTAAAAGTCTCTCCGAATAATTTATTGACATGTTTATCAGGTGTCAAGTCACTTGAGATGATTACTCCCAGGTCCCTTTCTGAATCAACTTTTTTGACTTCTTTGTTTCCAATTTCATATTGACCTGATGCTCTATTTTTGCTTTTTCCAAATTCCATTATGCTACATTTCTTAATGTTGAAGTTCATCTCACATCTCTGACTCCATTCCCATATTTTGTCTAGGTCTTCTTGTCGCGATCTGCAATCTTCTTCTGTTCTTACTCTCTTGAGTAATTTGGCATCATCAGCAAAGAAGTTCATGTAACAATATACTTCCTCATTCATATAATTTATATATATGGCAAACATTAAAGGAGCCAATACAGAGCCTTGCGAGATGCCACTCTTCACATCTTCCCAATTCAAATTTTGGTCTCTAAATACCACTCTCATTTTTCTCACAATTAAGAAATCCTTCATCCATTCCAGTAGCTTACCATGTATTCCTACTATTATTTCAATTTTTCTTATTAATTTTTTATGTGGTACTTTGTCAAATGCCTTCTGCAAGTCCAAGAAGGCGCAATCTGCCAATCCATCTTTCTTGTATTATCTCAATCTTGAGTAAAAGCATATTAAGTTTGTGGTACATGATCTTCCACTTCTAAAGCAAAATTATTTAGGGTTTACTATTTCATTTTCTTCTAAGTGTTTGGTCCATTTGTTTCTGATGACTCTTTTGCATGTTTTTGCTACTGTGCTTGTAAGAGATACCGGTCTGAAGTTTGTAGGATCTTCTTTTCTCCTTTATATATTGGTACTATGTTTGCATCTTTCCAATCTTGCAGTACCTTTCCTTCTTTGAGTGAGAAGTCTATTATCTTGTGTAATTTGTCTGTCAGTTCAACTATACACTCTTTCAGTATCCAATTTGCAATTCCATTTGGTCCATGCGATTTCCTGACATATAGGTTTTTTATTTGGTCTCTTATTTCTCTCTGAGTTACCTTTCTTTTATTTTGGGGGAGCTTTCTTGTTGTCCATCTTCCTAAAATTGTGAGCTCTCAATTGTAAAAACAGACCTGAAATGTCTGATCATAACTTCTGCCATTTCTGTGTCATCTATATATTCTTTATCTCCTTCATGCAGTTTTACTATTTCATGTTTATCTTTAGTTTTTCATTTATATATCTGTAAAAGAGTTTAGGTTGATCTTTACATTTGTCTATATCTTTTTCATAATTTCTTTCTTTCCTGTGTATATTCACATATTCGTTCCTAAGTTACATATATGCCATTTGGATTTTTTTTTTTTTTTGGTCTTTTATCCATTTTTTCCAGGCTTTGTCTCTTCTGTCTTTAGCCTCACTGCACCTTTTGTTATACCAACACTTTATATCTCTTTTTGTTTCTTCTTTGGTACATATTTATCAATTCCTTCCTTATACTTTTCTTTGAATATGTTCCATTTGTCTTCCATCTTTGTTTCCTCTTTAGAGAATTTATCCCAGTTTGTGTTTTGGAATTTTTTTCTTAGTTTTACAAAATCCGTTTTGTTGTACATTAATCTTCCTTCTCTATGTTTATCATTCCTACCTACATTGTTTTGTTCTTTTAATTCAAACTCTATTAGTATATGGTCACTCTTTCCAATTGGTGTTTTATACTCCATTTTGTTTATAATATCTAGTTCAGAAGTTATTATTAAATCTAGTTTTGATGGTTCCTAATTGTTTCTGTATCTAGTATTTTCCTTAACCCATTGTGTTAAGGTGTATTCGATGGTCATATCCAGTAAAATGTTGCTTCAAAGTTGTTCTCCCCCTTTTACTATAATTTATTCCCAGATTATATCCTTTGCATTAAAATTGTCCATGATTACTACGTTACCACCCTCTTTCAGTAACTCGTTTAGCACATTCATTGTGTCTTCCAGTAATTTAGATCGCTATCTGACCAAACCTGTGTTTTTGGTGGTACATACACTGCTACAAATTTTCTGCTTTTCATCTTTTTGTTTAAAATTTTGATCACAATTAATTCTACATTGTCTTTGCCTTCACTAATCTTTGTCACATTTAGACCCCTGTTTTGGTCAATATCATGACACCTCTTCCCTGCTTGTCTGTTCTATTTTTCACCCAGTGGTTGTATAGAGGTCCTTTCAGTTTTGTCTCCACAATTCCCATAATGTCAGGTTTCTCTATTTCTAGATAGTTATTTAGTTCATTAATTCCAGAGATCATGCCATCGATATTTGTGTATGCCACTTTTAGTTTCATATTTTTTTTTTTCTTTTTTGGTTTAAGTTTCCATTTTTGTGATGTACCATTTTTTCAGTCTCAAGTTCAGCATTCTAAAAAAAAACTCGTTTTTTTCCGTCTGTTCTTTTCTCATTTCTATTATTGGCTTCAATTCTGAGAGCTTTGTCTTTCTCTTTTTCCTCATCACTCATTTCCTTTTTTATCCGTATGTTTGAACTTTTTGCCGTTTGCCAATCTAACCACTTTCGATAATACCTCCTCAGCTATCATTTGAGTACTTAGTTTTATTTTCAGAGGTCTATGTTGTTGTTCTTGTGGATCTCATCAATTTCCTTGTCAAAAGTTTGTCCTTCATCCTGTATTTCTTTAAAAAATTCCTTAGCTATTTCCTTCTCCTCCTTTTCTCTCTGGTATTTATACATATGTTTTTCCTGGATACCATGGACCACAATGCACTTACTTTTGTCAATTGTATCTCTCACCCAATTTATGTTTATATATATGTGTACTTAAGTGTTTACTTTTTTTTAAGGAAAGTCCCCTGTGGGGCTACAAGGAGAAGGATGCCTAGTCCCAATCCCCATCCCTTTCTTCTCGCCTCTTACGATCCAAGTGGAAATACTTGCTGGCAGTATTCTTTTCCCCCACCACAGGGTGAGCATTAAGGGAGAGCGACTGCAGGAAGTGGAATGTTTTAGATACTTGGGTGCAAATGTGGCAGGAAAAGGTGGAGTGAAGGTGGAGGTAGAATGTAGATTGAGAGAAGCGAGTAAATGCCTTGGTGGATTAAAAAGTGTAATGAGGAATAGGCATTTGGGAATGGATGCTAAGAGGAGACTGTATGAAGGAGTGATTGTGCCAACAGCACTGTATGGGGCAGAAACATGGAACATAAGAGAGGAAGAGAGGAGTTTGAATGTGTTTGAGATGAGGTGTCTGAGAAGTATGATAGGGGTTACTAGGCTGGATAGAGTGAGAAATGAAGAGGTGAGGAGAACAGGGGTGGAAAGGGAGTTGGGAGATAGGGTTGATGAAAGAGTATTGGGATGGTTTGGACACATGGAAAGAATGAGTGAAGAAAGACTAGTAAAAGAGGTATGGAAGGCAGATGTGGTGGGAGTGAACATGAAGGGACATCCTAGGATGAGGTGGATGGATGGGGTGAAGGGGGCTTTGGGGAAGAGGTGAATGTCTGTTGAGGAAGGACGGGAGAGGACAGAAGACAGGGGTGAATGGAGAATGGTTGTATATGGATGATGTTGTGATGCATAAGGTGGAATGGGCGGGGGGATAGGGGGTGAAAAATTAGACGCAGCCTGAAGGGATTTCTCCCCGTCTTCTCCTTTTATGCATGGGGGGACGGAGAAGGGGGGTCGCCGATTTAATGAAGCGGCCTTGCTGTGGATGTGCTGTGTCTTGTGACACTGCTTCTGACCCAGGGCAGTGGACAAGGTGCAGGGATGACCCGTCATCCTGGAGGTGCTAAGATGGGAGGGAGGGTGGAGGGGTGTGGAGTGTATTAAGGGATGGAATGGGTGGGAATGATTTTATACCTTTTTCCTTTTTGGCTACCTCCCTTGTAAGGGGGAAAAGCCTTGGTATATGTATGTACTTCAG
The DNA here is from genome assembly GCF_046742065.1 of Oratosquilla oratoria. Lineage (NCBI taxonomy): Eukaryota > Metazoa > Arthropoda > Malacostraca > Stomatopoda > Squillidae > Oratosquilla > Oratosquilla oratoria. Next base: position 33,236,046 of record NC_134800.1, on the reverse strand, counting down.
TGTTTAAGTAGTTGGATTGTTGAGCAGGCAAATATCACACCACACATCAGTTCAACAGAGATTAGGCAGATAGAAATGAATAGTCCGAGATATCTCATTTTTCCTTTATTCTTCAACATTATACCTCATACAATAAATTCGATATGGCTTATACTGGCATGTTTTGACAGACCCATCACATACAGAATTCTGCACCAGAAAGTCAATAATCTTATTTTTCTATATACTTTTGTGATCTAAAGCAATATGCAACATTTCTAAATAAATTTGACTATGTTGGACACAGACCACCCCTCATGCAAAATGGACTTTGCTAGTTTCAACCATCACATGTCAAATCATTTAAGTCTGGCAATATAAAAATACTAACTTGACATTTTCGTGTAGCATTCACATGTAACCTTTATGATACGAAAATGTGCTTAAGTAGAGAAGATCAATCTATAGCATAGTTAGGATTTCCATATTTAAAGACAAGAAGTCTTGGAAGGTGTGAGCACGTGCAGGTGCATCTGTGAAAATTCCATAATTTGGAATGACAAGAGCAGTTTGGTAAAGTTTCTACTGTACCAACAACTACCAAGCTTGATTAAATAAAAAGCCAATTTCCCTCTGATAACAAGTTTATATATTCTTTAGTAGCTTTGTATAGATTATATGAACAACAAGTAAAGTTTCACATTCTGTAATCAACTTTTCATGTACAAAAATATGCCTGTAATGATGCATGTCTGAATTCAAAGCAGTGCTTACAAATATGTATCAATTCACATAAATCAAAGGCTTTGGGAACTCAAGACTAATGACAGAACAAAAGCATATCACTGCCCACAAAATTTAACATAAATTGTTACATGTGCATTCTCTGTATCTATACATTCTTAATTCTATAAGAAGGCAATGGAGGATTCCAAGCACTTTTTGCATGTACCAGCAAGAATATCAAGCCTTTCCTTATCTACACTAACCTATGGACCACTTGCAGACAGTGCTGTACAAAATTAGGATGGCAATTTAACACTACTATATGTCCTCTTAATTGCAATGTATTTGTGCCTATCTCACATGAATCAAATTCAAATTGGGTAAATCAATGTTATTTACACATTAATTTTTTTTTCAGTTATATGTTTACTGATACCTCAAAAAATGAAGTGCACAGTGATGTACAAAATTCTATTATGACAAGGAATTCCATCTTTATCAATAGCAGAATGCCATCTCATTTTGCCAATCACAAATTACTGGACCAAGCCATCAGCAGCATGGTACAGGAACACAGCCCTTTTCGTGCACTATCATCCATGCCATACAAACTAAGCTAGAAAAAATCATACAAGCAAATTAGATGGCAGTAATGATATACTTTACATCAGGGAAAGGCAATGTATTCACTTGTTAGAGGGCCATTGTTGCTGCTGTTGGGGTGGGTAAGGATATCCACCATATGGCTGCTGTGGGTAAGGGGGATAGGGTTGGCCTGGTTGAGAAGGTTGTCCTTGTGGGGGAGGAGGCTGGAAGTATGGGTTGTAACCAGTATAGCCCTGTGGCATAGGTGTGTACACAGGGTAACTCTGATACACATAGCCCTGTGGTGTTGGCATTCCTTGTGGGTTGATGGGATAAGGGAGACCAGTAGGAGGAGCCACTGGAAGAGGAGCAACAGGAGCAGCAGGTACCTGTCCCTCTGCAGCAGCTGGTGCACCTGGGGCTGATGCCTGAGTAGAGTATGGATTAGGTGCTGGCTGAGCACTCTGGGGTGCTCCTTGGTATGGATTACTCTGTGGTGGAGGTGGCCTTGGTGGAGGAACTCTGGCAGCTTCTTGATGATGTGTTGGGGGATTGGGTGTACTCCCAACACCTTGGGAAGCATAACCTTGAGTGAGATCCTTAAGAAGTTCCTCCTTTTCAGTTCTTCGGGCAAAACAAAAGTCATTGATTTTGCTCTGGAATGTGACTAAAAGTTGGGTAAGGTCATTGTAAAACTTGGTGCCTTCATTCAAGTTACCCCGAAGTTCATTGAAAGTGTCAAAAGCAGAGGCAAGTTTCTTCAGCATTGTCTCACGGTCACCCCCTTGACCTGAGGTAGCTTTGCAAAATTCTGTGTGAGCTGACTGGATATCTGCCACCAGAGTTTCCTGATGTTCCAGACTCTCCTTTACCTGAAATAAAAGCAACATATATATAAATATAAACATAAATAGTGTAGAGTTGATGGTGATGTGTCTAGAGAGTTAATGATGGCAAACACAGTGTCTGGGAAGAAAGTCAAGCATAAGTACACATGAGAGAGGTTGGCAGATAGGGCTTTAACCCGTAAAGTATGATAAGCCACCGGAGTGGCTTTACCGGGGAAGACCGATAAGCCACCGGAGTGACACGATGTTCACGGACGTACCACAAATGCGCTGTAATTGATATCCCTGTGAAAATTGGTAGTGTTGTAGACCTATCCCTCCCCCCCACCCCTGGCTCTGTAGCCTGCCGCTCAGGCAAGCACAATCAGTGTGAGCCTCGCTTTCGAAGGGTACGTTACACACCCTATCGCGCTCCCAAAAAAGTGTTAAAAGTGCCGTCTAACCATATCCGCTGACCTTATTATTGCTTATATTGGCTCCCCCAACTAAAGGGAGGCTTGTATATAGCAGTGAGAGTGAGGAGGAGGTCTACAATCTCTTTCATTTCACTCACCTTTTTATATAAAGTGATATCGAGAGCTATGAAATAAACCATTGTAAATATAATACAACACTATATAAAATAATGAAAAAGAAAAAAAATGTTATTACAATAATAGATAATAATAATAATAAGTTTAGGAAAGACCGCTAATAGTGATATCGAGAGCTGTGAAATAAAGCATTATAAATATAATAAAACACCATATAAAATAATGAAAAATAAAGAAAATGTCATTACAATAATAAATAATTATAATAATGTGGCAAAAGACCATGAATGAATGTTGCATAGTGTGCCTGGATGGTTGGTATGGACGTGACGTGATTTGTAACGTATGAGTGATGCGTGAGTCGGAGCGAAAGCAATGGGTAGCGATGGTATGCGTTGGGGGACGCCAGGGGGGGGGGGTCCCAGTGTCGCCCGCCATACCTCACATAGCAGCAGAGTAAGCCTAGTACCGGTGCTGAACACATGTGTAAAATCCTCATATTCGCTAGTTAGAATAAAGTGAAGAAAGTGACACTCCTGCCTTTCCCTGACCCGGACAATTGTAGGTGTGAGCTTCTGTCTTTCGCTCGTGACACCATGATCACGCCCATGTGCAATGGAAAAAGGTGAGTGAAATGAGACGAGAGAGAGTGAAATTGTAACAATAATGTTACGTTATTCACTCTCTTTCATTTCACTCACCTTTTTCCTTCACGTGGGCACGATCATTTATGTCACGAGTGATGAACAGAAGCTCACGCATACAATTTTCTGGGTCAGGGAAAGGCAGAAGTGTCACTTCCTTCTGGCTAACGAATATGAGGATTTTACACGTGTGTTCAACACCGGTTCTAGGCTTACTCTGCTGCTATGTGAGGTATGGTGGGCGACTCACGACTCGCACATCACTCACACGTTACAAATCACGTCATGTCCATACCAACCATCCAGGCACACTATGCAACATTCATTCATGCTCTTTCGCCACAATAATAATTATAAGTTTAGGAAAGACCGATAAGCGTAGTTTTAGTATTGTGCGTAAGTGATGCGTACGTGCGTATATCCAATATTATGGTGTTTCCCACTGCTTCCTGCATTATTGTATGATAAGATTGAAGTATTTATAAACCATACAAAGTGTTTCCACTGTTATAATCATAATACAGTGCCAATAACTTATAATACTAAATGAACTCGCATACCCGACGCCAAAAACATATCCCCCACGCCCCGTCCTCCCTCTCCTCCCCTTCACCGCGATTGTCAGCAACCGCCACATTTACAAATTCGAAGGATTATTGTGGCCAAACCAAGGTGTGTTCGACCTTACTATTTTAAGGGGACCTGCGGGTGGGTAGTATAAGGTATTTAAGCAAGTTTAGGCAAAATCGGTAAGATTGACCATGATGGCCAGATATTCGGTTTTAAAAGGGGTCTTTTGAGACCTAATTGCGTACAGGACGGGTTAATAGACTAGGTAGTGGTAATCAGGAGAAGAGTAGGAAGAGTTTTGGATGTACATGTTCTTAGGGGAGTGGTGGAATATCATATTTTTTTTGGCAGAAGGTAAGTTGAGAGTGGATGATAGATAAAGAGGAAAAGGAAAGAAGGTAGGGAAATGCTTAAACTGCTTAAATGATAAAGAAAAGGAGTACAAGAAGATGAGAGAAGAGTGGGAGGAAGTGAATGATAGAGGAGTAGAGGAGGAATGGGGATGTTTCAAGGAGGGAGTCTCAAGGTGTGCAAAGATGGTGTGTGGAACAAGGAGGACGGGAGGAAATAGAAGGAAGGGTAGTGAATGGTAGGATGAAGCAAAGATGGCTTTTGAAGAGAAGAGCATACATACATATACCAAAGGCTTTTTCCCCCTACACAGGGGGTAACCAAAAAGAAAAAGAAGAGAAGAGAAGAAATGAATATTCATGGATTGGTTGCTGAACAGGACAAGACAATCATATGAGAGGTACAAAGAAAAGTAAAGCATAAAATAAAGGAGGCAAAAATAAGAGCAGATGCGAAATGGGGAAGAGTATGACAGAAAATTTTTAAAGTAATAAAAAGATGTTTTGATAGGAAATTCACCTCTTCAATACGAGTCAAATTCTCACACATAGCATCAGAATTTAAGAGCAAACTAGATATGAAGAGATACAAAAATGGGACACTATGAGTATTGCTCCCCTTCCCATAAGATACAACTAGGTAGGTAAATGTATGATACACCACACTACTTGTGTTATAAAATATAGTCACTGCTGTATTACTCATTCTCTTTCCCTCTGAGTAATAATAAACACAGAAAACATATTCAAACAAGTTCACAGAATTCGGGGGTCACTCGCCTACATCTACAAAATATAATCAAGACCCATGCCTCATGACACTTACATAGGCTTCAACGTATCGAAGAGTTTAACCCCTTCCATACGGTGACGCCTATGTAGGCATCATGAAGAGCAAGTGGGTACGCGAGGATGTTGATGTCAGCGTCTTGATTATATTTATTGTAGTTGTACCTGTGTGACCCCCATACTCTGTAAACTGGCTTCCTCACATTTTCTATGGTTATCAAAATTCACGGGTGAAAGAGAGAACGAACGATACAGCCGTGACTTTATTTTTTATAATGTGAGTATTATGACGCAACATCGTACGTCTGGCAGCTAATGCTGCACGCGAGATTTTGGCCCGGAGTGAAGTGGTTGAGGAAGGAAGGGGAGGCGAATCAAGTTGAGAAGGAAAGGTATATAGTGCAAATGGAGAGATGATAATGGAAGAGACTGTAAGAGGAAGATGGGCAGAGTATTTTAGGGAGTTGCTAAATATGAAGGACAGGGAGGGAAAGGTAGTTCTAGTGGAAATCACTTACAAAATGACAGTGATGAATGAGGAAAATGGAGAAATAAAAAAAGATGAGGTGAAAGCAGTTATTAAAATGAGAGCAGGTAAGGCACCTAGGTTAGATGAGTGTCATGTAGAGTGTCTAAAAAAAAAAAAAAAAAAAAAAAGGGAGGGACAGTGATGGTGAACTGGCTGGCGAGGTTTAATGTTTGTCTAATAAAGGGTAAATTGCCACAGGACTGGAGGTGTGCTTGTAAAGTTCTGCTTTACAAAGGAAAAGGGGACAAGTGTGAGTGTAGTAGTTTCGGAGGGATCAGTTTGTTGAGTGCAGTTGAGAAGGCTTATGTGATGGTTTTGATTGAGAGGATTAAGAGAGGAACAGAGGGAGTAATTGGTGAGGAACAGTGCGGGTTTAGAACAGGTAGGGGTTGCGTGGATCAGATTTTTGTGGTAAGGCAGATGTGTGAGAAAGCTTTAGGAAAGGGTTAGGATGATTTTTGGGCCTTTATGGATTTGGAAAAGGGTTATGACAAAATAGACAAGTAGGCACTGTCGAAGGTATTGCAGATATATAGGATACAAGGAAAGCTGTTAAGGGCAGTCAAGAGTTTATATTACAGTAGTAGAGCCTATGTTAGAATTAGAAATGTAGACAGGGAGTGGTTTGAGGTACAGGTGGGATTTTGCCAGGGCTGGGTATTGGAGATGGTTGAAGAAAATGGAGAAAAATGGGAGATAAGCCAGTTGTTGTTTGCTGACAATACTGCATTTGTAGCAGGATCAGAGGACGAATTAAGGAAATTAGTGTTGAAGGTTGGGAAGGTGTGTGAGAGGAGGTAATTGAAGGTAAATGCTACGAGTAGATTGCATGAAGGGGTGATTGTGCCGACAATACTGCATGGGGCAGAAACATAGAACATAGAAAAGGAAGCGTTTAAATGTGTTGATGATAAAATGTCTAAGAAGTATAGTAGGGGTTACAAGGTTGGACAGAGTGAGAAACATGGTAAGGAGAGTGGGGGTGAAAAAGGAGATGGGAGACCGGATTGAAAGAGTATTGGGATGGTTTGGAAACATGGAAAGAACGAGTGCAAAAAGATTTAAAGAAGTGTGGAAGGCAGAGGTAGCTGGAGTGAATGTGAGGGGGGCAACCAAGGATAAGATGGGTGGATGGGGTAAAAGGAGTATTCAGCAAGGAAGTGAGAAGACAGAAGGTTGAATGGAGAATGGTTGTGTATGGATGATGCTGCGATGCATGAAAGAGAATGGGGGCGGGGAATATGAAGTTTTTGGCTAGTAAGCCGAGCGCCTGAGCCTGGGGCCATTCAGCGCATATATATCTACATCTTCTTTAAAACATTCACTTATTCCAATTAATCCACTAAATTTCTGCAAAAAATCTAAATATGGTAAAACAAATTTATTTCCTTTAAAAAATGTTTTACCCAATCTATGGGAGCGTCCTCTCCTAAAACTTTAGTAATGGTAAGTCCTTCTAGAAGATTGTTTCTTCTAGCAGAGCTGAATTGTGGGCATTTCTTTAAAATGTGTTTCACAGTAAGGTTCCCTCGACAAGTGGGGCAGAGGGGAGCCTGTCTATTCACTCCAGTCGTCAACAGGTACCTGTGGGTTATAAAGGTGTGCCCAATTCTAATGCGAGTCATAACAATACCAGTCCTCCTGGAAATGACTCCAAGGGATGACAGGTTTGATGGATTTGAGCTTTAAATTCTTGTTTTCATTATTCCAATGAAGTTGCCACTGCTTCCTGGTAAAACTTCTAATGTGGATTTTAAAATCCAATATGAGGGTTTTGAGTTGGGAGATATGAGACAGTCCAGCTGCTTCTTTAGCTGCAGCATCGGCTAGCTCATTTCCATTTATTCCCAAGTGGGAAGGAACCCAGCAGAAGTTCACGGTTATTTTTTTTTTCTGTTGGTGAGGAGGACCAGCCAATCTTGTATTAGTCCGATAATGGGATTGACTGGTAATATTGATTTTATTGATGCTAAAATGCTCTTACAGCCTGTATATATGACAAATCTTTTGTCAGATGCATTGTTAAAAATATAAAAGCATTAAGAACTGCCAGCAGTTCTGCAGTAACAATAGAAGTGTTAAAATGAGCTCTCTTTTTTTATAATAGATTAGGGGGTAATCACTGAGAAACCCACTCTGCAGTCTTTGATCCATCAGTGTATAAACTAGTTGCATCTGTGTGGGTCCTGCTGTGTTCAAGGAATTTACTTCTTAGATCAGACTATGAGCAGCTATTTTTCTTACACCAGAAAGTGCAAATGTTGATTTCAGGTCTACACCATTTATACATACATATACCAAAGGCTTTTTCCCCCTACATGGGGGGGGGGGGGTAGCCAAAAAAGAAAGTCATAGAAACCACTCCCACCCATTCCATTTCCTATATATTCCACTCCCCTTCACCCTCCTCCCTCCCTCTTATCTTAGCACCTCCTAGATGATGGGTCATCCCTGCACCCTGTCCACTGCCCTGGGTCAGAAGCAGTGTCGCAGGACACAGCACATCCACAGCAAGGCCGCTTTATTAAATCGGCGACCCCCCCCCCCCCCAAAAAAAAAAAAAAAAAAAAAAAAAAAACACGCATAAAAAAAACAACATGTTTTTATATATACATTTTTAATATTTTGTTTATGCAGCTCCTGCCACTTATCCACCACTACTACAACCAAGAGTTGGGGGCCAAATGGCGGCAACCAGCCCTGGCCACCGGCCCTATGCAGGTGGCACCGATCCCCAAGAGGAGCTACGACTGCCTTGGGGAGTACCACAATCCTTTTTCTCAACATGCAATGTTACGTTTTTTCTGCACCGAGGGGTGATTTTCTGGCGATCACCTCTCTTCTACTTTTAGCCGGAGATGTAGAGAGCAATCCTGGGCCCACCACAAAATACACATGCCCAACATGCTCTAAACCCATTACCTCGAGCAGACAGACGAAGGGCTCAGTTCAGTGCAATACAACCACTCCTCGTTTAACGACGACAATTGGGACCAGCGCGCTGCCGTTAACCGAATTGGTCGTTAAGCGAAAGTGTATACATATACGTAAATCTACTGTATGTACAATGTCCAGCAATACATGTACTTTTATTTTCGTGTATTTTCCCTCTTTTATACAGTACATTAAAGCTTTATTTACTGTTTATTTACCGTGGTTAGGTTCCTGAAATTACCGTATATGACCAAATTCGCGTATGCTGACATTCCATATTATATACCGGGGTATTTTTTTAGTTTCGACCATGGGCGCAATATAGCAATAGAAAATTAATTATTAATTTTGTAAATTAAAATGTATCAACATAATATGCAATTTTGTGGGCGGAAATGAAAGTAAAAAATACCTTGCTACAAGCAAATATGCTAATGAACGAAGTCGGTAGCATGGGATCGGGACGCCATCTTGTCGTCTGTCAATTGACGGCCTCGGTAATTCCGACTACTTCGCCAGGTATATTTTCTTGAAGGAATGTTATGGTACGGAGATACATGCATTCCTTCAAGCTGCAAGAACTTTGTATACCCTGCAAGCTGAGAGAGTGGTTGAAAAGCCCGCCAACGTCTCTCACGACGACGACAACGAGGACGAGCCGGATGACATTTAATTTGCAGGTAATGATTTATTAAACACAGGTTAGGTTAGTTTAGTTTAGGTTAGACGAATCTATCATCCTTTCATTTCTTCGACGTCGGCATCTATCATAACAAACATGGTGTATCATTTGTCTGACATGACTTCGTTACTTACGAAATCTGTTTTAGCACTTTTTTGTTTTTTATTTCCGCTCACAAAATTGCATATTACGTTGATACATTATAATTTACAAAATTAATAATTAATTTTCTATTGCTATATTGCGCCCATGGTCGAAACTAAAAATTTACCAATACCGGTATATACTGTACTCCAGGTAGTTTTTGCAGCTTGCAGGATGGTAATGTAGACCTAAGCTTCAGAACACTTTACCTCACAGCTAATATCCACCGTACAAGTTCATTTAAAACATCATACAAATTTGCCTCAGCCAACTTGATTATCGTACACGACGTCGTAACTTCGGGAGATTTACGTTAAACGAATATTGGTCTGTCATAAAGCCCGTCGTAACTCCGCGTTGTCGTTAACCGAGTAGGTCGTTAAACGAGGAGTGGTTGTATGTGCAAAAACTGGGCCCACCTCACTTGTACAACACTTGCTGAAACAACAAATACACAAACACTTGGACATGTTCTACCTGCCCTCCAGTAACCCCACACCCCCCGCCCCCACCACACCCAGCACCCGTACCCACTCCCAAATTCCCTTTGCCCTTATCCCCAATCAGTTCTCCCCTTCCTTTGTCCCCAATCTCTCCTTTCCCCCCCTCTAAACCCAGATCCTATACCTTTCCCATTAACAACCCCAACCTCAACCCCAAACGGCAACATACAACACACATACAGAACACACAACATCAACATATTACAACACAACATTGACGGTATTAACACGGAAAAAACATGAACTCGAACACTATCTTAAACAACACAACATACACATTGCAATTATACAAGAAACAAAACTAAGACACACAAAACACCATCATTTCATAATTACACCATCAGACAACCAAAATTCTCCTCCCTACCACAGATAACACAACAGAAATCCAATCCATTCGAATCTGCACAGGCAACAAATCAACACTGACAGTTAACATGTACATTCCCCCCCAATCATCCCCCAGTTCCAAACACCTTCAGGCCTCAATTTAGCCAACTAGCCTCAATCCCCAACCTGATCATGGGTGGTGACTTCAACGCCAAGTCGTCTGCCTGGTATGTCGACAACCCTGACACAGACAGAGGGCTTGATATACAGACTCAGTTTGACTCACTGACTATCATGAACAACACACATAATCATACACATATCCCACACCAAGCCCTATACACTCCCTCCTCTCCTGATATCACCTTCTGCTCCCCCTGCCTAACCCCAACAACATCATGGAGTGGTCAGAACCCTTGGTTCTGACCACCTTCCAATCATCTGTATGTCACGTCACACTGGGTTCATACTCGTGATGTGACATATTTATTCCTTGAGCATAATTACACTGTGTTATGCTACCCCTTTGTGTGAGAATGAACAATGACTCCTTGTCCGCTAAGGCCGTTGACCTGGAACGCGCGCGAAAGCTCTCGTAGGCAAGCGGCGGAGTGATACGAAGCCAACGCCGCCCGCTAGCTGAGGTCAAGGGGCGCGTGAATCGAGAAGGCGAAGTAGTAGTGCCTCCCTCCTTTCTACCTCATTGTCTTGTAGGTTAAGGTATAAGCTAGGGAATTATTGTGAACCCTCTCCATGCATAAATAAAGGAAGTAATGGATGTGTGGAGTTGGGTGGATAGGGATAGGAAGGAGTAAGAAGAAGATCGCTGTGAAGGTTCTTCGGGATACAGGGGCAGCCCGCACTATCATAAGGCCAAACTTGATACCGGATCTAGAAGGGGAGAGTATAGGTCAATTCTCTATGGTACTAGCAGGAGGAGTGACAAAAATCATCGCCCTTAGTTAGAATGTCATTGGAGTTTAGAAGGTCAGACAGCAGATGTAGAGGTAGGAGTAGCAGAAATCCCCGTGAAGGGAATAGATATACTACTAGGAAATGACATAGGCAAAACCGGTCCATATCCGACTCAAGACTGTAGATAGACCCCTACCCAAACTGACGCACACCCAGAATGACGGCAGCAGGGCTGATATGGCAGATCCTGTGGCCCTCATCACCAGGAGCCAAGCCAAGAAGGCGCGAGAGGAGGAGCAACAAGGGGAATTGGACCTAGACCCCCTGCTCGACCATATCCATGTAGACGCATCCTCAGAAGAATCCCAACACAGGAGGAGAGAAGTAAGACTGACAACGAATGAGGAAGGACCAGAAGGCCAGGGAGAGGAACCCTTGGCCGAGGAAGTTATCCATGGGATGGCCATGGGCAAGGAAGAACTCATCCGACTCCAACATGAAGATCCTGGGTTAGAAGATATACGCCGAAGTGTGGAAAAGGAGGAGAAGAATGGCAGGGGAGCATTCATCGTTGAAAACGGCGTGATCCTGAGAAGACACAGGACCCCTGATAAGGTAGGAGGGGATAATATATTACAAATTGTAGTGCCGCGGGCGATGAGAAGGAAGATAGTTGAGATCGCACATGAACTCACATGCGCCCATCTTGGGGATCTCAAAAAACCAAACAGGCCATATCGGCGCACTTCTTCTGGCCTCGGATGATGTCAGAGGATATCAAGGAACTAATCAATCAATGTGCGGTGTGCCAAGTAACGGGGAAACCCAATGATACTCCGAGAAAGGTTCCTATGTGCCAAGTACCAGTCATTGAGGAACCTTTCTCCAAGGTGGTTGTCGATTGTGTAGGTCCCCTCCCAAAGACCAAGTCGGGGAGGAAACGTACCTCCTCACCATCATGTGCATAGCTACTCGATACGCTGAAAGCGATCCCCTTGTCAAATATTAAGGCCAAGACAATAACAAAGGCCCTAATGTCTTTATTTTAGTAAAATGGGTATGCCTCGGGAGGTTCAAAGTGATAGAGGCACAAATTTTCTAAGTGGGATTTTTTTAAGGGTGCTCTGGAGAACTTCAATATAAAGCATGTAGTCGTTTCAGCGTATCACCCCCAAAGTCAGGGGAGCCTTTTGAAAGGTTCCACGGAACCTTGAAACGCATGATCCGAGCCTTCATCTTGGAATTTGAGAAGGACTGGGATGAGGGTATCGACCTTTTATTGTATGCATCCAGAATAACCACGCATGAGGGACTAGGGTTTTCCCCTTTCTACTTAATGTTCGGTAGGGCCCCAAGGGAGCCCCTCGCTGCCCTGTATGAACAACTTTTGTCTAGGGTTTCAGAGGGAGATGTCAAATACGCTAATTTAGTGGGTTGCAAATTTTGAAAAACTGAGGAAAATTAGGCAAATAGCCAAAAGGAACCTTGAAAATGCCCAGGGGAATTATAAGGAATACTATGATAGGAAAAGCTGTTAAGAGGGAATTCAAGGCAGGGGATTATGTGCTTGTACTATCCCCTCAAAGATCATCATTACATCCAAAATATGAGGGACCATTCAAGGTACTTGAAAGGAAAGGGGGCCATAATTATGTCTTAATAAATTCAATGAGAAAGTCTGGGGTCCAACAAGTACATATTAACCTCCTTAAAGAGTTCAGGGGAATGGTAGAAGAGGGTGCAATTGGGGGTAATCGAGATGGGACGAGATGATGGAAGCCTGGGATTCAGACATTGATAACCTAAATCTGTTCTATGATTTGGACAGATCAAACACTAGTGAGTGCGGAGGAGAAGTCCTTATCCTCACTAGAGGGAGAAAATGCGGGAAGAGGTCAGAGCGCTGCTACGCGAGAATGCCAATGTGTGTTTTCCCCATACCCCACCGTTACACAGGCGATACACCACGACGTCGTCCTAGAAGATGGAGCGAAACCGTGAGGCAAGCCCCGTATAGACTGTCGCCCCAAAAGAAGCGAATCATGGAGGAGGAAGTCAGGCAGCTCATGGAACAAGGGTTGGTGGAACCAAGCACGAGCCCCTGGGCTTCGCCCTGCTGTGTTGGTCCGAAACCCGGAGGTGAGTGGAGGTTGTGTGTTGACTACCGCCGTCTGAATGCTGTGACCAAGGCAGACCCCTACCCCCTTCCACGAATTGATGACCTCATTGAGGAGGTTGTGCAGCAGCTAGGTTCCTGTCCAAGCTGGATCTAATGAAGGGATATCACCAAATCCCCCTTACAAGTTAGAGCATCGGAGGTCTCCGCATTTGTTACTCCACAAGGGCACTTTCAATATAAAGTTACCCCCTTTGGAATGAGGAATAGCGGAGCATCTTCCCAGCGCCTGGTCAATTGGATAGTTGAGGGGTTTACCCGGTGTCAAGGCTTACTCAGATGACATCGTAGTTTTCTCTGACGATTGGGAGGATCACCTCACAGGCTAAAGGAGTTGCTTGGCAGGTTGGCCCAAGCCCATCTCACCGTAAATTTGAAAAAGAGCTCTTTTGGCAGGAGTACCATCGAGTTACTTGGGCCACCAAGTTGGCCAGAATTGCATCTCACCAGTGGAAGCTAAGGTGAAGGACATTGCAGAGTTCCAGGTCCCAAAGACGAAGAAGGGGATCCGAAGATTCTTGGGTATGGTGAACTACTATAGAAGGTATTGTCCAAACCTCGCTGATGTGACCGCTCCCTTGACCCGCATGCTCTCTTGTAACCCTTTCAGGTGGAATGAAGGCGCAAATGCAGCTATTGATGAGTGCAAGAGGCTTCTCTCAAGTCGTCCCGTCTTGGTGGCTCCTGACTATAGCAGGACCTTTTTCATCTTATGCGATGCAAGCCAAGCGGCTGTAGGTGCCATGTTGGCTCAGGAAAGGGATGGTTCCATGCGACCTATTTCTTTTATGTCTCAAGTCCTCAAGGATTATCAGACTAGGTATTCCACAATTGAGAAGGAGGGCCCTCAGCCTCGTGTTAGCGCTAAAGAAATTCCAGGTGTTTTTAGATGGTAAGGTAATAGTCCTTAGTGATCATAATCCTCTTAAGTACATTATAGAAGGGAAGACTAAGAGTGATAGGTTGGCTCGGTGGGCGCTAGCACTCCAGGGTCACGATTTAAATCTTAAACATATTTCAGGGAAGAGTAACATGATCGCTGATGCCCTATCACACCCAGACACAAAATGTTCAACCCCTCGCTTCGCAGGTTTGAACATTTTTTTTTTGGTGAAGGGGGATGTATGTCACGTCACACTGGGTTCATACTCGTGATGTGACATATTTATTCCTTGAGCATAATTACACTGTGTTATGCTACCCCTTTGTGTGAGAATGAACAATGACTCCTTGTCCGCTAAGGCCGTTGACCTGGAACGCGCGCGAAAGCTCTCGTAGGCAAGCGGCGGAGTGATACGAAGCCAACGCCGCCCGCTAGCTGAGGTCAAGGGGCGCGTGAATCGAGAAGGCGAAGTAGTGCCTCCCCTCCTTTCTACCTCATTGTCTTGTAGGTTAAGGTATAAGCTAGGGAATTATTGTGAACCCTCTCCATGCATAAATAAAGGAAGTAATGGATGTGTGGAGTTGGGTGGATAGGGATAGGAAATGTATTTTAAGATAAGTTGGCATTGGGCAATAGCACTTGTGTTGTGCGGTTGGGGTATAAATCAGGGGGTGAGGTCACCCACGCTGCTCCCTCCGCACTCGACCTCTGCGCATTGTCGGTACTTGTAAGTAAGAGATATTCTCATTAGTTGTGTTAATAAATATTTCGGTGATTTTGTATATCTTCTTTCTTTATCCTGGCGTGTTGGACGTATCTATAAAGGGGCGATTCTTCTCTGAGACTCTGGATTGTATGAATTACTCAAACTCTGTTTTAGAGTTTGATGTAACACACAAAAACTGAGCTTAGGGCATGACAATCACCACCAAAACAAGATGCACCCCAGTTGGCCACAGACACACATACACCAATTACAAGAGAGCTAACTGGGAAGCTTTTACTGAAGAGACAGAACAACATTTTGAAACACTTAACAGTACACCAATCAAACATAAACAATGCTGTGCACACTTTCAATACAATCATACAAAACGCAGACAAGAGATACATCCCTAGAGGCAACAGAAAATCACACAACCCCAACTTCACACCAGAAATCCAAGGCCTCATCAGACAACAAGACACACTTAAACACAATACCCCCACACCTATCCCTCAAAATATAGCAGACCAAATACAAACACTAAACACTGTGATTGCCAATAAAATACACAAACAAAAAACATAAAATTGGCAAAACTTTATCAATACACTTGATCACAAAACAAACACCAGCAAATTGTACAAAACACTCAACAGCATTACACTATCCAACAGTAACACAACACGCTCTCATGCAGCAATAATCACAACAACAAACATCCCCATACCATACAATACATAATGGAAGACTGCATTATACACAATCATGCACACAAACAACACAACATACACTCTATAAAGGATTTGTGGGAAAACCCAGTTTCGGCTGTGGCATTCCTTGGGAAGACGGGACTGCTCGGACAGACAGTCTAGGGAACGACAACAATAACAACAACAGACAATCTACCCTCAAACAGACAACAAGCAAACACACTCATAAATCATTTTGCACAGACAAGCCATCTCACTTCTCACCCTGACGACCGACACACTATTCGACGTAAGAAAGACTTTCCCACAGACTCAGAGTATACACCCTTCATAGACAGTTAGACAAAACACATAATACATAATCTCAAGCACTCATCTGCCTGTGGCCCTGACAACATAAGTAACATCCACCTAAAACACATTGGACCACAAGGTATACACGCACTCACAAACATCGCAAACTACAGCTATTCACACAACACTATACCCGACATCTGGAAGCATGGTAAAATAATCACCATTCCAAAACTGAACAAAGACCCAACAATCCCAACATCGCACCACCCAATCACACTTCTCTGCACCCCCTCTAAAGTCATTGAATGCCTAATACTTAAACTTGTCACACCACATATTCCCCTTGCTGACTCACAACACGGTTTTAGGCCACTACACTCCACAAACACTTCTGATAAACCTCACACAAAGAATTTTAGATGGCATCAATTCAGATAGGCCCACCACAGAACACTTCTTATAACATTAGACATTAGTAAAGCTTTTGATGCTATCCCCCGCCACAACCTAACAAATAAAATATATAACACAGACATGCACAATAACACCAAAAGATGGCTGGCCAATTATCTGGTAGGTAGGAATGCTTATGTGTCATATAATGGCCAATCATCGCATATCAGAAACATTAAGAATGGAGTACCACAGGGCTCTGTTCTATCCCCCACGCTCTTTAATCTATACATGCATGACTTACCCACACCAGACACCTCAGAAATACAAAGCTCTTCCTACGCAGACGACATAACAATCACATGCACACATCGTAACACAGACAAAGCTGCAGAAATAATCCAGCCATACCTTGATACACTCAACACATGGTTCATCATAGACTCAAAATAGCTCCAACCAAATCTACAGCAACACTTCTCACCAACTGGACAAAAGAACACAAATACATACCTCATCTCTACATCAACAACACTCTAATACCACACACAAACACACCGAAAATTCTTGGTGTAACATACAATACATCCATGTCTTTCAAACAACACATCACAAACATAAAAAACAAATGCACACCTAGACTTAACGCACTTAAGTCAATCACTGGAACAACATTTGGACAAAACAAAGAAACTAATACAACAATATACAAACAATGCATATGCTCAGTGATGAATTATGCGAGTCCTGCATGGGCTCCTAATCTCGGTGAGACACACCACAACACCCTTCAAATTATACAAAACAAAGCCCTAAAAACAATTACAGGCTGCACAAATACAACACCTACAGACCATTTACACCATGAAACAAAAGTCCTCAAAGTCATGGACCACCTCGACATGAAAGGCACACAAACACTTGCCGCAGCCACCACAAACACATCACACCCGCTACACAACATAGCAGAACACCCACACACACCAAGAAACATTAAAACAACACCCAAAGACCTATATCACACACAGATACTCTCTTCTCTTCCTCCACAACCACCAAATACCAGCCTCCGGAAACATATTCATAATCATATCACTCACCGCTCCATTAACACACTGCTGCATGCCAGACCCCCTGATATCCACCCTTCTGAATCCTCTCTCCCACGAAAGGACAGAGTCCACCTGGCCAGACTGCGGTGCAGCCACCACCCAGCACTTCTAAGCTACCAGAAGAGGCTGGATGACCACATTGTGAACAGCTGCCCAGGATGTAACACTTCACCCCATACCATACAACACATAATGGAAGACTGCATTATACACAATCATGCACGCAAACAACACAACATACACTCTATAAAGGATTTGTGGGAAAACCCAGTTTCGGCTGTAGCATTCCTTGGGGAGACGGGACTGCTCAGACAGACAGTCTAGGGAATGACAACAACAACAACAACCAGCTGGGATTCTACTGCTTCAAGCAACATCCCTACTTTCTAGCTTGAGTTGGATGATTCATCCAACTCAAGGAAATTTGGAGTGTTAATCTTTGAAGATTATACTAAGAGTAAATTTTGTAAGGTAGCCATATTGGCCGACATACAGTATCTACACTTGTTGCAGCATTTGAGTCCTGAATAAAAAGGTCAATTACTTGTTTATTTTTATACTGTGTCTGATGTCTCTTTGGATAAGGTAGATACGCGTATGTTGAGGGATGAATCAAGTACTTACACTAGATATTTAATATCTGAACAAATTTGGACGTAAAAAAGAAAGAAAAACTGCGAGATATATATATATTTTTTTTTGCATCACCAGGTGTTCTAACAAACTTGTAGTTGGGGGTTGTTTTTGGACAACAGGACTCGTTACATACTCAATCCTAGTTCCTGCCTTCTAATTGGAAGAGGAGGGATGCCTGCTTTAACATTTAGGCTGTCTATGGGTGACGTTTTATATGCACCAGTGCAGATGTGTATAGCCATGTTTTGGATGACATCTAGTTTTCCTAAGGTGGTTTTACAGGCGGCCCCATAGAATTGGTATCCATAATCTATTTTGCTTAGGCACAAAGCCTGTCAATGTAATAGTACTGGGAGACTTTATTGCTAGGGTAGGAAATGAACCAATTGATGGAGTGGTTGGGAAAAGTTCCAGGAAAGAATCGTAGTGGAGAGTGGAGATGTGTCTAGAAAGAGAGTTGATGATAGCAAATACAGTGTTTCAGAAGAAAGTCAAGCATAAGTACACATGGGAATGGGTGGTGGATGGAAGGGTGGTAGATAGAGTGTTAATGGACTATGTAGTGGTAAATAGGAGGATAATAGGAAGAGTAAGGATGTGCATGTGCTAAGGGGAGAGGGTGGGGGAATATCAGATCATTTTTTGGCGAACGTAAGTTGAGAGTGGAGGATAGATGGAGAAAGAAGAAAAGGACAAAAAGTAGGGAGGTGCTTAGAGTTAACTCTTTAAATGAAAAGGAAAAGGAGAAGGAGTAGAAGAACCTGAGGGAGGAGTGGGAGGGAGTAAAGGATAGAGTAGAGCTAGGAGTGGAGGAGAAATGGGGATGGTTCAAGGAGGGAGTCACAGTGTGCAAAGATGGTGTGTGGAACAAGAAGGAAGGGTAGTGAATGGTGGGATGAGGAAACAAAGAAGGTTGTAGAAGAGAAGAAGCAAGCTTTTACAGATTGGTTACAAAATAGGATGAGGGAGTCATATGAGAGGTACAAAGAAAAGACAAGAGAAGGTAAAGGAGGCAAAGAGGAGAGCAGATGTGAAATGGGGTAAGAGTATGACAGAAAATTTTGAAAGTAATAAAAAGATGTTTTGGAAAGAAATTAAGAGAGGAAGAGGAGGCGAATAAAGTAGAGCAGAAAAGGTAATAGGTGCAGATGGAGAGATGATAATGGAAGAGAAGGCAGTAAGGGGAAGATGGGGAGAATATTTTAGGGAGTTGCTAAATGTGAAGGTAGGGAGGGAAAGATAGCTGCAGTGGGAAGTGCTAAGAAAATGACCGTGATGAGTGAGGAAAATGGAGGAGACATAAGGAAGTATGAAGTGAAGGCAGTTGTTAAGATGATGAAAGCAAGTAAGGCACCTGGTTTGGATGGATACCATGCAGAATGTCTAAAAAAGGAGGTACATTGATGGTGGACTGGCTGGTGAGGTTATTTAATGTTTGCTGGAGAGAGGGTAGAGTGCCGGAGGACTGGAGGAGTGCCTGTATAGTTCCACTTTACAAGGGAAAAGGGGACAAGTGTGAGTGTAGTAGTTTCAGAGGGATTAGCTTAAGTGTAGTTGGGAAGGCTAATGCGAGGATCTTGATTGAGAGGATTAGGAGAGGAACAGAGGGAGAAATTGGTGAGGAACAGTGTGGATTTAGGATGGGTAAAGGTTGTGTAGATCAGATTTTTGTGGTAAGACAGATATGTGAGAAAGCTATAGGAAAGGGGAAGGATGTTTTTTGGGCTTTTATGGATTTGGAAAAGGCTTACAACAGGGTAGACAGGAAGGCACTGTGGGAGGTTTTGCAGATATATGGGATAGGAGTAAAGCTTCTAGGAGCTGTCAAGAGTTTTTAAGAGAGTAGTAGCTTGTGTCAGGATCAGAAATGGAGAGAGTGAGTGGTTCAAGGTACAGGTGGGACTTCGTCAGGGATGCGTTATGTCGCCCTGGCTGTTCAACATGTACATGGATGGGGTGGTGCGAGAGGTAAAGGCAAGGGTGGTGGGTCAGGGATTGGAGATGGTTAAAGAAAATGGAGAAAAGTGGGAGGTAAGCCAGCTGTTGTTTGCAGACAACACTGCGCTTGTGGCAGGATCGGAGGAGGGATTGAGGATTGGTGACAGAGTTTGGGAGAGTGTGTGATAGAAGAAAGCTGAAGATAAATGTGGGTAAATGTAAGGTGATGAGATGTACAAGGTGTGAAAGTGGCAGCTGACTGGAAGTGAGCAGCAACTGTAGGAAGTGGATAGTTTTAGATACTTGGGTGCAAATGTGGCAGGAAAAGGTGGAGTGGAGGTGGAGGTAGAATGTAGATTGAGAGAAGCGAGTAAATACCTTGATGGATTAAACAGTGTAATGAGAAATAGACATTTGGGAATGGATGCTAAGAGGAGACTGTATGAAGGAGTGATTGTGCCAACAGCACTATATGAGGCAGAAACATGGAACATAAGAGAGGAAGAGAGAAGGAGTTTGAATGTGTTTGAGATGAGGTGTCTGAGAAGTATGATGGGGGTTACTAGGCTAGATAGAGAGAGAAATGAGGTAGGGAGGAGAATAGGGGTGGAAAGGGAGTTGGGAGATAGGGTTGATGAAAGAGTATTAGGATGGTTTGGACACATGGAAAGAATGAGTGAAGAAAGACTAGTTAAAGAGGTATGGAAGGCAGATGTGGAGGGAGTGAACATGAGGGGACGTCCTAGGATGAGGTGGATGGATGAGGTGGATGGATGGGGTGAAGGGGGCTTTGGGGTAGAGGGGAATGTCTGTTGAGTAAGGACGGGAGAGGACAGAAGATGGGTGAATGGAGAATGGTTGTATATGGATGATGTTGTGATTGCATGAGGTGGAATGTGTGGGGGGATGGGGGGTGAGGTAGTATATGTGAGCAAAACTTGATGCAGCCCGAGGGGATTTCTCCCTGTCTTCTTTTATGCATGGGGGGACGCCAATTTTATGAAGTGGCCTTGCTGTGGATGTGCGCTGTCTTGTGACTGCTTCTGACCCAGGGCAGTGGACAAGGTGCAGGGATGATCCATCATCCAGGAGGTGCTAAGATAAGAGGGAGGGTGGAGGGGAGTGGAGTGTATTCAGGGATGGAATAGGTGGGAATGATTTTATGCCTTTTTCTTTTTTGCTACTTCCCTTGTCAGGGGGAAAAAGCCTTGGTATGTGTATGTATGTACAAAGCCTGGTAAATTCATAACAAAGTTGTTCTGTCAGCTCCCCAGTTGAAACGTGAAACAACTTTTAAGATGCTGAAGCATTGTTTCATGTTATATATTATTTCATTAATACATACATATACCAAAGGTTTTTTTCCCCTACACGGGGGGTAGCCAAAAAGAAAATGTCATAGAAATCACTCCCACCCATTCCATTTCCTATATATTCCACTCCGCTCCACCCTCCTCCCTCCCTCTTATCTTGGTACCTCCTGGATGACGGGTCATCCCTGCATCCTGTCCACTGCCCTGGGTCAGAAGCAGTGTCGCAAGACACAGCACATCCACCTTAAGGCCGCTTCTTAAATTCGGCGAACCCCCCTCTCCATCCCCCCATGCAGAAAAGGAGAAGACGGGGAGAAATCCCTTCGGGCTGTCAATTTTTTTTTCTCATACATGCTTCCTCACCCCCATCCCCCACCCATTCCCCCTCATGCATCACAGCATCATCTATACATAACCCCTCTCCATTCACCCCTATCTTCTGTCCTCTCCTGTCCTTCCTCTCTTTTGTAATGCCCCCTTCACATCCATTTATCTCATCCTAGGACACCCCCTCATATTCACTCCTTCCACCTCTGCCTTCCACACTTCTTTTACTAATCTTTCTTCACTAATTCTTTCCATGTGTCCAAACCATCCTAATACTCTTTCATCAACCTGATCTCCCAGTTCCCTTTCCACCCCTGTTCACCTCCTCACCTCCTCATTTATTACTCCATCCAGCCTAGTAACCCCTATCATACTTCTCAGACACCTCATCTCAAACACATTCAAACTCCTTCTCTCTTCCTCTCTTACGTTCCATGTTTCTGCCCCGTACAGTGCTCTTGGCACAATCACTCCTTCATATAACCTCCTCTTAGCATCCATTCCCAGATGTCTATTTCTCATTACACTTTTTAATCCACCAAGGCATTTACTCGCTTCTCTCAATCTACATTCTACCTCCACCCCCCCACTCCTCCCTTTCCTGTCACATTCGCACCCAAGTATCTAAAAGTATTCACTTCCTCCAGTCTTTCACCCTTAAGGGGGGCCACCCCGGTGAATTTTTCACGAATATTTAAAAAATTTCACTTTTCACTTTTATCGGCTCAAGATGTCAGTCCTACCCGAAACTATCACTTGGTGAAGTTTTTTTCTGAAAAATATTTTTTTTTCTCCCTCAAGATGCCATTTTTAAATGACCCGGGGTGTTGCGTCATAGCCTGACGCGTGCGCTAGAAAATGAGGTATCATTCAATGCTTATAACTATGTAGAACTATCATTAAAATAATTTTTTCTTTATATAAATTTCGACAAATGGCATCTCTTCCCCGCATGCGTGTGGTATTCCTAGCTACTCACGTCCAGTACATACAGAGACATTACAGACAACGCAACGCTGTGTTCCTGTAATATTTCTTTTATATTTGTCTTGCAAGATGACTTACAAACGTAAGCTTACGTTATCGAGGATATCCAACTTCAAGAAGAGTAAAGGGCATCAAGACTCTTCAGATCAAGGAGAAATTAGCGAAGAAATTGGCAGAGATGAAGGGGAGAGCGTGTTATCGCCGTCCGGCTTATCACCTCCTCCTCCGCCACCACTCCCACCCACGCCACAACAGCAGTCACCCCCCATTTCTCTTCATTCTCCACTAAGTCAACAATATATACACAATCATATGTGAAAATTTCATGCCAATCAGATGAATACACATGGCAGGAAAAGGAAAAAACCGAAAAAAAAACTTTAGAAGCCGATATCTCGAAATGTTGTGTTTTGAACTTCAAATAATTTCACAAAATCGGTAAAAAATATGATCAACTTATGTTAGGTATCAATTTATACTTCAACAAAAATAGAATTTTTTGTTGGAATAAGATTTTTCAATTTGTAAAAAAAAAAAAAAAAAAAAAAAAAAAAAATGGGATTCAGGAGACCTAAAAAAAAAATCCCAAAAAAAAAAAAAAAAAAAAAAAAATATATATATATATATATATATATATATATTTTCCTTCAAAGACAAAACAAAAAATTGAAAAACAAATCCAACAAAATGTAGATATATGAACAAAGTTTCTATGATAATTTTTTCAAAGCAATTAAGTGAAAAATGAATCCTGTGAAACAAAAAAAAAAAGAAAACACGTTTTTTTTGTAGCCGCTACCATTCATCAAAATTTCATGAAATTTACAGAATAGCATTTCTTTACACCAACAAACAACATATTAAAATTTCAAAGCAATTGAATGAACCAGAAGCGAGATATGAGCCCAGGGAGTTTTTGGGGGTGGCCCCCCTTAATGCTCACTTCCAGCCTGCTGTCACTCTCTCCCCTTGTACATCTCATCACCTTACTTTTGCCCACATGTACCTTCAGCTTCCTTCTTTCACACACCTTCTCAAACTGTCACCAACTTCCTCAATCCCTCCTCTGATCCTGCCACAAGCGCAGTGTCGTCAGCAAACAACTGGCTCACCTCCTACTTTTCTCCATTTTCTTTAACCATCACAAACCCCTGACCCACCACCCTTGCATTCACCTCTCGGAACACCCCATCCATGTACAAGTTGAACAGCCAGGGCAACATAACACATCCCTGACAAAGTCCCACCTTTACCTCAAACCATTTCAAATCTAACACAAGCTCTACTACTCTCGTAAAAACTCTTGACTGCTCTCAACAGCTTTCCTCCTATCCCATACATCTGCAGTACCTCCCACAGTGCCTTCCTGTCTACCCTGTTGTAAGCCTTTTCCAGATCCATAAAAGCCCAAAAAACATCCTTACCTTTTCCTATAGCTTCTCACATATCTGTCTTACCACAAAAATCTGATCTACACAACCCCTACCTGTCCTAAACCCACACTGTTCCTCACCAATTACTCCCTCTGTTCCTCTCCTAATCCTCCCCATGAGGTGTGAGAGTACTTGTATTAAATTAAGAGCTTGTGAGCATTTTACCTTTTAGATTCTTAATGTGTGGGATCCAAGTTAATGTTTTATAAAGAATCAGTCCTAAGAACTGTGTTTCATTTTTGCAAGATATTCTTTGTCCATATTAACCCCTTCCATACGGTGCCGCACACGTAGGCGTCATGGGGAGCGAGTGTATTCGCGAGGCTGCCATATCGGCGTCTTGATTATATTTATTGTAGTCGCCCCTCCATAATGACATTCTTTCTAATTCTTTTGTAATCGCATTTTCTATGGTTATCAAAATTCACGGGTGAAGAGAGAACGATCGATATAAGCGGTGACTATATTTTATGATGCGAATATTATTGCGACACGTCGTACGGCTGGCATTGGTTGCTGCCACCGAGATCTAAGTCCATGACGCCTACGTGTGCGGCACCGTATGGAAGGGGTTAATACAAGGATCAGGATGCAGACCTTTTATTCGGCAAAAATGCATCCCCACTGTTTTTGAAGCTGAGAACTTGAGTCCACATTTTGAAGCCCAATCTGCTACTCTATTATTAGTTAATTGTATCTTTCTTTCAGCAATTACCATTCGTGAAGCTGCAAAAGAGATGGACAAGTCATCAGCAAATAGGGTATGCAGTACTTCATGTGGGATTATAGAACTTATACCATTTATTGATAATGCAAACAGTGTTATGCTTAAAACACTGCCCTGTGGCACTCCTTCTTCTTGAACATGAACTGAGGAAAATGTATTACCAATTTTGACCTTGAACTTTCAGTTGTTGAGATAAGATTTAATAAAAATGGGAAGTTCTCCTCTAAGTCCAATTTCGTGAATAACTTTCAAGATGCCAAATCTCCAAGTGGTATTGTAAGCTTTTTCTATATCAAAGAAGACCGAGATGTGGTGTGGGGTTAAAAAGTCCATTTTTCTCCAAATACCAGACAAGGCGTACATTTACCATTTTCTCCATTAATTTACACATACATGATGCGAGAGCTATAGGACGGTTGGTCATGATTTTATCATCTTTTCCTGGTTTTAAGAAAGCCAATATTATTGCTATGTTCCAGATATTAGGGAATGACTTTTTTTTTTCATATTCTATTTATTATCTAAGTATCTATAAAAATATTCTTGGCCAGGGGGGCGGGGTCCATGGTACTTTGGGGACACCTGTGGGCAGTGGCGCGGTGTAAAGATGCCGGAGTCTTTTGCTGCTAAGAAATGAAGACAGAGACATTTTTGGAAATGGGTTATAAACACTATGAAGATAATTAAAAATGTAGTGTTGAAAAACTGTAAACAACTTCAGATGTTGAAATCGGAGCATAGTACAATGTTTCCAGAATTTTACGAGGAGGATCAGCAGGGCGCCCCCAGGAGGATCGGCGGGGGCGCCCCCAGCAGGAGCGGCGGGGGCGCCCCCAGCAGGAGCGGCGGGGGCGCCCCCAGCAGGAGCGGCGGGGGCGCCCCCAGCAGGAGCGGCGGGGCGCCCCCAGGAGGATCGGCGGGGCTCCCCCAGGAGGATCGGCCGGTTGCCCCCAGGAGGAGCGGCGGGGCGCCCCAAGGAGGATCGGCCGGGCGCCCCCAGGAGGAACGGCGGGGCGCCCCCAGAAGGATCGGCGGGGCGCCCACCAGCTGGAGCGGCGGGGCGCCCCCAGAAGGATCGGCGGGGCGCCCCCAAGAGGATCGGCGGGGCGCCCCCAGAGGATCGGCGGGGCGCCCCCAGGAGGATCGGCGGGGCGCCCCCAGGAGGAACGGCCGGGCGCCCCCAGGAGGATCGGCGGGGCGCCCCCAGGAGGATCGGCGGGGTGCCCCCTGGAAGAACGGCGGGGCGCCCCCAGGAGGATCGGCGGGGTGCCCCCTGGAAGAACGGCGGGGCGCCCCCTGGAAGAACGGCGGGGCGCCCCCTGGAAGAACGGCGGGGCGCCCCCTGGAAGAACGGCGGGGCGCCCCCAGGAAGCAGCGAGCAGCGCCGCAGGCCAAGTACCCCTGGCGTAGCCAGGGCCGGCGCAGCCGGGTGCTTGTATCTAGTAAAAAAAATTTAGTCTCCACAGTGAGGTGCTTGATCATAGAGTAAGTTATTTCATCATTGCCTGGAGAGGAGTCATTACATGAAGATAAAGTAGATAGGAGTTCTTTCATGCTGAATGGCAGGTTGTAAGATTCATTTTTTGTTGTTCTAAATTTTAATTCATTATTTTCTTCTTGAATACGATGTTGAAAATACATAGATGAAGGATTTTTTTTTTAAGAGATATTTGCGAAATGGTCTGCAAAGGCTTCATTTACGTCATCTGGGCTATGAAGTGTTTGATTATTAAGTTGTATGACTGGTGATGGTGTAGGGATGTATTTTCCAGGTATTTTTCTTACTTTAGTCCAAATTTTCATGAGGCTAGTTCTCCAGTTTATTTTAGAAACATAGTTTATCCAGGATTGGTGCTTAGCCTGTTTTACCTGATATCAGAATCTAGCTCTTGCTTTTTCATAACAAATCAAATAGAATTGACAAGGATGTTGTCGATAGTGGGTGAATGCAGCTCTCATTGCTTTATGTGTTAAACGGCATTGGGTATTCCACCAGGGGACAGGTTTTCTGCTAAATTGCCCATTAGTGTGGGGAACTGATTTGTCACTAGCACTCATAATGACCTTGTTCAAAAAATCTACAGCTTCATCCACTGTGGGGAAATTTTCGGCATCAGTTTCTATAAAAGTTAAAGAGGTAAAGAGAGCCCAGTTTGCTTTATTTATCATCCATCGTGTAGACCTTGGTACAGCTATTTCGTCTATTATATTAATGGTGATTGGAAAATCGTCACTTCCTAAACAGTTGCCTATGGTTTCCTAAGAGAAATCCAAATATCAATCAGGTGAACAGATAGATAAATTGATACAAATAAGTGTTTCATTTTGAATATGAAAGTGAGTAGGTGCTCCTGTATTTATAATACTAAGTTCTTTTTCTTCAATGTAAGAAAAAATCAAATTTCCCCTAGGATTTGGTTTTATGTCACCCCACATTGGATGTCTACTATTAAAATCTCCGAGGAGTAAAAATGGACGAGGAAGTTGATTAATCAGGTTGTCAAGGTCTTGTTTGAGATTCTGGTCATTTATATTGTCTGGAGGCAGGTAGATTGAACAAACTGTATATTTCTTTTTTGTGAATATTTGTATAGCCAGCTTGTAAATTTGTTTGTAAAGGAATTTTTGTGTGTGTAACATTTAGTCTTATCAGTAGCGCACTTCCACCATGTCTTCCTTCATCTGTTTGATGTTCATTACGATAAAAGAGATATTCTTTGGGACATATTCTATTTTTGTCCAAGCATTATTTCTTGTAACGAGATGCAGATGGGAAAATTTTCCTTTATTAGTATTTTTAAAGATTCGTATTTAGCTCTCAAGCCTTGACAATTCCATTGTAGTAGGGTGAGTTTGTTATTCATGGTGGCTGTTTATGTTTTATCTATTTTTTATTTATTTTCTATTTGTAGTTAAAGTATTTCCACTTGGATCGTAAAAGGGAAGAAGAAAGGGAAGAGGAGTGGGACTAGGCATCCTTCTCCTTGTAGCCCCACAGGGGACATTCCTTAACCCCTTCCATACGGTGCCGCACACGTAGGCGTCATGAGGAGCAAGTGGATTCGCGACACTGCCATATCGGCGTCTTGATTATATTTATTGTAGTCGCCCCTGTGTTTTTACATTCTCCCAAATGCGCCCTGAATCCCATTCTCTGTGGTTTTCAAAATTCGCGGGTGAAAGAGAGAACGATCGATATAAGCGGCGACTATATTTTATGATAAGAATATTATTACGTGACGTCATACGGCTGGCATTGGCTGCTGCCCGCGAGATTTAAGTCCCGTACTGAAGTGGTTAACCTCTTCAGTACGGGCCAAAATCTCGCGGGCAGCATTAGCTGTCAGACGTACGATGTGTCGTAATAATACTCGCATCATAAAATATTGTCACCGCTTATATCGATCATTCTCTCTTTCACCCGTGAATTTTGATAACCATAGAAAATGTGATGAAGACAGTTTAGAGAGTATGTCATTACGCAGGGGCAACTACAATAAATATAATCAAGACGCCGATATGGCAGCCTCGTGTATCCACTTGCTCCTCATGCCACCTACGTATGCGGCACCGTATGGAAGGGGTTAAAGAAAAAGTAAAGGCATAACAGGGTCTGGGAGTTTTCCGACCAGCACCCTAAGGTTTGGGTCTTTTAATGTGTGTGGATGTGGTACAGATGAGAGTAAAAGGGAAGAGATAGGTAGTATGTTGGTGAGAAGAAAGATGGATGTGTTGGCTTTGAGTGAAACTAAGTTGAAAGGGAAGGGCGAGTGTAAGTGGGAGGTTATCAGGAGTGAAGAGAGGGTGAGGGAGGGAAGGGGTGGCTATTCTAGTAAGTGAAGAGATAGGTAAACGTGGAGTGGAAAGAGGTTTCCTCAAGGATAATGTGGATGAGGGTGAAACTAGGAAAGGAGATGTGGGTCTTTGTAAGTGCATATGGGCCTGCTAGTGAGAAGAGTGTAGAAGGAAGGGAGGCCTTTTGGATTGATTTAAATGAGTGCATAGAGGATTTAGGGAGAAATATCAATGTAATAATATGGGGAGACCTTAATGCTAGGGTAGGAAATGGTCCAATTGATGGAGTGGTTGGGAAATGTGGAGTTCCAGGAAAGAATCGTAGTGGAGAGTTGATGTGGAAATGTGTCTAGAGTTGATGATAGCAAATACAGTGTTTCGGAAGAAAGTCAAGCATAAGTACACATGGGAGAGGGTGGTGGATGGAAGGGTGATAGATAGAGCGTTGATGGATTATGCAGTGGTAAATAGGACTATGATAGTAAGAGTTAAGGATGTACATGTGCTAAGGGGAGAGGGTGGGGGAATATCAGATAATTTTTTGGTGGAAGGTAAGTTGAGAGTGGAGGATAGATGGAGAAAGAGGAAAGGGACAAAAGGTAGGGAGGTGCTTAGAGTGAACTCTTTAAATGAAAAGGAAAAGGAGTACAAGAAGCTGAAGGAGTGGGAGGGAGTGAAGGATAGAGTAGGGCTAGGTGTGGAGGAGGAATGGGGAAGGATGAAGTGAAGGCAGTTGTTAAGATGATGAAAGCAGGTAAGGCACCTGGTCTGGATGGATGCCATGCAGAATGTCTAAAAAAAGGAGGTACAGTGATAGTGGACTGGCTGGTGAGGTTATTTAATGTTTACTGGAGAGAGGGTAGAGTGCTGGAGGACTGGAGGAGTGCCTGTATAGTTCCACTTTACAAGGTAAAAGGGGACAAGTGTGAGTGTAGTAGTTTCTGAGGGATTAGCTTGTTAAGTGTAGTTGTTGTTGTCGTTCCCTAGACTGTCTGTCTGAGCAGTCCTGTCTCCCCAAGGAATGCTACAGCCGAAACTGGGTTTTCCCACAAATCCTTTATAGAGTGTATGTTGTGTTGTTTGCGTGCATGATTGTGTATAATGCAGTCTTCCATTATGTGTTGTATGGTATGGGGTGAAGTGTTACATCCTGGGCAGCTGTTCACAATGTGGTCATCCAGCCTCTTCTGGTAGCTTAGAAGTGCTGGGTGGTGGCCGCACCGCAGTCTGGCCAAGTGGACTCTGTCCTTTTGTGGGAGAGAGGATTCAGAAGGGTGGATATCAGGGGGTTTGGCATGCAGCAGTGTGTTAATGGAGCGGTGAGTGATATGATTATGAATATGTTTCCGGAGGCTGGTATTTGGTGGTTGTGGAGGAAGAGAAGAGAGTATTTGTGCGTAATAAAGGTCTTAGGGTGTTGTTTTAATGTTTCTTGGTGTGTGTGGGTGTTCTGCTATGTTGTGTAGCGGGTGTGACGTGTTTGTGGTGGCTGCGGCAAGTGTTTGTGTGCCTTTCATGTCGAGGTGGTCCTTGACTTTGAGGACTTTTGTTTCATGGTGTAAATGGTCTGTAGGTGTTGTATTTGTGCAGCCTGTAATTGTTTTTAGGGCTTTGTTTTGTATGATTTGAAAGGTGTTGTGGTGTGTCTCACTGAGATTAGGAGCCCATGCAGGACTCGCATAATTCAACACTGAGCATATGCATTGTTTGTATATTGTTATATTGGTTTCTTTGTTTTGTCCAAATGTCGTTCCAGTGATTGACTTAAGTGCGTTAAGTCTAGGTGTGCATTTGTTTTTTATGTTTGTGATGTGTTGTTTGAAAGAAATGGATGTATCGTATGTTACACCAAGAATTTTCGGTGTGTTTGTGTGTGGTATTAGAGTGTTGTTGATGTAGAGATGAGGTATGTATTTGTGTTCTATTGTCCAGTGTGCATGTGATTGTTATGTCGTCTGCGTAGGAAGAGATTTGTATTTCTGCTATGTAGTGTAGCGGGTGTGATGTGTTTGTGGTGGCTGCGGCAAGTGTTTGTGTGCCTCTCATGTCGAGGTGGTCCTTGACTTTGAGGACTTTTGTTTCATGGTGTAAATGGTCTGTTGGTGTTGTATTTGTGCAGCCTGTAATTGTTTTTAGGGCTTTGTTTTGTATGATTTGAAGGGTGTTGTGGTGTGTTAAGTGTAGTTGGGAAGGCTTATGGGAGGATCTTGATTGGGAGGATTAGGAGAGGAACAGAGGGAGTAATTGGTGAGGAGCAGTGTGGATTTAGGACGGGTAGAGGTTGTGTAGATCAGATTTTTGTGGTAAGACAGATATGTGAGAAAGCTATAGGAAAGGGGAAGGATGTTTTTTGGGCTTTTATGGATCTGGAAAAGGCTTACGATAGGGTAGACAGAAAGGCACTGTGGGAGGTTATGCAGATATATGGGATAGGAGGAAAGCTTCTAGGAGCTGTCAAGAGTTTTTATGAGAGTAGTAGAGCTTGTGTCAGGATTAGAAATGGAGAGTGAGTGGTTCGAGGTAAACGTGGGACTTTGTCAAAGATGCGTTATGTCGCCCTGGCTGTTCAACTTATACATGGATGGGGTAGTGCGAGAGGTAAATGCAAGGGTAGTTGGTCAGGGATTGGAGATGGTTAAAGAAAATAGAGAAAAGTGTGAGGTGAGCCAGCTGCTGTTTGCTGATGACACTGCGCTTGTGGCAGGATCGGAGGAGGGATTGAGGAAGTTGGTGAGAGTATGGGAGAGTATGTGATAGAAGAAAGCTAAAGATAAATGTGGGTAAAAGTAAGGTGATGAGATGTACAAGGGGTGAAAGTGGCAATAGACTGGAAGTGAGCATTAAGGGAGAGCGACTGGAGGAATTGGATAGTTTTAGATACTTGGGTGCAAATGTGGCAGGAAAAGGTGGAGTGAAGGTGGAGGTAGAATGTAGATTGAGAGAAGCGAGTAAATGCCTTGGTGGATTGAAGAGTGTAATGAGGAATAGACATTTGGGAATGGATGCTAAGAGGAGACTGTATGAAGGAGTGATTGTGCCAACAGCACTGTATGGGGCAGAAACATGGAACATAAGAGAGGAAGAGAGAAGGAGTTTGAATGTGTTTGAGATGAGGTGTCTGAGAAGTGTGATGGGGGTTACTAGGCTAGATAGAGTGAGAAATGAGGATGTGAGGAGAAGAAAGGGGGTGGAAAGGGAGTTGGGAGATAGGGTTGATGAAAGAGTATTAGGATGGTTTGGACACATGGAAAGAATGAGTGAAGAAAGACTAGTAAAAGAGGTATGGAAGGCAGATGTGGAGGGAGTGAACATGAGGGGACGTCCTAGGATGAGGTGGATGGATGGGGTGAAGGGGGCTTTGGGGAAGAGGGGAATGTCTGTTGAGGAAGGATGGGAGAGGACAGAAGACAGGGGTGAGTGGAAAATGGTTGTGTATGGATGATGTTGTGATGCATGAGGTGGAATGGGCGGGGGGATGGGGGATGAGGTAGTATTTGAGAGCAAAATTTGACGCAGCCCGAAGGGATTTCTCCCAGTCTTCTCCTTTTATGCATGGGGGGACGGAGAGGGGGGGTCGCCAATGTAATGAAGCGGCCTTGCTGTGGATGTGCTGCGTCTTGCGACACTGCTTCTGACTCAGGGCAGTGGACAAGGTGCAGGGATGACCCGTCATCCAGAAGTTGCTAAGATAAGAGGGAGGGTGGAGGGGTGTGGAGTGTATTCAGGGATGGAATGGGTGGGAATGATTTTATGCCTTTTCCTTTTTGGCTACCTCCCTTGTAAGGGGGAAAAAGTCTTGGTATATGTATATAGTTAAAGTTGAGTTTTTGTTAGCTACATTATTGGATTTTTTAAGAATTGTTTCATTAGAATTTTGTTCTGGAGTTCTCTCTCTTTCTAGTTTTAATTTCATTATTCATTTCAGATCTTGTTTTCTCTTTTTGGAGGGTGGATTCCTTGGTGATCTGTTTCAAGTTTTCCATTCCATTTCTTGAATGATGGGCAGTGACTTTATTTTGTTCTTTGCTCTCTTGCTTTTCTGGTATTTTTACATCTGAAGTTATGCTCTTTTGTTAATTTGGTTTTACTCTTTTCAAAGATTTTTCTGGTTTGGTGTTAGAAATTTTTTCGTTTGCTGAATTTTATTGATTTCATTTCAGAATCGTTGAAAATAGTTCCCCTGGTCTAATTTGTTTATTCAAGGCCTTATTCCTAGCTTCTTTAAAAGTAATTTTCTCGAGGGTTCGGATAGCTTGAACTTCCTTTTCAGAGATAAATTTAACACAGCTCTTGGAGGATGAAGGATGTTGTTCTCTGCAGTTAACACATGTTGGAGCTTCGTTACAACTGACATGCATTTCTTTACCACAGTTTAAGCATACTGCAGGTTTTTCATTAATTCTACTTTTACATCTTTGTTTTGAGTGTCCAAACATTTGACAATGGTAACATCTTAATGGGGATGGTATATATGGCTTTACTTTAAGAGACAACCAACCAGCTGATATAAAATTTGGTAATCTACATTGATTGAAGGTTAAAATTATTGTTCCTAGAGGTACTAGCTGTTCGCCAATCTTCTTTCTCATTCTTACAACTTTTATTAATCCTTGATTTTTTAACTCTTTCTTCAATGTGTAATAATTCTGGTGCATATACTACACCTCTGCTTTGGTTAAAAACTGGATGGGAGAAGCATTTAACATTAAGACCATCTAAACTTGAGATAGTTTTGAGATTCTCACTTTGTTCAGGCGATGAGGTTTCGATCAATAGATTTCCATTTCCTTGTGGGCGAATTTTGGGCCGACTGCCACAGATATTAACAATTTCTCTATTTGCTCTGAAAACATTTAGACTCGTATTTTCCTTCTTCAAATTAAAGTATTTTTCATAATTTACTGTTTCATATACTCCTGATATTATTTCCATCTTTCTAATTTTTTTATTCCTAACATTTGTTTCTCAGTCTTTCTTTCTGTCCTGAGGATTCTTAGCTTTATTATCAGGAAAGGAATAAGGTTCTAGGGTTATTACACTTTAACCCGATGTGCCGGTATCATTGTTCACTTCCATACCAGTAGTCGTCAACAGGAGGTCTAGGGTTGTTTGGTAATGAAGTTACAAGTCCTAGGGAATCCACCCCCTATCGGAGGATGTTAGTCCTCCTATCCCATGCGGCTCAATATGGGAAGGGGCTTTAGCGGGGACCAGTCTTCCATTGAAAAGGGGCTGCCTCTCTTAAGGCGGGCACTCACTGGTCAGTGGGGGTAAAAACCCCTCCCACCATTGTCTCCATCGTCTGGCATCCCCCATTACCGCAAATATAAGGGGTTTATAACTGGATCAATGGAGACCGACTCTTAACAGAGAGTGTCTGCACCCAATGGGGTATACCAGAGGGTGATGGCGTCAATTCCAATTGTTATTCAAAATTTGATCGTATTTCCTGCAATAGTCATCACTGATGTTCCTGATAGCCCAAGGAGATAAGAAATAAAATGAGCAGGAGGGTAAACAGTGGTTCAGTTTTGGTCAGGAAGCTCAGACCTGGCCTTGGCTGTATGGTTGGACCTGCCTGGATGTATGCCATCCCACCACCATCACCCAGTTCGTCATTGCAACACTCGAGCCCCACCACCACAACAAGGTACTGAGCCTTCGGTGGGGTTTCATTTGAATCTTTATCCATATTCGGTCCAGGGTCTTTGTTGCCGAGATTTTCCTTTGTCTTGTGTGGGTCAGAGGAGAGAGTTTATTTGAAAGGGTCAAATTTGTGGGAGTGTTCGTTAATACTTTGGAAGGGTGATTAGGGGGAGGATCAGGAGGAATGGGAGGAGGTAGTGGAGTCACCATTGTCAAGTTTATATCTCTTGGGCATCACCATATATCAGAAATTTTTGAGTTTGTGTACATAAAAGATACTGCAGTTGCCTGATACCTCAAGCAATAAAAGAAGTAGTCTCTGCAGAATCAAAAGGATTCAGAATACGACTATTTACAAACAGGGGGTCTCAGTCACGAGTATAAGGTTTCACAACCCGATTTGTCCTTTAGTTTTGTTCCATGTAGTATGGAGCTGGCATTGCTACTCCCTGTGTGCACTGGAAGATGGATAGAGAGTCAGCAGTCAAAGGTAGCCCCTCTGCCCCTCCTCCACCAGCATACAGGGTTTTGCCCCTTGCAATGAGTAGGGACCTCGTGGTATATCCCATCACCCAGCTGGTTTCTGGTAGGGTTTCAGGTAAACCTTTAACTATCAGAACCTTTCGAGTAGTAAAAGAAAAAGTTGAGAAAAGGA
The DNA here is from genome assembly GCF_046742065.1 of Oratosquilla oratoria. Lineage (NCBI taxonomy): Eukaryota > Metazoa > Arthropoda > Malacostraca > Stomatopoda > Squillidae > Oratosquilla > Oratosquilla oratoria. The sequence continues at coordinate 33,201,251 of NC_134800.1, read as the reverse complement.
GAGTAGGGTAGCAAATAAGAAGGAAAGGGATAGGGGAGTTCACTGGATAGTAAGGGTGGGGGATCCCCTATCTATTTGTTACCCCTGATATCTCACTCTCTGACAACTGTCATGGGGTGAGGGTGTCAAATCCAGAGAATAGTCCAGTCCATAATCAAGATCAGGCCAGGGTCGTCAATTTATATCTGTTTGGCACAGTTTTGGTCAGGAAGCTCAGAATTGACCTCTCCAGCATGGTTGGACCTGGCTGGCACAGCTCAGTCCTTCCTTGCAACACACAAGACCCCCCACTATATCAAAGTACTGGGCCCTGGGTGGGTGTATTAGTAGGGAGTGGTTACAAAATGAACGTTATTTTGACACAGCCCGAAGGGATTTCCCCCCATCTTCTCTTTTTCTACTTGAGGGGGGCACAGAGGGGAAGTTGCTAATTAAATGAAGCAGCCATGTTGTGGATGTGCTGTGTCTTGCTGCATTGCTTCTGACCCAGGGCAGTGGGCAAGGTGCAGGGATAATCCATCATCCAGGAGGAGCCAAGATAATAGGGGGGGGGGGGTGAATAGAAGTGGAGTGGGTGGGGATGAAATGGGTGGGTGTGGAATTATGCCTTTAACTTTGGCTACCTCCCTTGTAAGGGGGAAAAAGCCCTTGGTGTATATGTGTGTATATATGTATATATTATATGTATATATATATATATATATATATATATATATATATATATATATACATATGAATGTAGAGACATTGGGACAAATTATGGGAAAGGTGGAGGGGGAAACACGGGTCTTTATCTGATTATCGAAGCTATTGTAAGCGAAACCGGTCAGGAATAAACTCGATAATCAGATAAAGACCCGTGTTTCCCCCTCCACCTTTCCCATACATATGAATGTATATTTGTACTTTTTTCTCTAACCTCTTGCTTGTATTTGGTAGGATTATCTTATTTATCTGTTGTAATAAAGAAAATATTGGAGTGTTATTATACAGATTGATCATGTCAACTCTCATCCTTCTTTTACTAATGGTATACACACTGTCAAATCTTTTAAATACACAGGACTACTCTGAGGTCTGATACGCACTTGATCATGACACTTTTTTTCAGTACAAAAGAACATAAGAATGAAGACTGCAAGAGACCATAAGGCCTACACTAGGCAGCTCCATATCCATCACATCCTGTCATCCCCATCCATAAAGTTGTCTGATTGTTTCATGAAACAAGTGATAGTTTCAGTGCTCACTACATGGTTATTAAGTCTATTCCATTTGTTGACCACCCTATTAGTAAACCAATTCTTGCCTATTTCCTTCTTAAATCTAAATTTGTTCAGTTTATACCCATTACTGTGAGTCCTGCCCTGTTGTTTTAGTATGATAACCTTGTTTGTGTCACCCTTGTTAAAGCCTATGATCCACTTGAACACCTCTATTAGATCACCCCACACTGCTTCTTTCCAAAGTGTAAGTTAAGGTGCCTATGCCTCTCTTCGTAGGGCAAATTTCTAAGTCCATGTATCATTTTGGCCATTCTTCTCTGTATCGATTCTAGTGAATTGATGTCCATTCTATAGGATGGAGACCAAAATTGTACTGCATAGTCAAGGATGGGCTTAACTATCGCTAGTTTGATAATTACCTCTGCACTCCTGTTCATTACCGTCCTAGCAATGAAACCTAATGTTCTGTTAGCTTTATTCCTGGCACTAATGCACTGTTTCCTGGTTTTAAATTCCAGACTCACTAGAACTCCCAAGTCTCTCTCGCACTCAGTTTTCTCTAAAAGTGTGTTATCTATGCTGTATCTATTTTTGGGGTTGTGTAGCCCTATGTTTAACATGCTACACTTAGAGATATTGAAGTTCATTTGCCATTTCACTGACCATGTGAACAATTTGTTAAGATCATCCTGCAAAATCTCTGTGTCATCTCCTGACCTAATTAGGCGTCCTATTTTAGGGTTGTCTGCGAACTTACTAACATCACTATTTATCCCATTAATGAACAACAAGGGACCCAAAACCAAGCCCTGGGGAACCCCACTAGTAACACTGCCCCACTTGGATTTTACTCTATTTATGGTGACCTGCTGTTTTATGTTACTGATCCAAGCTCTAATCCATTCTAAAAAAATTCCTCCTATACAATGGGCTTTGATTTTATTTAGTAGTCTCTGGTGTGGCACCTTGTCAAACTCTTTGCTAAAGTCAAGGTAAATCACATTGTAATCATCATTGTTATTTGATGCCTTATATACTTTAGTGTAAAAGGATAGATTAGTCACACATGACCTACCCTTGGAGAAACCATGCTGTGTGTCACAAATTAAATTATGTCTCTCGATGTGTTCTGAGTCTATTAACTATTATTGATTCAAGCATTTTACCTATGACTGATGTCAAACTGATTGGCCTGTAGTTGCATATAGACGATTTATCTCCCTTCTTAAAAACAGGAACAACGTTTGCCTGCCCCCAAGCAGTAGGCACAAAACCAGTGTCTACCGATTTATTAAATATTTCAGTTAAATGGTCGCAGATTTCAAATTTACACTCCTTAAGCATTCTCTGAAAAATTTTGTCTGGACCCGGGGATTTTGTAGCTTCAAGTCTTTATCTGCTTGACTACTTCTCCCTACATCCCTACTTTACAATGACAAATTAACATTTCATACATTTTTTAAACATATACATACCTGCTTTTGCAGAGGACTGAAAGCTCTTCCAAGACTTTCAGTTGATAAGGCAGGTTCATTTATAGCTCCATCTTGAGCAAGTGCTGACAAAAAGACCTCTCGCATATCTGCTGTGGAACTCTTGAGTTCACATTCAATTGCATCCCTTTCAGCCTGTAATCATGAAACAGATTAGTACATTACAAAATAGTACTAAATAGCTTTACAATTCTTTTACCTATCTTTAAACATGTTAAATATTTGTGTGTGTTTACCTAATTGTAGTACAGAGGAAAGGAGCAATGCTCAATGTCTCCTACTCTCCATTTTATCATATCTACCCTCAAATTCATGTACAGTTCCAACTTAATCTATACAGGGTGCATATGGTATTTGTTTCGTTGTTTCAGGGACACAGTGTGGAAAGACAAAGGATTACAAAGGATTACAAAGGCGGAGCATGCCGACAGGAGACCTTTTGATCCATATCTAGGTCGGATGCAAAAAAAAAAAAAAAAAAAAAAAAAAAAAAAAAAAAAAAAAAAAAAAAAAAAAAAAAAAAAAAAAAAAAAAAAAAAAAAAAAAAAAAAAAAAAAATCATAATAATAAATTAAAACTATAATAATGTAAAAATAAATAAAATACATAAATAAAGACATGGGTAACCACACCACTTAAAACAAAAGCAACCTATCAGTATATGTCAAGACTTTGTCCCAGCAACACCTTGCATCCATGGAGAGCTTTACATCCTCATCTATGGAAAAGGCACGCAATGTTTATATTAATCACTGTTGGACACAGCAATAGCAAGATCTCAGAACTGGTAAAAGTGACTGAACAGTCTGTAAGGACTGTCAGGAGGGAGTTGATTTCTTCTGACTATGATTATGAAGGTGTTACTGAGAGGAAACATCATTCTCAACAATCAGACACTATCAGGGACGCCAAATTTGTAACTCAATTACAAGCCATGGTTGATGAAGACCCCAGCCAGTCCATGAGGTTCATTGCCAAGGAGCTGCAAGTGTTTGAGGGCACTATGAGGAAGTGTTTGCTTGAAGATATCAGATATAAGTCATACACAATACACAAGGGTCAACTCCTCTCTGCAAAAAACCAGAACTGCTTCAAGAAGAGCAAGAAGATGCTTAACAAACTGAAGCACCCTCTGGAGAATGACATGCTCTGATTCTTTTCAGATGAAAAGAACTTCTGCCAGGACCAGACCCACAACTCTCAGAACAACAGGTGGTTGGCTGTCTGTCCCAAGAATGTACAGCGAGTCATGAAAACCAAGTTTCCTAAAACTGTCATGGTGTTTGGGGTAATCTGCAGCGAGGGCCAAGTCATGCCCCCGTTCTTCTTTCCCCAGGGGCTCAGGGTGAGCACTGAAGTGTACGTTGACACCCTACAGACCCATGTGAAGCTGTGGATTGAGGAAGTAGCAGCTGGTTGACCCTACATAAGTCAACAGGACTTGGCACCATGTCACATACATACATACATACATATACCAAGGCTTTTTCCCCCTTCCAAGGGAGGTAGCCAAAAACGGAAAGGCATAAAAACACTCCCACCCATTTCATCCCTAAATACACTCCACACCCCTCCCACCCTCCCTCTCATCTGAGCACCTCCTGGATGACGGGTCATCCCTGCACCCTGCCCACCGCCCTGGGTCAGAAGCAGTGTCGCAAGACACAGCACATCCATAGCAAGGCCGCTTCATTTAATCGGCGACCCCCCCTTGCATATAAGGAGAGGACGGGGAGAAATCCCTTCGGGCTGCGTCAAAATTTACTCACACATACTACCTCACCCCCCCGCCCATTCCTCCTCATGCAATCACAACATCATCCATATACAACCATTCTCCACTCACCTCTGTCTTCCGTCCTCTCCCTTCCTTCCTCAACAGACATTCCCCTCTTCCCCAAAGCCCCCTTCACCCCATCCATCCACCTCATCCTAGGACGCCCCTCATGTTCACTCCCTCCACATCTGCCTTCCATACCTCTTTTACTAGTCTTTCTTCACTCATTCTTTCCATGTGTCCAAACCATCCTAATATTCTTTCATCAACCCTATCTCCCAAATCCTTTTTCACCCCTGTTCTCCTCCTCACCTCCTCATTTCTCACTCTATCCAGCCTAGTAACCCCCACCATACTTCTCAGACACCTCATCTCAAACACATTCAAACTCCTTCTCTTATGTTCCACGTTTCTGCCCCATACAGTGCTGTTGGCACAATCACTCCTTCATACAGTCTCCTCTTCGCATCCATTCCTAAATGTCTATTCCTCATTACACTGTTTAATCCACCAAGGCATTTACTCGCTTCTCTCAATCTACATTCTACCTCCACCTTCACTCCACCTTTTCCTGCTACACTTGCACCCAAGTATCTAAAACTATCCACTTCCTCCAGTCGCTCTCCCTTAATGTTCACTTCCAGTCTATTGCCACTTTCACCCCTTGTACACCTCATCACCTTACTTTTACCCACATTTATCTTTAACTCTCTTCTATCACATACTCTCCCAAACTCTGCCACCAGCTTCCTCAATCCCTCCTCTGACCCTGCCACAAGCGCAGTGTCGTCCACAAACAACAGCTGGCTCACCTCCCACTTTTCTCCATTTTCTTTAACCATCTCCAATCCCTGACCCACTACCCTAGCATTCACCTCTTGCACCACCCCATCCATGTATAAGTTGAACAGCCAGGGCGACATAACGCATCCTTGACGAAGTCCCACCTTTACTTCAAACCACTCACTCTCTCCATTTCTAATCCTGACACAAGCTCTACTACTCTCATAAAAACTCTTGACAGCTCCCAAAAGCTTTCCTCCTATCCCATAAATCTGCATAACCTCCCACAGTGCCTTTCTGTCTACCCTATCATAAGCCTTTTCCAGATCCATAAAAGCCCAAAAAACATCCTTCCCCTTTCCTATAGCTTTCTCACATATCTGTCTTACCACAAAGATCTGATCTACACAACCTCTACCTGTCCTAAATCCACACTGTTCCTCACCAATTACTCCTTCTGTTCCTCTCCTAATCCTCAATCAAGATCCTCCCATAAGCCTTCCCTACTACACTTAACAGGCTAATCCCTCTGAAACTACTACAATCACACTTGTCCCCTTTTCCCTTGTAAAGAGGAACTATACAGGCACTTCTCCAGTCCTCCGGTACTCTACCCTCTCTCCAGTAAACATTAAATAACCTCACCAACCAGTCCACCATCACTGAACCTCCCTTTTTCAGACATTCTGCATGGCATCCATCCAGACCAGGTGCCTTACCTGCTTTCATCATCTTTACAACTGCCTTCACCTCATCCTTCCTTATTTCTCCTCCATTCTCCTCACTCATCACTCTCATTTCCCACTGCAGCTATCTTTCCTTCCCTATCCTCCTTCACATTTAGCAACTCCCTAAAATATTCTGCCCATCTTCCCCTTACTGCCATCTCTTCCATTATCATCTCTCCATCTGTACCTTTTACCTTTACTTCCCAACTTGATTCGCCTCCTCTTCCTCTCTTAATTTCTTTCCAAAACATCTTTTTATTACTTTCAAAATTATCTGTCATACTCTTACCCCATTTCACATCTGCTCTCCTCTTTGCCTCCTTTACCTTTTGCTTTACTTCTCTTTTCTTTTCTTTGTACGTCTCATATGACTCCCCCGTCCTCTTTTGTAACCAATCTGTGAATGCTCGCTTCTTCTCTTCTACAACCTTCTTTGTTTCCTCATCCCACCATTCACTACCCTTTCTTCTATTTCCCCGTCCTTCTTGTTCCACACACCATCCTTGCACACTTTAAGACTCCCTCCTTGAACCATCCCCATTCCTCCTCCACACCCATCTCTGCTCCATCCTTTACTCCCTCCCACTCCTCCTTCAGCTTCTTTTCGTACTCCTTCTCCTTTTCATTCAAGGAGTTCACTCTAAGAACCTCCCTACCTTTTGTCCCTTTCCTCTTTCTCCATCTATCCTCCACTCTCAGCTTACCTTCCACCAAAAAATGATCTGATATTCCCCCACCCTCTCCCCTTAGCACATGTACATCCTTAACTCTTCCTATCATAATCCTATTTACCACTACATAATCCATTAGCGCTCTATCTACCACCCTTCCCTCCACCACCCTCTCCCATGTGTACTTATGCTTGACTTTCTTCCGAAACACTGTATTTGCTATCATCAACTCTCTTTCTAGACACATTTCCACCATCAACTCGCCACTACGATTCTTTCCTGGAACTCCACACTTCCCAACCACTCCATCGATTGGACCATTTCCCACCCTAGCATTAAGGTCTCCCAGTACTATTACATTGACATTTCTTCCTAAACCCTCTATGCACTCATTTAAATCTATCCAAAAGGCCTCCCTTTCTTCCACGCTCTTCTCACTGCCAGGCCCATATGCACTTACAAGACCCACATCTCCTTTCCCAGTTCCACCTTCATCCACATTATCTTTGAGGAAACCTCCTTCCACTCCACTACCTGTTTACCTATCTCCTCACTTACTAGAATAGCCACCCCTTCCCTCCCTCGCCCTCTCTTCACTCCTGATAACCTCCCACTTACACTCCCAAACTTACACTCACCCTTCCCTTTCAGCTTAGTTTCACTCAAAGCCAACACATCCATCTTTCTTCTCACAAACATACTACCTATCTCTTCCCTTTTACTCTCATCTGTACCACATCCACGCACATTAAAAGACCCAAACCTTAGGGTGCTGGTCCGAGGCCCTCCAGCACCCCTTATGCCTTCACTTTTCTTTTTAGGATATATGCCCCGTGGGGCTACAGGGAGAAGGATGCCTAGTCCCTCTCCCCGTCCCTTTCTTCTCGCCTCTTACGATCCAAGTGGGATACTTGGTAGCAGTATTCTTTTCCCCCACCACAGGGAATTCCCCCATCACAGAAAGAGAATACTCAGAGAAATGGTACAGGACAGCAACAAGGGGTTGGGGGACAATATAACGAAGGGACAGTCATAGTATAAAAGTGTCATCATTTCTCTATGAACAGAATTTCTTCTATCATAGACAAAATGATGTGTGGCTCTGGTCCATAGGGGTGCCCCATATAGACCCTAAAGTATCGACTGCATGCTACTTTGCCACAATAACAAGCAGCCAATACCCCATGTCACACCTCTAGAAAATGGCTCTTTGACAATTTATTTCACTTCGTTGCCCCAGATGTGTGGCCCCCTAACTCACCTGACCTCAATCCTATGGACTATTGTATGGGGTGCAGTTGAATGAGATACTCATTGCACCCCATACAAGAATAAGGATGATCTGATCAGTCAGATCAAGGTCATCTTCACCAATCTCTCAAAGGTGGTCATGAAGAAGGCCTGTGCCAGGTTTCGCGGGTGTGTTGAGGATGTCATTGAGTAATGGGACACCAGAAGTGTGCTGATACAGTCTGTTATAATTTTTTTTAATAAATGCATTTTCAACTAAATTGTGACTTTTTTGGAAGAAGAAGAAGAAGAAGAAGAAGAAGAAGAAGAAGAAGAAGAAGAAGAAGAAGAAGAAGAAGAAGAAGAAGAAGAAGAAGAAGAAGAAGAAGAAGAAGAAGAAGAAGAAGAAGAAGAAGAAGAAGAAGAAGAAGAAGAAGAAGAAGAAGAAGAAGAAGAAGAAGAAGAAGGAAAAAAAAAAAAAGTATGCACCCTGTATCCTTGATTTCCAATTAAGATATTTATTTCTATCTATATACCAAGGAATTATTCCCCCTTAAAAGGATAGTACCCAAGTCAAAGGCACTCCTATCCACCACCCTTGTTTCCCTCTCATCTTAGCTCCTCATAGATAAAGAGTCATCCCTGTATCCTGCCCAGTGCTTGGGTCAAAAGCAATGCAGCAAGACACAGCAAGGCAGAAATTTGAGAAGACAGGGAGAAATTCCTTCAAGTTACATCAAAATATCACCCCCACATCCCCCACTCCCTTCCTTGCTAGTCATAGAAAATTAAGAAGACAGAAACCCTTTGGTCAGCACCAAAAAATCATCCATACACTAGTGGTGGGCAGCTACCGGTGAAATTACCGGTTTTATCGGCAACAAACTTAATGATAGCTTATCGACAAAAAATCTGCTACTGGTAAAGCTTCGTTAACTGATAAAGCAAAAACCGATTAGCAAAACTATAACAATGTTTATGTGTCATATGTGTTTTGACTGGTATTACTCATGATTGTCTCTGGTCCCCTTAACCCCCTACGTATGTTGTCAGTGTGACTTAGTGTAGAATAACAATCTGATGAGGACCACAATGGAAATAAGCGTACATGCTTTTTGTGTTATCCTCGGCAATTTGCATTTATTATTCTGAACTATGTATTCTTGTCATTATTTGCACTTCATGTATATTGATTCATTGCCAAATAAAGTCTATCTATCTAACTCGATAAGCTATACCATAACACTCAGAGAGCGGTAACTTCGGTAAGCACGTTTCGGCTTGGTGGTACTGAGTGACACTCAGTACCACCAAGCCGAGATGTGCTTACCGAAGTTACCGCTCTCTGAATGTTATGGTATAGCTTATCAAGTTATCGGTTAACGAAGCTTTAATGGTAGCAGAATGTTTGCCGGTAAGCTATCGTTAAGGTTGTTGAATAAAACCTGTAACTTTACCGGTAGCTGCCTACCACTACCACCTCCAAACATGAACCTGCATGCAGACACGAACGAAAATGTATACACCACACCCACCCTCAGACACCCTCCATTCACTCACTCGCGCAGTAGATACTAGATAGCATACTATAGTAGCACCAATTAAAGTATGACCTTTTCCCTTTACAATGACATAACAATAAAAACAATATGTAAAATAGAACCAGAGATATAGCTTATTAAAGGACAAAAACATTGATTTTTCGAACTCGACTCGAACTTGTGACGTCACTACTACCTCACGAGTTTTTTACCGGTAAACTGTCTGTAATTTCGGTAACTGTATTGTTGTTCACCAATAATTTCGATATTGAAATTAGCGGTATTTGCCCAGCTCTACCATACACAGCCATTCTCCACTCACTTCTATACCCCCTGCCTTCTCCCTTCCTTGCTCAACAGACATTTCCCTTACCTTTTTAGCTAATCTTTCTGCACTTAGTCTTCCCACATATCTAACCAATCTTTCATCAGTCCTATCTGTCAGTTCCTTTTCCATGCCTACTCTCCTCCTCATTTCCTTTCTCACTCTATCCAATCTAGTAACCTCTACCATACTTCTCAGACACTTCATCTTATCCACTTTTATTAAAATTTTCTGCCTCTCTTAAATTCAAAGTCTCTGTCCCATACAGAGTAGTAGGCACAATCATTCCTTCATATAATCTCCTCTTTGCATCCATTCCCAGATGTCTATTTCTCATGACACTTTCCAATCCCCCCCCACCAAGACCCTTCTCTTAATCTATAGTTTACCTCCACCCCCACTCCTCATTTCCTGCCAAATATGACCCCAAATGCTGAAACCAGTCCACTTCCTCCATCCTCTCTCCTTTCAAGACTTTGAACTTGCTGCCATCCTTTCCCCTTGAACATATCACCTTTTACCCATATCTTTCGACTTTCTCCTTTCGCATAACTTCCCATTTTCCATCACTTGTTGTTCAAGATTGGGCTACATTATCTTCTAAACTACTTCAAGTATTTATACATCTATATGGAAAACTGCATTTCTTTATATCCTATAGACATGTGGTCTTTCTTAAACTGCATATCTGTGTGTGTGTATTAACCTAGTTCTATCTTATGGGAAGGGGAGCTATAATAATGTCCTGTCTTTGTATCTTGGAGTGTCTAGTTTGCTCTTAAATTTGTGTATAGTTTTTGCACACACTATTGTTTTGTCCAGTTTGTTCCAGACATACAACGTTCTGTGTGGATTTTTTTATTTTTTTTTTTATTCTTTTTTTGGGTCTCTTCTATAACTGTTCTTTTTGAGTTTTTCATGTCCCCTTGTATTTCTCTTATCCCAATTTAGTAAGTCCTTTCTATCAAGGACTTCCATGCCTTTCATGATTCTGTAAATAGTCAGCAGGTTATCTCTTTTCTTTGTTCCAGAGTCAGTAAGTTCAGTTTTGACAACCTCTCCTCATATGACAGGTTAGAAAGTGTTGGGACCATCTTTATAGTTGCTCTCTAGATTCTTTCAGTTTTCTTTAGATTCTTTTTAGTACTGGGTGACCATAGTGTCGCAGATTTTTTTTTTTTTTTTTTTTTTTTTTTTTTTACCATTTCTTTGTCCAAATAGGTAAAAGCCACCTTTATTGACCTTTTAGCAAGTTGTAGGATTCTCCAACAATTTTGTTATCTGTTTACCAGGGGATATGTCATTTGTGATGATTACTCCCAGGTGTTTTTCAGATCCCACTTTCTTTACTTCCTTTGTTCTGATCTTATATTGTCCTGATATCCTCTTTTTTACTTTTTCTGAATTTCATTATGCTACATTTCTTGATGTTAAAATCTACTTCCCACTTGACTCCATTTCCAAACTTTTTTCAGGTCTCTCTACAGTGATTCACAATCTGTTTCAGTATTCACTTTCCTCAGCAATTTAGTGTCTGCAAAGAAGCTCATGTAATGAAAATCCATGTGAACAAGTTGCATAAACACTTCCAGTCCATGTTTCCTTTGCCGTGTTTATGCAGCTCATGTAACATTCCAATTCTTCATCCAGGTCATTCACATAAATAGCAAACATTATTGGAGCCAATACTGATCCCTGTGGTACTCCACTATCACCTCCTCCCAAACTAAACTCTTTCTGTGAGCACTACCCTCATTTTCCTTCCATGCTAAAAATCCTCCATCCAGTTTAGTAGTCCCTTTCTTGTATTATATCTATTAGTCTCAAGTAGAAAGATTAAATTTGTGGCACAGGATTTTTCCTGTCTGAATACAAATTGTCTCGGGTTTATTACATTGTTTTCTTCCAACTGTTTAATCCATCTTTTCTCAACCTTTTCACAAATTTTGGTTACAGTGCTTGTAATGGAAACTGGTCTGTAATTTGTTGGATCTTCTTTGTTTCCTCCTTTATATATTGGTACAATATTGACATTTTTTCCAGTCATTTGGTATTTTCCTTTCTTCAAGTGAGCAACTTATTATGTTATATATTTGTCTACTAATTCTTTACATTCTTTTAGAATCCAATTTGATATTCTGTCTGGGCCATGCGATATCCTGACATCAAGGTTTGTCAACTGATCCATTCTTTTTGTGTTATTTCCCTCATGGGGAACTTTTCATTATTAGCATATTCCAAACTTGTCATAATTTGTACACATTAAAGTTATCATTAATAGAAACTTCTAAACTTGTCATTATTACTATATTCTAAACTTTTCATTATTAGTACATATTAAATTTGCAATTACTTGTATCTTTTAAACTTGTCATTACTGGTATATTCTAAACTTGTCAGTATATTCTAAAAATTCCATTACATTAAAATTATCATTCGTCATTCTTAGCATATTCTAAATGTGTCATTATTACAAAGGCAAAGGATTACAATGGCGGAGCATGCCGACAGGAGACCTTTTGATCCATATCTAGGTCGGATGCGAAAAAAAATCATAATAATAAAACAATAAATAAAAACTATAATAATGTAAATAACAAATAAGATGCATAAATAAATGCATAGGTATAGTTGAATCATAAACAAACAGGTAAATAGTAAATAATGATAAATTGACATATAACTAATAATAAATGAAAATCACAAATAACAAAAAAACAAAAATGAAAATCAGACAATAACAAAACAAAAACAAATAGTATAAGATAAATTATAATCATTACAGCATCTTACTTAGGTATTTATCTAACTGATTCTTAAAGCTTCAAACTGAACTACATTGCACTACCTGTGCAGGAAGTTTATTCCATTCATTTACTACACGGTTGGCAAAGTTGTTTCTACCTACTTCCAAATTGAATCTATTTCCGGATAGTTCTCATTCAATGTGAAAATTTGGTCACTTTTGATGTTGTCAATTCCCTTTAAAATCTTAAAGACCTGTATCAAGTCACCTCTGAGTCTACGCTTTTTTAGGGAAAACAGATTCATGTGTTTTAGTCGATTTTCGTATGATTTATTTTTGATATTTGGAATCAGTTTTGTGGTTCGCAGTTGTACTTTTTCCAGTCTGTCAATGTCTTTAATTATCATTATTAGTACTGATTAAAGTTACCATTAATAGTACCTTCTAAACTTGTCATTATTAGTATATTCTACCCTTGTCACTATTAGTACATTCTAAACTGTCAATATTTGTACACAAAGCTATCATTAATGGTACCTTCTGATCTATTATTAGTATATTCCAAACTTGTTATTATTAGTATATTCCACACTTGTTATTATTAGTATATTCCAAACTTGTCATTATTAGTATATTTTAAACTTTTCAATATTAGTACACAGTTATTATTAGTATTTTCTAAACTTGTAATTAGTATATTCTAAACTTTTCATTATTGGTATATTTTAAACTTTATATATTTTAAACGTCATTATTTTTACAGTTATCATTAATAGTACCTTCTAAACTTATTATTAGTATAGTCTAAACTTGTTATTATTAGTATATTATAAACTTGTCATTATTATTACACAATAAAGTTATCATTAATATTACCTTTTAAACTTTTTATTATTAGTATTTTCTAAACTTTTCATTTTAGCATATTCTAAACTTGTCATTATTAGTACATTCTAACATCTCATTATTAGTGTATTCTAAACATCTCATTATTAGTATATTCTAAACTTGTTATTATTAGTACACATTAAATTTATCATTAACAGTACCTTCTAAACTTGTCATTATTTGTATATTCATTCCATTTCTTAATCTTCTGCAAATTTTCCTCACCTAAGTTTTCTTCAGTTCTTTCACATCTTGCCTGTACTTTACCTTTTTTTTCTTTCTTTAAAGTTCACTATTGATAGCATCCTTTCATTTTCACATCTAACCTCCATTAGATCTTTTTTTTAATCCCTTTAGTTCATTATTTAGTTCAGAATTAATTTTCTTCAGTTCAGATATCTCATTATTAGCTTGGAATAAGCCTTTCACTAACACTACAACCTCCTTAGTTCTATGAATTCATTCTCCCACAATTTTCTATTATTACTCATCTCCCTTTCCATATCTAAGATTCAACTCAAATTTCTTCTTTCATACTTACCAAAACCAGAAAAAACGTCTTTGTTATACAGTCGGAGCAACCTTGGCATTTCAAGGCCTGTTTACATTTAATTTCTGTGTAGTGCCCCCAGAGGACTCTGATTTTGAGTCAACATTCAGCTCAAAATAGTTTTAATTTTCTTGCATTTTCCCTGTGGTGGGGGAAAAGAATACTGCCACCTAGTAATTCCACTTGGATCGTAAGAGGGGATTAGAAAGAGACAGGGATTGGGACTAGGCATCCTTCTCCTTGTAGCCCAACAGGGGACATTCCTAAAAGAAAAAGTAAAGGCATAAGAGGGTCTGGGAGTTTTTGGACCAGTACCCCAAGGTTTGGGTCTTTTAATGCATGTGGATGTGGTACAGATGAGAGTAAAAGGGAAGAGATAGGTAGTATGTTTGTGAGAAGAAAGATGGATGTGTTGGCTTTGAGTGAAACTAAGCTGAAAGGGAAGGGCGAGTGTAAGTTTGGGAGTGTAAGTGGGAGGTTATCAGGAGTGAAGAGAGGGCGAGGGGTGGCTATACTAGTAAGTGAAGAGATAGGTAAACATGTAGTGGAGTGGAAGGTTTCCTCAAGGATAATGTGGATGAAGGTGAAACTGGGAAAGGAGATGTGGGTCTTTGTAAGTGCATATGGGCCTGGCAGTGAGAAGAGCGCAGAAGTAATGGGAGGCTTTTTGGATAGATTTAAATGAGTGCATAGAGGATTTAGGGAGAAATATCAATGTAATCGTATTCGGAGACCTTAATGCTAGGGTACGAAATGATCCAATTGATGGAGTGGTTGGGAAATGTGGAGTTCCAGGAAAGAATTGTAGTGGAGAGTTGATGATGGGAAATGTGTCTAGAGAGTTGATGATAGCAAATACAGTGTTTCGGAAGAAAGTCAAGCATAAGTACACATGGGAGAGGGTGGTGGAGGGAAGGGTGGTAGATAGAGCATTAATGGACTATGTAGTGGTAATTAGGATTATGATAGGAAGAGTTAAGGATGTACATGTGCTAAGGGGAGAGGGTGGGGGAATATCAGATCATTTTTTGGTGGAAGGTAAGATGAGAGTGGAGGATAGATGGAGAAAGAGGAAAGGGACAAAAGGTAGGGAGGTGCTTATAGTGAACTCTTTAAATGAAAAGGAAAAGGAGAAGTACAAGAAGAAGCTGAGAGAAGAGTGGGAGGGAGTGAAGGATAGAGTAGAGCTAGGTGTGGAGGAGGAATGGGGATGGTTCAAGGAGGGAGTCACAAAGTGTGCAAAGATGGTGTGTGGAACAAGAAGGACAGAAGGAAATAGAAGAAAGGGTAGTGAATGGTGGGATGAGGAAACAAAGAAGGTTGTAGAAGAGAAGCGAGCTTTCACAGATTGGTTACAAAATAGGGCGAGGGAGTCATATGAGAGGTACAAAGAAAAGAAAAGAGAAGTAAAGCAAAAGGTAAAGGAGGCAAAGAGGAGAGCAGATGTGAAATGGGGTAAGAGTATGACAGAAAATTTTGAAAGTAATAAAAAGATGTTTTGGAAAGAAATTAAGAGAGGAAGAGGAGGCCTGGCTGGTGAGGTAATTTAATGTTTACTGGAGAGAGGGTAGAGTGCCGGAGGACTGGAGGAGTGCCTGTATAGTTGCACTTTACAAGGGAAAAGGGGATAAATGTGTATGTAGTAGTTTCAGAGGGATTAGCTTGTTGAGTGTAGTTGGGAAGGCTAATGGGAAGATCTTGAATGAGAGGATTAGGAGAGGAACAGAGGGAGTAATTGGTGAGGAACAGTGTGGATTTAGGACGGGTAGAGGTTGTGTAGATCAGATTTTTGTGGCAAGACAGATATGTGAGAAATCTATAGGAAAGGGGAAGGATGGTTTTTGGGCTTTTATGGATCTGGAAAAGGCTTAAGACAGGGTAGACAGAATGGCACTGTGGGAGGTTTTGCAGATATACAGGATAGGAGGAAAGCTTCTAAGAGCTGTCAAGAGTTTTTATGAGGGTAGTAGAGCTTGTGTCAGGATTAGAAATGGAGAGAGTGAGTGGTTCGAGGTAAAGGTGGGACTTCGTCAAGGATGCGTTATGTCGCCCTGGCTTCAACTTATACATGGATGGGGTAGTACGAGAGGTAAACGCAAGGGTAGTGGGTCAGGGATTGGAGATGGTTAAAGAAAATGGAGAAAAGTGGGAGGTGAGCCAGCTGTTGCTTGCGGACGAAACTGCTCTTGTGGCAGGATCGGAGGAGGGATTGAGGAAGTTGGTGACAGAGTTTGGGAGAGTGTGTGATAGAAGAAAGCTTAAGATAAATGTAGGTAAAAGTAAGGTGATGAGATGTACAAGGGGTGAAAGTGGCAGTAGTCTGGAAGTGAGCATTAAGGGAGAGCGACTGGTGGAAGTGGATAGTGTTAGATACTTGGGTGCAAATGTGGCAGGAAAAGGTGGATTGAAGGTGGAGGTTGAATGTAGATTGAGAGAAGTGAGTAAATGCCTTGGTGGATTAAAAAGTGTAATGAGGAATAGACATTTGGGAATGGATGCTAAGAGGAGACTGTATGAAGGAGTGATTGTGCCAACAGCACTGTATGGGGCAGAAACATGGAACATAAGAGAGGAAGAGAAGAGTTTGAATGTGTTTGAGATGAGGTGTCTGAGAAGTATGATGGGGGTTACTAGGCTAGATAGAATGAGAAATGAGGAGGTGAGGAGGAAAACAGGGGTGGAAAGGGGGTTGGGAGATAGGGTTGATGAAAGAGTATTATGATGGTTTGGCCACATGGAAAGAATGAGTGAAGAAAGACTAGTAAAAGAGGTATGGAAGGCAGATGTGGAGGGAGTGAACATGAAGGGATGTCCTAGGATGAGGTGGATGGATGGGGTGAAGGGGGCTTTGGGAAGAGGGGAATGTCTGTTGAGGAAGGACGGGAGAGGACAGAAGACAGGGGTGAATGGAGAATGGTTGTATGTGGATGATGTTGTGATGCATGAGGTGGAATGGGCAGGGGGATGGGGGTGAGGTAGTATGTGTGAGCAATTTTTGACGCAGCCTGAAGGGATTTCTCCCCGTCTTCTCCTTTATGCATGGGGGGACGGAGAAGAGGGGTCGCTGATTTAATGAAGTGGGCTTGCTGTGGATGTGCTGTGTCTTGCGACACTGCTTCTGACCCAGGGCAGTGGACAAGGTGCAGGGATGACCTGTCATCCAGGAGGTGCTAAGATGAGAGGGAGGGTGGAGGGGTGTGGAGTGTATTCAGGGATGGAATGGGTGGGAATGATTTTATGCCTTTTCCTTTTTGGCTACCTCCCTTGTAAGGGGGAAAAAGTCTTGGTATATGTATGTATGCATTTTCTCTCACTCAACCAATTCATCACTGCAGAGAAATCATATAGGGTAACCACAAGTGCTCCCCCTCCCATTCAATACAAAACCAGGCCTCTTGTTTTCCTTGCACTATTGAGAATTTTTGTCTTATTTGGCAGCCTTCAGAGCTCTAGTTGATAGGTGTTGACAGCCCGGAAGTGTGTGTATTTTACCTAGTTGTATTTTACGGGAAGGGGAGCTATGCTTGTGGTGTCCCGTCTTCATCTCTCATTTTATCTAGACTGTTTTTAAATTCGTGTATCGTTTTTGCACATGCCACATTTTCATCTAATTTGTTCCAAACGTCAATTACCCTGTGGGGGCAGCTGTTCTTTTTCAGGTCTCTTCTATACTGTTTTTCTTTATTTTCTTTCAGTGTCCTCTTGTATCTCTACTATCCCATTTTATTAGATCGTGTATTTACCTAGTTGTATTATACGGGAAGGGGAGCTATGCTCGTGGTGACCCGTTTTTGTATCTTGCAAGATCAAGTTTGTTCTTAAATTGTTGTATTATGTTTGCACACGCTATTTCTTCATCCACTTTGTTCCATACATCTATCACTCTATGTGGGAAGCTGTTCTTTTTCAGGTCTCTTCTGTAGTTATCCTTTTTGAGTTTCATTGCATGTCCTCTTGTTTTTCCTCTGTCCCATTTTAATAGGTCCTCTCTATCAAGGCATTCTTTTCCTTTCATAATTCTGTAGATGAACATTAGGTCCCCTCGTTCTCTTCTTTGTTCCAGGGTTGGTAATTCCAGTTCGGCCAATCTTTGTTCGTATGTTATATATGATATGATATTTAGGCCAGTGGCCAGGCACTGGGACCAAGGAGGTCATTCAGTGCTGTCATGACTGATTGGTGAAGAGTGGGTAAAAGATTAAAATTTGATAGAATTATAAAATCAATAAATTTGGTTAAAAAATAGATAAAAAGTATAAGTAATTAAAATTGTTTAGATGGAAATCTAAATTTCATTGAAAAGATTTGTTTCTTTTAAAAATCCAAAAAGTTGACCAATATCAGCTTCCTCACCCAAAATCTCTTTAAGAGATTTTGAGTGAAGATTGTACTTCGTCTTTATATTTAAAAACTTTGGGCAGTGCACTAGAATGTGCTCAACTGACATCAAAGTGCCACAATGAGCACATTCAGGTGCACTGCTGCTATCCAGGATGAATTTATGGGTTAGGTTGGTTGGTTGGTTGGTTTATGAGTTTTAGGCTCAAAAGCCAAGCACTGGATCATCAAGGGCTATTCAGCACTATGAAATCTAAAAGGCGGATGAAAGCTAAAAGTTCAGTGATTTCATTAGAAAGATAATAATAATAAAATTGAAAATTACAGTGAGTTATAATAGGTGATAAAACTTGATAAGCTTAAAAAATCTGACCACACGGGCTACTTCACAGTTATCATCAAGCAAGTCCGTCATGGACTTGCCTATGATTGAACATGCTTGTCGTTCACGTTGAAAACATATGCACTCCATTAAAAAGTGCTGTACAGTAATGTGAGCCTGACATGTATGGCAGAATGGTACCTGCCGCTCATCGCCACCTGTCATTAAAAAACTGTGTGTCAGATGTGTATGTCCGATTTGCAATCTGGTCAAGATGATGCTGTTCCTTCTATTTGGGCAATTGGATGATTCCCATTTCTTTATAAAGGGACGGATCATTTTTAGCTTCAAGTTATCAGTTAAGGTGCTCCATCTATGCTGCCACTTATTTTGTGTACGAGTGTATAATCTCCTTAAGGTCGCCATGGGGTATATGGACGGCAGTAGTCGGCTGTAGATCAGCTACTGCCGACTTTGAAGCTTTATCTGCCGTTTCATTCCCCATGACGCCAGTGTGACCAGGTACCCAACAAAAGTTCACCTTGGTACGTTTTTGTGAGTGCAGGAGGACCAGCCAATCTTGCACTTCTTGCACCAGTGGGTGAGTGGGCAAAAGTTGCCGAAGAGATGCTAAAACACTGTTGGAATCTGTATAAATAATGAAACTTTGCTCATTTGAGCAACTGTAGTAGATCTCTTTCACTGCCAGGAGTATTACATAAGCTTCTGCAGTGAAATTTGAGCAAAGAGAGGGTAATTTACATTTAATAATTTTTCCGTTAAAAACTGCAGCAGAGCCTACACCTTGCTTAGACTTAGAGCCATCAGTATAGACAGAGATAGAGGTGTTGTGTTTAGAGGAGTGTTCTAAGAATTCAGCCTTGACAGCCTGAGGGTCGTGGTGTTGTTTACCACCGGTACAAATGCAAATCTCCACAGGGGGTTTACACCAAGGAGGATACTTTGTTGGGCCTAATTTGGCTATAGTAGAGTCATAGAGACCGATCTCTAGATTCCTTCTCCAATCGAACCTCCAGTGGCTTAGGGATGCGGGGCCTATTTGGAGAGACGTCGTAAGGGTTCATAACAAATTTAAAGTTGGAGTTATCCTTTGATGTCAAACGTTTGGCCAAATATTGTAGTCCCAGCTCCTCTCTGCGCAAGGAAAGAGGTGGTACACCTGAGTCCACATACAGGCTGTCCACAGGGGAGGTACGATAGGCACCCATGCAGATTCTCAAACCCAGATTGTGCACATCTAATCTTTCAAGGGTGGTTTTAGCAGCAGAGCCTATATCTGGCAAGCATAATCAATTTTGCTGAGGCAGAGAGTTTTATAGAGCCTTAATAAAATAGTATGATCGGCTCCCCAATCATAATGTGAGACAACTTTCATTATGTTGGTGGACTGTCGTACTCTAACACATAAGTCGTTAACATGGGAAATGAATGTGAGGCCCTTGTAAAAAATCACACCAAGGAACTTCAACTCACTCTCATATGGGAGGATAACTCCCTTCAAAAACAGAGTTGGTATCTCTTCTCGTTTCCTACACCTTGTGAATCTGATGGCCTTAGTTTTTTGAGGTGAGAACTTGAAACCTCTCCTGTCAGCCCATTTAGTGATTGCATTTATCGTAGCTTGTATTTTTCTACCAGCTTCAAGGGCTGTTGGGGCACTACAGTAAATAGCATGGTCATCAACAAATAGGGTACCCTGAACTGTCGGTGGTATTTGGTCCATGAGGCTATTAATGGCCACTGCAAATAGCGTAACACTTAACACGCTACCCTGGGGGACCCCCTCTTCCTGCAGATAAGATGATGAAAATACAGATACAACTCGGACTTTTAGTCGTTGGTTTGATAAGTTCTGTAAAAATGCAAACATGTGGCCTCCAATGCCCCATGATGCTAGCTGTTTCAAGATGCCACCCCGCCAGGTTGTGTCATAGGCCTTCTCTAAATAAAAAAACACACCAATGGTTTGATGTCTTCTAGCTAAGGCATTATGGATTTCTCTTGAGAGTATTAGCAAAGGGTCAAGTGTGCTGCGATTCTTCCGGAATTCAAACTGCCTGTTTGACAGTAACTCTCTGGATTCTAGATACCAGACAAGTCTGTTATTAACCATTCTCTCAAAGAGTTTACAAAGACAGCTAGTGAGGGCAATAGGTCTATAGCTTCCTGGAAGTTCTGTGTTTTTCCCTGGCTTATGACAGGGGATTAGTATCGACAGGTCCCAGGTATCAGGTGAAGAGTGTGTGGTCCATAGACCGTTATATACCGTAAGCAGGAACAGCTGTGAACATTGGGGAAGGTTGGCAATCATCTCATATCTGATGTCATCATTGCCAGGGGAAGTGAGGGCTGAGCTTGATAAAGCATGTTTCATTTCATCGAAGGTGAAAGGTGGATTAAAGGACTCTGTATTGTTTGAAGGCGGAGGGAGAACTGTTGCCGAGTCACGATGTATTTGAAATTTAGGAGCATAATTAGCTGCACTTGGAACACTAGCAAAGTGGGCACCCAAGATGTCAGCAACCCTCTTCGGGTCACAAACTTGAGTACTGTTAGATTCTACAACGGGCAAGGCAGTCGGTACAAATTTACCTTGTAATTTACGGATTTTACTCCAAATCTGACTCGTAGGGGTAGCGATGGTTAATTCCGAAACATATTTCTTCCAGGATTCATGCTCGACTTCTTTAAATATTTTCTTCTGTCTCGCACGGGCTCTAGAATAAGCAAGTCAGTTTGCCTCACACGGTGACCTGAGCAATCTACGAAGGCATGTCCTGGTTATTTTCCTAGCAACCTCACACTGTTTATTCCACCAAGGGACTACAGGGTGCCTGGGTAGGCCAGCAGTTTTGGGGATGGTTTGTTGCGCAGAATCTATGATGGTCTGTGAAAGGTGGGCATAAGCAGCAACAGGGGTTAAAAAATTGGTGTGCGATTCATTGATAGCTGATGATTTAGTGAACTCTTTCCAATCAGCCTCCTTGATCTTCCATTTTGGCAGGCAGGGTGATGGGATACTTTTAACATATTGAAGTAGTATTGGCCAGTGGTCACTGCCATGCAGATCTCTATCAACAGCCCAATTGTACTCCAACCGGAGAGATGCTGTGCTTATAGTTAAGTCGATGGCTGAGGTGGTGTTATGAAAAATATCATATCGAGTGGGAGAGCCATCGTTCAGCAGCACTAAATCATTATTGGCATCAAGTAGCTGCTCATTGATGTAACCCCATCTATCACAGTGTACGTCACCCCATAAGGTGTGTTTGGCATTAAAGTCACCCATTAAAATAAATGGTGGAGGGAGCTGGTTCACTAAGTCTTGGATATCCGAGACATCCAGCTGTCTATTTCGCCTAAGGCCGTCGAAAAGGTGGTCTTCAAGTTTAGGGTCTAAATAAAGGGAGCACAGTGATCTTTCTCTCGAGCTGAACCTGTACAGCACAGGCTTGAAGGTCTGTATTGAGCTGGATTGTAGAAAATCTAATAGACTTGTGAATTATGAAAGCAGTGCCACCCTGTGCCCTCTCATCAATAATAGGGGGTGATCTATGAAAATTATAATTGAGTCCATGATTATAACTTGTATCTCCTAGTTTAGTTTCTTGAAGGCACAAAATCATGGTGTTGTAGTCTCTAAACAGTGTTCGGATGTGTTCAGAGCTACTGTTGAGACCTCGGCAGTTCCATTTTTATTTAGGGAGCTTCCACTTCCGACTTTATGACTTTTTTTTTTCTGCCTGATCAGTGTTTTGTCTAGAGATAGTAGGCCTGCCAGCAATTCCGGCTGGAGGCTTTCCATCTCTAGATCTCTCATCCTTTGAATTGCCCTGAGAGGAGTTAATACGGCCAGGATTGTGGCTCTCAATCTTGATCTTCTTTGATGCGTTTGGTGTCGATGTATTACCTTTTGATTGATTGATTGATTTATGGAATTTTTGGCTCGAAGGCCAAGCGCCGGAGCCGGTAGGCCATTCAGCGCATATTTATCTTTTAGATAAAAATTCACGTAAAACAGTTAAAACAATAAACATTCACGAACACACATCAACAACATACACTCACAAGCATTCATATACACGATTTTAAATTTCATAAAATAAATTTATGTCTTTTAAAAACTTTAAAACATTCTTCATACGAGCTTCCTCCCCTAAAATTTCTTTAAAAGATAAATCTGTTAAAAAATTTGCCCTGCACTTATTAGAGAATGCAGGGCACTGAATTAAAATGTGTCTTATTGTCAAAACTACTTGGCAAGTGGGACATTGGGGGGCCTGCCTTTCTCCTCCATTTGCTATTAAAAATTTATGAGTAATGTAGGAATGGCCAATTCTCAGTCTTGTCAAGACAATGCTTGACCTTCTGTCCAAAGGAGGACACTTCCAAGGGTTCACTAAGGGGTGAATCTCTTTTAATTTATAACTACCATCCAGCCTTGTCCATTGCTCTTGCCACTTCTCCATTGTATAACAATGGATCACTTGTTTCAAGTCTGTATGTGGGACTTTTCGGTCTGTTATATGGCTGAGCCTAGTGGCGGCTTTGGCTGCAGCATCGGCCTTTTCATTTCCAGTGACACCCACATGGGATGGCACCCAGCAAAAGTTTACTTTTATCTTCTTTCTGTTGTTGATGAGAATCAACCATTCCTGTATTTCTTGGACTAAAAAATGATGAGGCAACAAATTATTTACAGAGGATAGAACGCTCATGGAATCCATAAAAACAACAACGTTCCTACCACACGGAACAGAATTAAAAACAAATTTGAGGGCGTTGCTGACTGCCAGCAGTTCAGCAGTAAAAACAGAGCTAAAATCAGGCAACTTTCTCTTTAAAACTGTGCTATCAGATACAACAGCACAACCAACACCATCTTGGGATTTTGATCCATCTGTATAAATAAAAATTGCATCAGCATGTACTGATAAATGTTCTAAAAATTAACTTTTTAGCTCTATAGCAGTTCTATTTTTCTTCTTTTTAAGAGGACATATTTCAGTGGGGCATTGGTTCCAAGGAGGGAATTTGGGGGGCGTGATCTCAGCAATTGTGTTAGGAACAAGTCCTTCTCTGTCCCAACTTCACATCTCACTTCTAAAGGTTTCGGCAGAGTACTTTTCCTTGGAGCTCTGTCTACCGGCTGCTTTACAAATTTGAAGTTTGGATTCTGTTTGGATGTCAAGACACGAGATATATATCTAAGGCTTAATTCCTCCATGCAAATATACATGGGAGGAACTCCTGCGTCCACATACAAGCTATCCACTGGAGATGTTCTATAGGCTCCAGAACAGATCCGTAAAGCCATATTGTGGACTATATCAAGCTTCTTCAGTGAACTTTTACATGCCGATCCATAAATTTGACATCCGTAATCCATTTTGCTAAGGCACAATGTTTGGTAAAGCCTTATTAAAGTTACACGATCTGCTCCCCAGTTGAAACGAGACACTACCTTTAGTATATTAAGTCGCTGTTTAACAGTGTATACAACCTCGTTTATGTGATTTGTGAATGTCAACCTTTCATCCAATACCAGACCCAAGTATTTTACTTCATCTTCATACGGTAATATGACACCCTCTAAGAATAGTGTTGGTATTTCTTCCTTGTGTCTTAGTCTGGAAAACCTTATGGTTTTGGTTTTTTCAGCAGAGAATCTGAAGCCCCTGCAATTAGCCCATGCTGTTGCTAAGTTAATAACCTCTTGAATCTTTTGGCCTGTTTCTAATGTTGTCGATTTGCTGCACACAATAGCGAAGTTATCAGCATAAGCCAATCCATGAACTCCTGTGGGAACTTGCTCTAATAAACTATTAATGGCTATGCTGAAGAGTGTAGGACTCAGAACACTTCCTTGGGGAATCCCTTCCTCTTGGAGATATGCACAAGAGAAAGAAGAGCCCACTCGAACTTTTAGATAACGGTCAGACAAGTAGTCCTTTAAACAATTGAACATATTACCCCCGATACCCCACTCTGCAACTTGCTTCAGAATGCCTCCCCGCCAGGTAGTATCGTAGGCATTTTTCAAGGAAAATAACACAGCAATGCTAGAGTTCTCAATTGCGAAGGCATTCTCAATCTCACGAGTGATAAAAAGTAAGGGGTCCAGAGTGCACTTATTTCTTCTAAACCCAAACTGTCGGTTAGATAGCAGATTTTTAGATTCCAATAACCAAACTAAACGCATATTAACCATTCTTTCATAGATCTTACAAATGCAGCTAGTGAGAGCAATAGGTCTGTAACTTTGTGGGTCATGAGAGTCTTTTCCTGTCTTTAAGATTCCTATGATGATTGAAGTCTTCCAAGATTTAGGAGATCCAGAGGACCAAAAACCGTTCAGCACATTTAAAAGGAATTTCTTCGACAATATGGATAAGTGACCAACCATGGAATAAAGAATGTCATCCTCTCCAGGAGAGGTTGGGGAGGATAAAGATAAAGCATGATCCATTTCTTCCAAGGTAAAGAGAAGATTATATGCCCCTGAGTTCATATTGGTAGGAGGAATAATTGTGGTCTTGGCTCTAATGCTTCTGAAATCATCTGAATAATGTAGAGGGCTTGAAATATCAGCATAATGTCTTCCAAAAGCCTCTGCTACTTCTCTTGTATCTGATATAAAAGAGTCATTTATCTTCAGAATGGGTAAAGGAGATGGAGTAAACTTTCCTTGTAATTTTCGAATCCTATTCCATACTAAGGTAGGGGAAGAGTCATATTTCAATTCGCTAATATATTTAATGAAGGATTCCCTCCTTGCTTTCTTGAAGATTTTCTTCTGCTTTACTCGAGCTCTTCTGTACGTTATCTTATTGACTAAACAAGGGTATCTCCGATATCTCTTATAGCAAGTTCTTGTAATCTTTCTGCTTAAAGCACATTCATTGCTCCACCAGGGGACTACTGGGCGTTGAGGTTTACCAGCTGTCCTAGGAATGGAAGAGAAAGCACCAGAAAGTATCATGTCTACCAGGTAGTCATATGCATCACAGTTACTACCAAAATCGCTAGTCTTATAATTAATCTCTGTGGATCTCCTAAATAATTCCCAATTAGCCTCTCCTGTCTTCCATTTAGGTAAGCAAGAGGAGGGAGTGTTCTTTAAATATTTGATATGGATAGGCCAGTGGTCGCTACCATGTAAATCTTCATCTATTGACCAACTGTAGTCTAATCTTAAGGCTGATGAACAAATAGTTAGGTCTATAGCAGAACTTGAGTTGTGAAAGACATCAAACCTAGTTTTGGAACAGTCATTCATCAAAATGACATCGTTATTATCAATAAATTCTTCAGTTATATTGCCCCAGGGGTCACACCTTGATTCACCCCATAGAGGATGCTTGGCATTAAAGTCACCCATTAAAATAAAAGGCTCAGGGAGCTGGTCAACCAAAGATTGTAGGTCATTTAACTCAAACTGACGGGGGTGCTTATATATGTCTAGGAGTCCATCTTCCAGTTCAGGTTCCAAATACAAAGAAAATAAAGTGATCCATTTAGTGGTAAAGATTTGTACTGCACAAGCCTGCAACACCGAATATAGGTGGACACTTCTGTGGTTTACAGCTTTCTTAACAATGATACCAGTACCTCCATGGGCACGGCCCCCAATCATAGATCTGTAAAATTTATAATTAAGTCCAACATTAGGGGATAAATTGCCAAGCATAGTTTCTTGCAGACAAATAACAGACACATCATGTTCTTTAAAGAGAATCCGAACCTGCTCTTGATGAGAATTAAAACCTTGAATATTCCATTGAATTATGGACATTATACTGTTTTCTTTTTCTTTTTTTGGGTCTACTGGTCTGGGAAGAGAAGTCTGGGAGAGAGAGGGTTTACAAGGTGGGTTCTTTTCTAATTTCTTTGCTTTCGCGGGTGGCATCCTCCTCTCTGACAATGGTCCGACCGACAATGTAGAGTCTGGGTTATTAGTTCCTTTCTTAGATTGCTTATCACGATTTGGGGAAGATGGAGATGAGGGTGGACTGTGGAGTCTTTTACTGCGCACAGCTTCAGACTCCATAGCTTTGATTCTGTGTGCCTCAACTGAGTGAGGCACATCAGTCCATGATACCTTTATTGCCCCCCCCCCACCCGAGTTTGGAAGTTTGACTGATTGAGAGGAGGCTTTATTAGAGGAACCCTGTGGGGTTTCAGCAATGAGAGCTTTAGGTGCCCCTCTAGATGGGGCAGGAGACATTCCCTCAACTGGGGATGAGAGAACCTCCACAGAGGAGGGTTGAGGAGTACTACAATTTCCAAGTTGTGGAGAAGAACAATTTGGTCTAGTAGTGACTCTTTCACGTTGAGGCTTGGGTTCAGCATTTGGTTGATCCTCATTGCTTCTGTGCACCTCTACTGAGTGAGGCACACTAGTCAGCAATCCCTCTACTGGGGAGTCCCCCAGGTCTGGAAGAGAGATTGCCTGAGAGGAGGCTTCATTAGAAGAAGCCTGTGAGGTTTCTACAATAGAAACCTTAGGTGCCCCTCCAGATGGGGCAGGGGACACCCCTTCAACAAGGGGTGGGGAAACCTCCGCACAGGAGGGTTCACAAGTATTACAAATTCCTAGTTGAGAAGAAAGACAATTAGGTTTCATAGTAACAGTTTTACAGTGAGGCTTGGGTTCAGTGTTAACAGAAGGATTCATATTAGCATTTCTATTTCTATTGCCTTCTACAGTTGGCTGATCCACTTTACTATTTGTTTTAACAACATCACTGTATCTTTTGGAATTATTTAATAGTCTTTTAGCATGTCCTACACTTGTATGTTCTGCATAAGCTTTTAGTAGTATTTCCTGTTCCTTCTTATAAATTACACAGTTCTTATCTCTGGCATCCTGCTCTTCTTTACAATTTATACAAACGGTTGGGCGGGAACAATCCCCATGCTCAGGCTGAGCACATATCAAACACACTTTGTCTCTTGCACATCTGTGGGAAGGATGGCCAAAACCATAGCAGTTAAAGCACTGAAGGGGACGGGGCTTAAACTGCTTCACATAAACAATCTCTTTTTCTATCTCTACATAATCAGGTAGATCTTCACCAGAAAAACTTGGGATAATCATAGAAGAACGAGGGATTTTAGCAACCTTCCAAACATTAGTTGGGCACATTTCTAAAATTTCTTCTTCCTCAAAGTCATACAGATCTCTATTAAAAATTACCCCTTTGGCATAACTAAAGGTATAGTGGGGTTTGACTTCCTTAATGTCGGATTTCTGTTTCAAGTTCAGCACCATGGCAGCTTGTTCATAAGATTTTACATGAATTAGGAAGGAATTTCTTCCAAATCGTGATACCTGGGAGTTATTCAAATTCCACAGCCAAGGTGACTCTTCAAGAATCTTCTAAACTCGAACAAGTTAGCACATTCTTTTGCAAGAGTGACAATAAGCCACTTAGCTGGATTGGGAGGCCTCTGCACACTTTCCTTCCTTTCCTCTACCGGGTTTTCTGGATAAAAGATATCCAGGTTAGGTGGCGCTCTAGCAACAAGTTGGGCCGAAGATTCATTCTCATTGCAATTATTATAATCCAAGCAGGCAGCAGCTGCATCCTGATTAGAAAGAAAGGAGATCTAGACTAGCCAAGCTTTAAAGTTGTCAGTTAGTTTAACCCTGATCTCTTTAATTTGTCCAAATTTACGGAACTTTTCATATAAGTCTGTATAACTCTTATCAAGAGAGACATATTTTAGATGTAAGATTCTATGACTATTAGGGGCAGTATTTGAGCTATTTATTGGTTTCTGAGTATCTAAAAATGTTTTCATCACTTCAGAATCCATTCTAATTGTAAGTTTCTGGGCTACAGAATTATCTGTCAATGAAGTCTTAGTATTTTTACCAGTCCTTTTTCAAGCCGGAGTCATCAACTGGGGTTTTACTTTTGCTGAGTCAATAGCGTCAACATTAGGATTGGCAATATTAGGAGAGGGATCGGGGGGTTTAGGAAGAGGATCAGGTAGTGGTGGAGGTTTAGAATATTCAGTTTGAAAAGCCGCCATGATTGTGTATATTTATGAGGCCACACCATATATTTGGAAAGAAAGATAAATGCATAGAAGATACTGCAGTTGCCTGATGCCTCAAGCAATAAAAGAAAAGTCTCTGCAGAGTCAGGCAGTTCCAGAAACGACTATTTACACATGCAGGGCCTCGGAGGTGAGTTAGAGACTTTGTCAACCCAGGGTTTCTCTTTTGTTTTGTCCCATTTAGGATGGGTCCGGCGTAGTCACTCTGCATGTGTACTGGATAGGGAGAAAGGAAGTCAGCAGCCTAGTACCTACCTCACAAACATGCATTCCCCAGTCGGTGGGCTTTCGGCCCTCGCAGGGAGTAGTGACCTCGCGGTATATATCTCCACTTGACTGGGTTCAGACATGTAGCTTGGGAGGCACCAAGATACCAGAACCTTCCTTAACAAGTATTAGAGAAAGATGGTGAAAAAGGAGAGTAGGGTAGCAAATATGAAGGGTAAGGATAGGGGAATTCATAAAGGAAAAGGGTGAGGGACCCCCTATCTATTCACTACAAAAAAAAAAAAAAAAAATTGTCTCAGCTTTCGTCTGGTAGCTTAGAGCTGACCTCTCCAGTATGGTTGCACCTGGCTGGCACAGCTCAGCCCGTCCTTGCTCCACGGAAGCCCCCCCACTACATCAAAGTACTGGGCCTCGGGTGGGGGGGTATGTGTGTGTGGCGTGTTTGTGTGTGTGCGTGTATGTGTCTGTGTTCACATGTACAAGTATGCATGTACGTGTGTGTGTCTGTGTTCGTATTTGTGTGTACACGCACGTGCATTCACAACATACACTGGTTGTCTAACACATGTCTACGTGTGCATGTCTACACGTGTGTAAGCGTGTATATGTTTGTTTTTTATTTCCCAAACCACCACCGCCAGTAACAACAAGAACCCCTATCCCTACAGGTCCTGGAGCTGCAGCGTCTACGTCGTGGGACCACCCCCCAACCCCAAGAGTTGGGGGCCAAACAGCAGCAACCACCCCTGGCCATCAGCTCTACGCAGGTGGCACCGATCCCCAAGAGGAGCTGCGCCTGCCTTGGGGAGTACCACAATCCTTTTTCCCAACATTCACTGTTACGTTTTTTCTGCACCGAGGGGTGATTTTCCGGCGATCACCCCTCTTCTTCTACTTTTAGCCGGAGATGTAGAGAGCAATCCTGGACCCACCACAAAATACACATCCCCAACATGCTCTAAACCCATTACTTCGAGCAGACAGACAAAGGGCTCAGTTCAGTGCAATATGTGCAAAAACTGGGCCCACCTCACTTGTACAACACTTGCTGACACAAACCAATACACAAACACTTGGACATGTTCTACCTGCCCTCCAGTAACCCCACTCCCACCTCCCCAATCACAGCCAGCACCCTTACCCACTCCCAATTTCCCTTTGCCCTTACCCCCGATCAGTACTCCCCTTCCTTTGTCCCCGATCTCTCCTTTCCCCCCCTCTAACCCAGATCCTACACCTTCCCCATTACCACCCCAACCTCAACCCCAAATGGCAACATACAACACATACAAAACACACAACATCAACATATTACAACACAACATTGATGGTGTTAACACAAAAAAACATGAACTTGAACACTTTCTTAAACAACACAACAAACACATTGCGATTATACAAGAAACAAAACTAAGACACTCACACAAAACACCATCATTTCATAATTACACCACCATCAGACAAGACCGGACCGACGGGCACTGGCGGTGGACTCATCACCCTGATCCATCACTCCATCTGTTTTGTGGACACAAGTGCCACAACCAAAATTCTCCTCCCTACCACAGATAACACTACAGAAATCCAATCCATTCGAATCCGCACAGGCAACAAATCAACACTGACAATAGTTAACATGTACATTCCCCCACAATCATCCCCCACAGTTCCAAACACCTTCAGGCCTCAATTCAGACAACTAGCCTCAATCCCCAACCTGATCATGGGTGGTGACTTCAACGCTAAGTCGTCTGCCTGGTATGTCGACAACCCTGACACAGACAGAGGGCTTGATATACAGACTCAGTTTGACACATTGACTATCGTGAACAACACACACAATCATACACATATCCCACATCAAGCCCTCTACACTCCCTCCTCTCCTGATATCACCTTCTACTCCCCCTGCCTAACCCCAACAACATCATGGAGAGTGGTCGGAACCCTTGGTTCTGACCACCTTCCAATCATCATCACCACCAAAACAAGATGCACCCCAGTTGGCCACAGACACACATACACCAATTACAAGAAAGCTAACTGGGTAGCTTTTACTAAAGAGACAGAACAACATTTTGAAACACTTAACAGTACACCAATCACAAACATAAACAATGCTGTGCACACTTTTAATACAATCATACAAAACGCAGACAAGAGATACATCCCTAGAGGCAACAGAAAATCACACAACCCCAACTTCACACCAGAAATCCAAGACCTCATCAGACAACGTGACACACTTAAACACGATACCCCCACACCTATCCCTCAAAACATAGCAGACCAAATACAAACACTAAACACTGTGATTGCCAATAAAATACATGAACAAAAAACACAAAATTGGCAAAACTTTATCAATACACTTGATCACAAAACAAACACCAGCAAATTGTACAAAACACTCAACAGCATTACACTATCCAACAGTAACACTACACGCTCTCACGCAGCGATAATCACAACAACAGATATACCCTCAAACAGACAACAAGCAAACGCACTCATACGTCATTTTGCACAGACAAGCCATCTCACTTCTCACCCTGACGACCGACGCACCATTCAACGTAAGAAAGACTTCCCCACAGACTCAGACTATACACCCTTCATAGACAGTCAGACAAAACTCATAATACATACTCTCAAGCACTCATCTGCCTGTGGCCCTGATAACATAAGCAACATCCACCTAAAACACATTGGACCACAAGGTATACACGCATTCACAAACATTGCAAACTACAGCTATTCACACAACACTATACCCGACATCTGGAAGCATGGTAAAATAATCACCATTCCAAAACCGAACAAAGACCCAACAATCCCAACATCGCACCGCCCAATCACACTTCTCTGCACCCCCTCTAAAGTCATTGAACGCCTAATACTTAAACTTGTCACACCACATATTCCCCTTGCTGACTCACAACACGGTTTTAGGCCACTACACTCCACAAACACTCTTCTGATAAACCTCACACAAAGAATTTTAGATGGCATCAATTCAGATAGGCCCCACCACAGAACACTTCTCATAACATTAGACATTAGTAAAGCTTTTGATGCTATCCCCCGCCACAATCTAACAAATAAAATATATAACACAGACATGCACAATAACACCAAAAGATGGCTGGCCAATTATCTGGCAGGTAGGAATGCTTACGTGTCATATAATGGCCAATCATCGCACATCAGAAACATTAAGAATGGAGTACCACAGGGCTCAGTTCTATCCCCCACACTATTTAATCTATACATGCATGACTTACCCACACCAGACAACTCAGAAATACAAATATCTTCCTACGCAGACGACATAACAATCGCATGCACACATCGTAACACAGACAAAGCTGCAGAAACAATCCAGCCATACCTTGATACACTCAACACATGGTTCATCATAGACTCAAAATAGCTCCAACCAAATCTACAGCAACACTTCTCACCAACTGGACAAAAGACCACAAATACATACCTCATCTCTACATCAACAACACTCTAATACCACACACACACCGAAAATTCTTGGTGTAACATACGATACATCCATGTCTTTCAAACAACACATCACAAACATAAAAAACAAATGCACACCTAGACTTAATGCACTTAAGTCAATCATTGGAACAACATTTGGACAAAACAAAGAAACTAATATAACAATATACAAACAATGCATACGCTCAGTGTTGAATTATGCGAGTCCTGCATGGGCTCCTAATCTCAGTGAGACACACCACAACACCCTTCAAATCATACAAAACAAAGCCCTAAAAAACAATTACAGGCTGCACAAATACAACACCAACAGACCATTTACACCATGAAACAAAAGTCCTCAAAGTCAAGGACCACCTCGACATGAGAGGCACACAAACACTTGCCACAGCCACTACAAACACATCACACCCGCTACACTACATAGCAGAACACCCACACACACCAAGAAACATTAAAACAACACCCAAAGACCTTTATTACGCACAAATACTCTCTTCTCTTCCTCCACAACCACCAAATACCAGCCTCCGGAAACATATTCATAATCATATCACTCACCGCTCCATTAACACACTGAAAGACAACACACTGCTGCATGCCAGACCCCCTGATATCCACCCTTCTGAATCCTCTCTCCTTGCAGCCAGACCCCCTGATATCCACCCTTCTGAATCCTCTCTCCCACAAAAGGACAGAGTCCACTTGGCCAGACTGCGATACGGCCACCACCCAGCACTTCTAAGCTACCAGAAGAGGCTGGATGACCGCATTGTGAACAGCTGCCCAGGATGTAACACTTCACCCCATACCATACAACACATAATGGAAGACTGCATTATACACAATCATGCACGCAAACAACACAACATACACTCTATAAAGGATTTGTAGGAAAACCCAGTTTCGGCTGTAGCATTCCTTGGGGAGACGGGACTGCTCGGACAGACAGCCTAGGGAACGACAACAACAACAAAACAACAACAAGAACCTCATAAGAGAAATTAAGACACGACAAGCGCAGTCATTATCAGACTTATTAGTTGTGTTCCAAACGAAAGAAACATTACACTTCAACAGGTTAGGGTGGTAAAATTTCACGATAGCACGGCGCAGGTGGTGGAAGCAACAAGCTAAACCTTGTTGGCTACCCCCCTACTCCCCTCCTGCATCAGTACCCAGAGGTTGACTCGTAACCGCAGGCAGCCACCCACGGCTATCCCCTCACCCCACACCCTTGTTTGAGCAGTTCCCAGTGTACATAATGACCGCGTTATATGAGGATCGACTGTATATGGTAAAATAGAAAGCAGTCACCACAAATGTTGCCGCGTGTGTGTGTATGCGTGCCCGACTCGGCGTGAATTTTAAAACAGTTCTCTACATTCGAGATGGTTTTGAAATAAAATACGCGTATGATTGAATCCGTGTTATTCGAATCCGCATTATTTAAGGGACTCCTGTAAAGGGGTAGAAAGTTGGGCGAGGGGGAGAGAAGGTAATGGGTGGGTAAGAAATGCAGGTATACAGACGCTCCTCAACTTACGTTTTAGTTACGTTCTGAAAGGCCGAACGTAAGTTGAAAATGAACGTAAGTTGTTACTGTACCATACATCCATAAATTCTATTACCGTATCTTATAAAACACCCCTAAATCATTAATTATACACACAACATTGTAAAATGATAACATTAATTTCAAATAAATTAAATTCAAGCAACATAAATTGAGATGGTGAAGGAGGGGAGGGGGAGGAGGAGGCAAGGCACGTTCAGTCTGTCGTTTGTGCCATGTAAACAATGGACGCAGCATGCGTATCGTTTGAACTACGGAGAGCGCGCTAAACTAAAAAATTCACTCGGAAAAAAAGAAAAAGAAAAAAAAAAAAAAATTACAGTCAGTTCAAACGTAAAATCGAAAAAACGTAAAACGAATGAACGTAAGTAGAGGAGCGTCGAGGCTATGTCGTACTGAGGGTCATGGGTAGTTGGCCCCCAGTATGCTACTGCCATCGGCCGTTCCCACCCCCTCCACATGAAGGCAAGAGCCTGGGGTCGCTCCCCCGCGGAATAGAGTGGCTCCAGGGGGGGCTATTGCTATCCTCAAAAGTATGTATAATCACATTCCTGTTTGGGATCTTTTTCACTTTCCAAATAGATGTGGGGCACATTTCTAATATTTCTAGTTCAGTCAATTCATACAAGTCTATCATGGATAACATCTCTTCCATAACTAAAATTTTGGCGAGGACTAATCTTTTCTATAATATCACTATTTTCAACATTCACCATACAGAGCATCTTGGACTGTTGTGTTTGATTTGGCATGAACAAGTATTGAATTCTTACCAAATCTTGTTATATCTCCATTTTTAATGCCACCTACCCTCTGTTGAAGGTATCTATTAAATTTATAGTTATTAAATTTTTCTTCCTTAGCCTTAATTACTATCCACATAGGATGTTGGAGGATTCTTTCTTTTATAGTATTATCTTGATGGTTATCTGAATTCCATTCTGCAGGTTTATATACATCTAGATTTCTAGGAACCTTATCTGTTAAGTCTCTTTTGACTAAAGAATTGTAAATTTTCAGGGTATTGAAGTTTCTGCTCAGATTAAAGGCATCTTCATGCTTATCAAATGTTACCCAAGCTTCCCATTTTTTCTCAATGTCAAGAAATTTCATGTGAATTTCTACTATAGTTCCAAATTTGCTCAGTGGAGTAGATATATCATCATAATTACACTGTATTGGAATATCTTCTATGTGCACAACTATCAATTATTTTACATTACTATCAGTATTTGGTGGTGTCAAAGAAGTCTTTTTTCGAGCCTGAGGTTGTCATCTGTGCTTGGGATATTTCTGCATCTTACAGCACAATGAGGTTGACCTTACTGGGAGCAGTTCCCCAGTCAGGTGGATGTGAGGCAAACTATTTTTAGGGCACCTTTTCTAGCCCCCTTCCCATGTGGGGTGAGCAGAGTGGATCCTGAATAGGGCTGCTCAGTCATGTGGGTAGCTGCTGAGCTGTGATGTTGCCTCCATCCCAACAAAGAACGACTAACTTGCCCACATCGCCTATGTGCAGTTCGTGACTAGAGGCTCCCAGAGATCACCTCCTGCCCCTATCATCACTAGCCATCGCCATAGGACTTTTTTTTTTATAGTGATTATGAATGAAAAGTTTGACTTATAATGATTGTACATGAAAGTTTGTTATTGAGAGGCTTCAAAATTTGGCCATGTCATCAGAAGGGTCAATCATGATAGAATAAAAGGGGTAGAAAGTTGGGGAAGGGGAAGAGAAGGTAATAGGTGGGTTAAGAAATGCAGGTATAAAAGTCTATTCAGCAACGGTCAAGGCTATGTCGTACTGATGGTCATGGGTAGCTAGACCCCAGCATGCTACTGCCATTGGCAGTCCCCACCCCCTCCACGTGGAGGCAAGAGCCTGGGGTCACTCCCCTGCAGAATAGAGCGGCTCCAGGGGGGGTTCGTCTGCAAAGAAATTCATATAACACTCTACTCCTTCGTCCATGTCATTTATGTATATAGTAAACATGATCAGGGCCAGTACTGATCCCTGCGGGGCACAACTTATCATTTCTTCCCAATTAGAGAATTTGTCTCTAATGTCTACTCTCATTTTTCTCCCAGTCAGGAAGTCTTTCATCCATTCCAATAAGTTTCCTCTGATGCCACCTATTGATTCTATATTCCTTTTTAGTTTATTGTGTGGTACCTTATCAAATGCCTTTTGTAGGTCCAGAAAGGCATGTTTTGCCCAACCATCTCTCTTTTTGTATTACGTCTATCAATCTTGAGTAGAAGCAGATCAAGTTTGTTGTACATGATCTTCCTTGTCTGAATCCAAATTGATTTGGATTCAGTATAGTTTTTTCTTCTAAATGTTTAACCCATCTATTTTTGATGACCTTTTCGCAAATTTTTGCTACTGTGCTTGTCAGGGAGACCAGTCTGTAATTTGATGGGTCTTCCTTGTTTCCTCCCTTATAAATTGGTTCAATGTTTGCCTTCTTCCAGTCCTGTGGCACTTTTCCTTCTTGAAATGAGAATTTAATTATATTGTATATTTTGTCTGTTAATTCTTCCATGCATTCTTTCAGTATCCAATTTGCAATTCTGTCTGGACCATGTGATTTTCTGACGTCAAGGGTTTTGATTTGGTCGCTGATTTCCTTTTGTGTTACAATTATTTCTTTCATTGAGGGGGATCTCTCTCTATTTCCTCACAGTTAGGTGAGTTTTCTATTGTGAATACTGATTTGAAGTGGTTGTTCATAATTTCAACCATTTCCAGTTCTTCTGTATATTCATGTTTACCTTGGCACAGCTTTTCTATTGTTTGTTCTTCAGTTTGCCATTTAAATACCTGTAAAATAGTTTGGGTTCTTCCTTGCACTTTTCTATTATCTTTTTTTTCATAGTTTCTCTTTTCATCTCTGTGTATTTTTACATACTCATTTCTTAGTTTGATATACATTTGCCATTTGCTTGTTTTCTTGTCTCATTTCCATTTCTTCCAAACTTTGTCTCTTGTATCTCTTGCCTCACTGCACCTTTTGTTGTACCAGCTTTTTATGTATGTTCTTTCCATTTTTTGTTGTGGTACATATCTATTTACTCCCTCACTGTAAATTTCTTTTAGTATATTCCATTTCTCTTCCATCCCTGTTTCTTCATTTAGGATTTTTTCCCAGTTCGCGTTGCGAAAGAATTTTTTGAGTTTCTCAAAATTTTTGTTGTACATTAGTCTTCCTATTCTATGTTTATCCTTTCTGCTTTGATCCATTTACTCTTTCAACTCAAATTCTATTAGTACATGGTCACTCTTTCCTATCAGAGTTTTGTAATAAAATTTATTGACAATTTCAGGCTCTGTTGTAAGTATTAAGTCCAGCCT
The DNA here is from genome assembly GCF_046742065.1 of Oratosquilla oratoria. Lineage (NCBI taxonomy): Eukaryota > Metazoa > Arthropoda > Malacostraca > Stomatopoda > Squillidae > Oratosquilla > Oratosquilla oratoria. Next base: position 33,163,869 of record NC_134800.1, on the reverse strand, counting down.
TGATGGTTCTTCACTACATCTGTATCTGGTATTTTTCCTTATCCACTGAGTCATTGTGTATTCAATGGTCATGTCGAGCAGGACATTGCTCCAGACTTCCTCTTCACCCTTCAGTGTCATTTCCTCCCAACATATTTCTTTTGAATTAAAGTCACCCATAATTACTGTATTTCCACTGTCCTTCAGTATATTAGTTAATTCGTATTTTGTATCTTCTAATATTTTGGAATGATCACTTTCTATCCAGGACTTTGTTTTAGGGGGCACATCACTACAAATTTCTACTTTTCATATGTTTGTTTTCAACTTGTATCATAATTGACTCTACATTATTTTTTCCTTCAGTTATTTTGATTACATTTAAATCTTTATTAGTCAAAATTAATACTCCACCACCCTGTTCATCCTTTCTGTTCTTTGTCCAGCACTTGTATAAACCTTGTCCCACAGTGTTGGGTGGTGGATTACACTTTAGTTTAGTTTCCACTATTCCCATTACGTCTAGTTTTTCTGAGGCCAGGTAATCATTTAGTTCATTCATTCCTGAAGTTATTCCATCTATATTGGTATAAGCTATTTCTAATGTCCTTTCTCCTCGTCTTTTTCTGTCTTTGTTTCCTTTTTCCTTATATACCATTTTCTCAGCCTCAGGTCCACCACTAAATATTTTTTTTTCTCAGTTTCAGTTCTCTTTTCGTTTTTTTCATTCGCTTCATTTCTAAGTTTTTACTTTTTTCCCTCACTCATTTATTTTTTTATCCATATATTTTTGTAATGTTCACTATTTGCTAATTTTGTTGTTCTGGATAGTACTTCCTCTGTATTATTTTTCTTTAGAGTATCTGCCTATCCTATGGGTTTCCTCAATTTCTCTATCCAAACCTTGTCATTCCGCTTGTAATTCTTACAGAAATTCCTTAGCCATCTCTTTCTCCTTTTCCCTCTGGTATCTAGGTACATCATACTTCTCTTTAATGCCATAGATTACAATGAATCTTTTTTTTTATCTGCTGTGTCCCTAACAAAGTTGCCTTTCTCTTTAACTACTTGGATCACCGTTTCCTTGGTATTTTCCTTGACCTGTTGCTCCATTATTTCTTTAAGGGATATTTTTTTGACATTCTTGTTCAACTTTCCACTGTTTCTTTATTTCCTGTAAGTTTTTTCTTTTATTTTTTCTTCCACTTTTTCAATCACTTCTTGCATTTGATCATTCATATTTTTTAATACCTCATTCCTATTTATGTCTTCACTTTTTAACCTCTCATTTCCTACCTTTAATTGATTTAATTCCTTTGTTAAGTCATCTATCTCCCTATTACTCTCCTCATTGGCTTTCCTTAGCATAGATACTTTTTTGTACCTTGGTTTGTACTCACTTTTGAGTGTGTGTGTATGAGTGTATGTGTACAGAAATGCACACATACCCCATGTGCATTTTTATACACTTATTAGTACTACATAAAAATTACTCAACTTAATGGCCAAAATTAGATAATTAATCCAAATTTTTCTATCAAACCTAAAACCTATTAAAGTAAACCCAGAGCTTACCTTCAAAGTTTCCACAGCTTCCATCAGTTGTCTCAACTTGTCTGCTGCAGGTGTGTTTCCACCCCCTTGTATCTGGGATGCTAAAGGCATTGCTGCAGCAAGAGAATCTGGCCCCTGTGACAGCAGAGTCATTCCTTCACTATGCTCCTCAAATTTCTGTTTTATCTGAGCATCTGCATTAATTGCAGTTTCAATAACTTTCCTGAAACAAAATTAGTCCACTGAGAATCTTATTCAAGATCTAAGACAAGTGCAATCATTATCATATTGATAAAGCTTACTAAAGTTCCTCAAGCTGGCTTAGAAAATATATAATGTATCATATTCCAATGCATATTCCAATCCAATGTATCATATTCCAATGATGAGTGAGGAAAATGAGAGCAGGTAAGGCACCTGGGTTGGATGGATGCCATGCAGAATGTCTGAAGAAAGGAGGTACACTTATGATGGACTGGCTGGTGAGGTTATTCAATGTTTGTTTAAGAGAGGGTAGAGTGCCAGAGGACTGGAGGAATGCCTGTATAGTTCCACTTTACAAAGGAAAGGGGGACAAGTGTGAGTGTAGTAGTTACAGAGAGATCAGCTTGTTGAGTGTAGTTGGGAAGGCTTATGGGGGGTCTTGATTGAGAGGATTAGGAGAGGAACAGAGGGAGTAATTGGTGAGGAACAGTGTGGTTTTAGGACAGGTAGGGGATGTGTAGATCAGATTTTTGTGGTACGGCAGATATGTGAGAAAGCTATAGGAAAGGGGGAAGGATGTTTTTTGGGCTTTTATGGATCTGGAAAAGGCTTACGACAGGGTAGACAGGAAGGCACTGTGGGAGGTACTGCAGATATATGGGATAGGAGGAAAGCTGTTAGGAGCAGTCAAGAGTTTTTATGAGAGTAGTAGAGTTTGCATTAGGATTAGAAATGGAGAGAGTGAATGGTTTGAGGTAAAGGTGGGACTTCGTCAGGGGTGTGTTATGTCACCCTGGGTGTTCAATCTTTACATGGATGGGGTGGTGCGAGAGGTGAATGCAAGGGTAGTGGGTCAGGGGTTGGAGATGATTAAAGAAAATGGAGAAAAGTGGGAGGTGAGCCAGCTGTTGTTTGCTGACGACACTGCGCTTGTAGCAGGATCAGAGGAGGGATTGAGGAAGTTAGTGACAGTTTGAGAAGGTGTGTGAAAGAAGGAAGCTGAAGATAAATGTGGGCAAAAGTTAGGTGATGAGATATACAAGGGGAGAGAGTGACAGTAGGCTGGAAGTGAGCATTAAGGGTGAGAAACTGGAGGAAGAGGATAGTTTCAGATACTTGGGTGCGAATGTGACAGGAAAGGGAGGAGTGGGGGTGGAGATACAATGTAGATTGAGAGATGCGAGTAAATGCCTTGGTGGATTAAAAAATGTAATGAGAAATAGACATCTGGGTATGGATGCTAAGAGGAGGTTATATGAAGGAGTGATTGTGCCAACAGCAATGTACGGGGCAGAAACATGGAACATAAGAGAGGAAGAGAGAAGGAGTTTGAATGTGTTTAACCTCTTCACTCCGGGGCACATCGCACGTCTGGCAGCATTAGCTGCCCGACGTGCAATGTTGCGTCATAATAATCACATTATAACAAATAAAGTCAGTGCTCAATCGTTTGTTCTCTTTCACCCGTGTATTTTGATAACCATACAAAATTGATGAAGGCAGTTGAGAGAGAATGGAAATTATGTAGGTATGACTACAATAAATATAATCAAGATGGCGACGTCGGCATCATCGAGTACCCACTTGCTCCTCATGCCGTCAACGTAGGCGTCACCGTATGGAAGTGGTTAAGATGAAATGTCTGAGAAGTATGATAGGGGTTACTAGGCTAGATAGAGTGAGAAATGAGGAGGTGAGGAGGAGAACAGGGGTGGAAAGGGAGCTGGGAGATAGGGTTGATGAAAGAGTATTAGGATGGTTTGGACACATGGAAAGAATGAAGAAAGATTAGTAAAAGAAGTGTGGATGGCGGAGGTGGAAGGAGTGATTATGAGGGGGCGTCCTAGGATGATATGGATGGATGGGATGAAAGGGGCCTTACAAAAGAGAGGAATGTCTGTAGAGGAAGGACGGGAGAGGACAGAAGATAGGGGTGAATGGAGAAGGGTTGTGTATAGATAAGGCTGTGGTGCATGAGGGGGAGTGGGTGGGGGATGGGGGGTGAGGAAGTCTGTACGAGAAAAAATTTGATACAGCCCGAAGGGATTTCTCCCTGTCTTCTCCATTCCTGCATGAGGGGACGGAGAGGGGTGTTGCTGAATTTATGAAGAGGCCTTGCTGTGGATGTGCTGTGTCTTGCAACACTGCTTGTGACCCAGGGCAGTGGACAGGATGCAGGGATGACCCGTCATCCAGGGGGTGCCAAGATAGGAGGGAGGGAGGAGGGAGGGAGGAGGGTGGAGGGGAGTGGAATATATGGGAAATGAAATGGGTGGGAGTGATTTCTATGCCTTTTTCTTTTTGGCTACTCCCCATGTAAGGGGGAAAAAGCCTTTGGTATATGTAGGTATGTATATTCCAATGCATAGAGAGCTACTGGCATTACCACCTGTCTGTGTTGTCAAAGTTAACCTGAATTATGACCTGTGACAGGGGACAGGGTGACCCTTCATTCACAAGGGGCTGAACAGGGAGTAGTAGTTAAATGGGTTTTCACAGGCGAATTGATGCAAGGGCATGGTTTATTAAATTCCACAATACAAAATCTTCATTAAGTGGTACCATCCTAGCCTCCGATACAGAAAGTTTTGCAACAGTAAACTGAATCATGATGAGGGTGTGCTTTGACTCAGCCATCCCCCCTCTTACAAGTAAAGAGGCCTTTAAAATATATCATCCAAGGGTGAGCTTTTATTCATTTCTAGTTTCCCTATTTTCATATTCTGAGATATGTTCTCAAGTAATGTTGAGAATATGCCATTCATTTTCATGGCTATGATAGATATAACCATAATCCGACTTACATGCTCCTTACTTTCTTCCTGTTTGTCAACAGTACTGGTTAAGGACATCGGCTTGCTTTATTGAGGTTAAAAGTGAAAAATTAGGGGGGGGGATTCAAAACTTGCTGGAAAATAATTTCAAGTGTTGGCAACATCCTGAAGTTTTAAATTGATACAGCAATTTTTACTATAAATAAATATCATACATACATACATATACCAAGGGTTTTTCCCCCCTTACATGGGAGGAAGTCAAAGTCAATGGGATGAATACACTCCCACCCATTTCATCCCCATATACTTCATTCCCATTCACCACCCCTCCCTCTCTCTTTTCATGGGTCCTCCTGGATGATGGGTTATCCCTGCATCTTACCCACTGCCCCTGGGTCAGAGCAATCCATCAAGACTCAGCACATCCACAGCAAGGCTGTTTCATTTAATCAGCAACCCCCCTTTCCATCCCCTCATGCAGAAAATCAAGAGATGGGGAGAAATCCCTTTGGGCTGCATCAAAATATCACTCACACATACTCCCTAACTCCCCCCATCCACCCCCTTCTATACATTACGGCCTCATCCCTACACAACCATTCTCCACTCACCCGTATCTTCCACATCCTCTCTTCCTTTCTTAAAAGACGTCCCCCTCTTTACCAGTGACCCTTTTACTCCATCCACCCATCTCATCCTTGGTCACCCCCTCATGTTCACTCCATCCACCTCTGCCTTCCACACCTATTTCACTAATCTTTCTTTACTCATTCTTAACATGTGTCCAAACCATCCCTATACTCTTTCATCAACCTGTCTCCCAACTCTCTTTCCACCTTCGCTCTCCTCCTCACACTATTTAGTCTAGTAACCCTTACTATACTTCTCAGGCATTTCATCTCAAACACATTTAAACTCTTCCTCTCTTATGTTCGATGTTTCTGCCTCATACAGTGCTGTCAGCACAATTATACCTTCATAGGATAATGGAATTTGGAAAGAGTAAAAACACAATATCAAAAGATTACAAAATTGGTGAAGAGGTGAAAAAAGTAAACTCAGAGAAAGATCTCGGAGTGATGATCAGCAAGGACATGACACCAGATAAGCATATTAATAAAATATTCGGAGAAACCTACAATTTATTGAGGTCAATTAAAGTGGCGTTTGCTTATTTGGACGAGGAAATTATAAAAAACATTCTAACTACACTAATAAGACCAAAACTTGAGTACGCAGCAACACTATGGACACCCAGTACCAAAAACAATATAAAAAGATTAGAAAGAACACAAAGAGCAACAACAAAACTAGCACCAACTCTTTCTGAACTGACATATGAGCAAAGACTGTCCAAAATAGAATTACCAACTTTGGAACAAAGAAGGGAAAGAGGAGACTTGCTGACTATCTATACAATAATGAAAGGGATGGAAGTCTTATATAAGAATGACTTGTTAATATGGGATAATGGTAAAACAAGAGGACACGAAAAGAAACTAAAAAAAGAGTTACAGAAGAGATCTGAAAAGGAACAGCTTCCCACACACAGTGATAGATACTTGGAACAAATTAGACAACGAAACAGTGTGTGCAAACACTATTCAAGATTTTAAGAAAAAACTTGATGCTGAGAGATACAAAGATGGGTCACCACGAGCATAGCTCTCTTCCTGTATAATACAACTAGGCAAATACACACACGAGCAGCGATTGAGGAAGGACGAACGAAAACATGCTCCAAACCGCTAACTAGCAATTTGATGATGGACGATTTTGGAATGTATTATTAACAACCACCAGGTTTGTACATACACGGAGGGTGTGTTGAAATTAAGGTGACCGAAATGTAGTCTTTGTATCTTAGTTCAGTTAATGTAAAAGAAGAACCAGTGACAACAATGGATGAATTAAACAATGAATTCAGTGATAAAGAAACTGCAAAGGCAAAGCAACGTCTAGAGGCAAGTACAATAGAGCCCCCGCTTGGTGATAATAATAATAATAAAAAAAAATGTGTCTGAATGAGACCCCAAAAACATATCAAAGGTTGGATAGAGGTCTCTTTTCGGGATTTAATAGAGAAAATAGTAACATATATAGAGGGTTAGACATGGATAGAGAACCTAGGTTTAAAAATATTATAAGAAATATAGAAATAAATGAGTTGTTGGGCGAAATAATTGAACTGAGAAGTGAATGCAAAAATATATACAAGTAGGTATATTAAGAAAAGCCAATGAAGAAAACAATATGGAAATAGATGATCTAAAAATGGAACTGAATAGAATAAAGGGAGAAATTATAAGATTGAAAAATGAACACATGAATAGGAATGAAGCATTGAAAAAAGAGATGAAGGATCAAATACAGGTGGTGACTGAAAAAGTGGAAGAAAAAATGAAAGAAAACGACTTTCAAAAAATTAAAAAACTGTAGAAGGAGGAACAGGAAAGAAAAAAATTATCCTTCAAGGAAATAATGGAACAACAAGTTAAGGATAATATGGAGAAAAAAAAAAAAAAAAAAAAAAAAAAAAAAAAAAAAAAAATCCAAGTGATTAAAGATTATAGAAAAAGGAAATTGAGTTAGGGATGCAGTGGACAGGAAAAGATGCATTGTGATTTATGGTATTAAGGAAAAGCATGATGTGCATAGATACCAGAGAGAAAGGGAAGAGAGATCGCAAAAGGGATTCTAAAGGAGATTCACGAGGACAATCAAACCTTGGATAAAGAAATCGAGTAAACTTTCAGAATGGGGAGATACTCAAAAGAAAAACAATTTAGGCCACTAAAGGTAAAACTTAGGTCACAAATGATAGCAGAGGAAGTACTATCCAAAACAGCAAATCTAGCAAATGGTGAAAATCTCAAAATTGTATGGATAAAGAAAGAAATGAGTGAGGAAGAAAAGGAAAAAGAAATAGAGCTTATAAGTGAAGTGAAAGAAAGGAACGAAAAAAGAACCGAGAGTGAAAAGAATGATTTTTTTTTGGAAAGTGGTGGACATACAAAGAAGGAAACAAAACAGACAGAAGAAGGGAAAGAAAAAAAATTAAATTAGCATATACCAACATTGACGGAATGATCTCAGGAATGAATGAACTGAATGATTACCTGGTATCAGAAAAGCCAGACATAATGGGAATAGTGGAAACAAAATTGAAAGGTAATCTACCACCTAACACAGTGGGACAAGGTCTATATAACTGCTGGATGAAGAATAGAAAGGAAAAGCAGGGAGGGGGAGTATTATTTCTGACCAAGAAAGACTTAAATGTGACAAAAATAACAGAAGGAAGAAATAATGTAGAGTCAATCATGATAAAAATAGAAAACAACCACATGAAAAATAGAAAATTTATAGTAGTGTATGTGCCTCCTAAAACACAGGCCTGGACAGAACATGATCATTCCAAATTGTTAGAAGATACGAAACATGAACTAACTGATATACTGAAAGAAAGAGGAAATACAGTAGTTATGGGTGATTTTAATTCCAAAGAAATATGTTGGGAAGAATTGACAGTGAGGGGTGGAGAGAACACATGGGACAGCATGCTACTCGATATGACCATTGAATACACATTGACCCAATGGGTAAAGGAAAATACCAGATACAGAAACAATGAGGAACCTTAGAGACTGGATTTAGTACTCACATTGTAACCCAAAATTGTAGACAGAATAGAATACAAAAAACCATTAGGAAAGAGTGACCATGTACTAATAAAATTCGAATTAAAAGAGCAAATGGACCTAAGAAATGAGAAACATAGAATAGGAAGACCAATGTTTAGCAAAACAAATTGAGAAACTTAAAAGAATTTTTTCGAAAAGCAAACTGGGAAAAATTCCTTAGTGAGGAAACAAGGATGGAAGAGAAATGGAATATATCAAAGGAATTTTATAATGAGGGTGTGATCAAATATGTTCCACAACAAAAGCAAGAAAGAATATACATAAAAAACTAGTATAATAAAAAATGTAGTGAAACCAAGGATACATACATATACCAAGGCCTTTTCCCCCTTTCAAGGGAGGTAGCCAAAAAGAAAAAGGCATAAAATTATTCCCACCCATTCCATCCCTAAATACACTCCACTACCCTCCACCCTCTCTCTTATCTTAGCACCTCCTGGATGATGGGTCATCCCTGCACCTTGTCCAATGCCCTGGGTCAGAGGCAGTGGCGAAAGTCACAGCACATCCAAAGTAAGGCAGCTTCATTAAATCGGTGACCCCCCCTCCCCGTCCCCCCATGCATAAAAGAAGACGGGGAGAAATCCTTTCAGGGTGCATCAAATTTTTCTCACACATACTACCTCACCCCCCATCCCCCTGCCCATTCCACCTCATGCATCACAACACCATCCATATACAACCATTCTCCATTCACCATTATCTTCTGTCCTCTCCCGTCCTTCCTCAACAGACATTCCCCTCTTCCCCAAAGCCCCCTTCACCCCATCCATCCATCTCATTCTAGGACGTCCCTTCATGTTCACTCCCTCCACATCTGCCTTCCATACCTCTTTTACTAGTCTTTCTTCACTCATTCTTTCCATGTGTCCAAACCATCCTAATACTTTTTCATCAACCCTATCTCCCAGCTCCCTTTCCACCCCTGTTCTCCTCACTTCCTCATTTCTCACTCTATCTAGCCTAGTAACCCCCATCATACTTCTCAGACACTTCATCTCAAACACATTCAAGCTCCTTTTCTCTTCCTCTCTTATGTTCCATGTTTCTGCCACATACAGTGCTGTTGGCACAATCACTCCATACAGTCTCCTCTTAGCATCCATTCCCAAATGTCTATTCCTCATTACACCTCTTAATCCACCAAGGCATTTACTTGCTTCTCTCAATCTACATTCTACCTTCACTCCACCTTTTCCTGCCACATTTGCACCTATCTAAAACTATCCACTTCCTCCATTCGCTCTCCCTTTATGCTCACTTCCTGTCTGCTGCCACTTTCACCCCTTGTACATCTCATCACCATACTTTTACCCACATTTATCTTTAGCTTTCTTCTTTCACACACTCTCCCAAACTCTGTCACCAACTTCCTCAGTCCCTCCTCCGATCCTGCCACAAGCGCAGTGTCGTCCGCAAACAACAGCTGGCTCACCTCCAACTTTTCTCCTTTTTCTTTAACCATCTCCAATCCCTGACCCACCACCCTTGCATTCACCTCTCGCACTACCCCATCCATGTACAAGTTGAACAACCAGGGCGAAATAACACATCCCTGACGAAGTCCCACCTTTACCTCGAACCACTCACTCTCTCCATTTCTAATCCTGACACATGCTTTACTACTCTCGTAACAACTCTTGACAGCTCCTAGAAGCTTTCCTCCTATCCCATATATTCACAAAACCTCCAACAGTGGCTTCCTGTCTACCCTGTTGTAAGCCTTTTCCAGACCCATAAAAGCCCAAAAAACATCCTTCCCCTTTCCTATAGCTTTCTCACATATCTGTCTTACCACAAAAATTTCATCTAAACAATCTCTACCCATCCTAAATCCACACTGTTCCTCACCAATTACTCCCTCTGTTCCTCTCCTAATCCTCTAAATCAAGATCCTCCCAAAAGCCTTCCCAACTACACTAAACAAGCTAATCCCTCTGAAACCACTATATTCACACTTGTCCCATTTTCCCTTGTAAAGTGGAACTATACAGGCACTCCTCCAGTCCTCTGGCACTCTACCCTCTCTTAAACAAACATTAAATAACCTCACCAGCCAGTCCACCATCACTGTACCTCCTTATTTTAGACATTCTGTATGGCATCCATCCAGACCAGGTGCCTTACCTACTTTCATCATCTTAACAACTGCCTGAGCATTTCCCACTACAACTATCTTTCCCTCCCTATCATCCTTCACATTTAGCAACACCCTAAAATATTCTGTTCATCTTCCCCTGTCTTCTCTTCCATTATCATCTCTCCATCTGCACCTTTTACCTTTTCTTCTCTACTTGATTTGCCTCCTCTTCCTCTCTTAATTTCTTTCCAAAACATCTTTTTATTACTTTCAAAATTTTCTGTCATACTCTTACCCCATTTCACATCTGCTCTCCTCTTTGCCTCCTTTACCTTGTGCTTTACTTCTCTTTTCTTCTCTTTGTACCTCTCATGCAACTCACTTGTCCTATTTTGTAACCAATCGGTGAAAGCTCGCATCTTCTCTTCTACAACCTTCTTTGTTTCCTCATCCCACCATTCACTACCCTTCCTTCTATTTCCTCCTGTCCTTCTTGTTCCACACACCATCTTTACACACTTTGTGACTCCCTCCTTGAACCATCCCCATTCCTCCTCCACGCCTAGCTCTACTCTATCCTTCACTCCCTCCCATTCACCTCTCCCACCACCCCATCCATGTACAAGTTGAACAGCCAGGGCGAAATAACACATCCCTGACGAAGTCCCACCTTTACCTCGAACCACTCACTCTCTCCATTTCTAATCCTGACACATGCTTTACTACTCTCGTAACAACTCTTGATAGCTCCTAGAAGCTTTCCTCCTATCCCATATATTCACAAAACCTCCCACAGTGGCTTCCTGTCTACCCTGTTGCAAGCCTTTTCCAGATCCATAAAAGCCCAAAAAACATCCTTACCCTTTCCTATAGCTTTCTCACATATCTGTCTTACCACAAAAATTTCATCTACACAACCTCTACCCATCCTAAATCCACACTGTTCCTCACCAATCTCCCTGTTCCTCTCCTAATCCTCTCAATCAAGATCCTCCCATAAGCCTTCCCATAGACATTCCCCTCTTTTGTAATGCCCCTTTCACCCCGTCTATCCATCTCATCCTAGGACGTCCCCTCATATTCACTCCTTCCACCTCTGCCTTCCACACTTCTTTTACTAATCTTTCTTCACTCATTCTTTCCATATGTCCAAACCATCCTAATACTCTTTCATCAACCCTATCTCCCAGTTCCCTTTCTACCCCTGTTCTCCTCCTCATCTCCTCATTTCTCATTCTATCCAGCCTAGCAACCCCTATCATACTTCTCAGACACTTCATCTCAAACACGGCGACCAAAATGGCACCTACACTATCAAATTTAACATATGAACAACGATTGGAGAAATTACAAGTGATAACACTAGAACAGAGAAGGGAGAGAGGCAATTTGTTGACCATCTTTAGAATTACGAAAGGAATGGAAGTTCTTGATAGGGATGACCTATTAAAATGGGACAAAAGAGAAACAAGAGAACATGCAAAGAAACTAAAGAAAGACAGTTATAGAAGAGACCTGAAAAAGAACAGCTTCCCACACAGAGTGATTGACGTCTGGAACAAATTGAAAAGTGAAACAGTTAATGCCAGAAATATACACGAATTCAGAAGCAAACTATAAGTAAAGACATACAATAACGGGTCATAACGAGCATAGCTCCAGGCCTGTAAAATACAATTAGATAAATACATTCAAACTCCTTTTCTCTTCCTCTCTCATGTTCCATGTTTCTCCCCCGTACATTGCTGTTGGCACAATCACTCCTTCATATAACCTCCTCTTAGCATCCATTCCCAGATGTCTATTTCTCATTACACTTTTCAATCCAAGGCATTTACTTGCTTCTCTCAATCTACATTCTACCTCCACTCCTCTCTTTCCTGCCACATTCGCACCCAAGTATCTAAAACTATTCACTTCCTCCAGTCTTTCACCCTTAATGCTCACTTCCAGCCTGCTGTCACTCTCTCCCCTTGTACATCTCATCACCTAACTTTTGCCCACATTTATCTTCAGCTTCCTTTTTTCACACACCTTCTCAAAGTCTGTCACTAACTTCCTCAATCCCTCCTCTGATCCTGCTACAAGCGCAGTGTCATCAGCAAACAACAACTGGCTCACATCCCACATTCCTCCATTTTCTTTAATCATCTCCAATCCCTGACCCACTACCCTTGTATTCACCTCGCGCACCACCCCATCCATGTAAAGATTGAACAGCCCACCTTTACCTCAAACCATTCACTCTCTCCATTTCTAATCCTAACACAAGCTCTACTACTCTCGTAAAACTCTTGACTGCTCTTAACAGTCCCATATATCTGCAGTACCTCCCATAGTGCCTTCCTGTCTACCCTGTCGTAAGCCTTTTCCAGATCCATAAAAGCCCAAAATACATCCTTACCTTTTCCTATAGCTTTCTCACATATCTGTCTTACCACAAAAATCTGATCTATGCAACCCCTACCTGTCCTAAACCCACACTGTTCCTCACCAATTACTCCCTCTGTTCCTCTCCTAATCCTCTCAATCAAGACCCTCCCATAAGCCTTCCCAACTACACTCAACAAGCTGATCCCTCTGAAACTACTACATTCACACTTGTCCCCCTTTCCCTTGTAGAGCGGCACTATACAGGCACTCCTCCAGTCGTCTGGCACTCTACCCTCTCTTAAACAAACATTAAATAACCTCACCAGCCAGTCCACCATCACTGTACCTCCTTTTTTCAGACATTCTGCATGGCATCCATCCAAACCAGGTGCCTTACCTGCTCTCATCATCTTAACAGCCGCTTTCACTTCATCCTTCCCTAATTCTCCTCCATTTTCATCACTCATCTCACTCATTTTCTTAGCGCTTCCCACTGAAACTACCTTATCCTCCTGCACATTTAGCAACTCCCTAAAATATTCTGCCCATCTTCCTTTCACTACCTTCTCTTCCATTACTATCTCTCCATCTGGACTTTTTACCTCTTCTTCACTACTTGCGTCTCATTTTTCTCTTTTTATTTCCTTCCAAAACATCTTTTTATTGCTTTCAAAATTTTCTGTCATACTCTTACCCCATTTCACATCTGCTCTCCTCTTTGCTTCTTTTATCTTCTGCTTAACTTCCTTTCTCTTTACTTTGTACCTCTCATACCATTCCCTTGTCCTAATTTGTAGCCAATCTATGAATGCCTGCTTCTTCTCTTCTACACCCTTCTTTGATTCCTCATCCCACCACTCACTACCCTTCCTTCTATTTCCTCCCGCCCTCCTTGTTCCACACACCATCTTTGCACACCTTATGACTCCCTCCTTGAAACATCCCCATTCCTCCACTCCTAGTTCTACTCTATCCTTTACTCTCTTCCACTCCTCTTTCAGCTTCTTAAACTCATTCTCCTTTTTTTCCTCATTTAAGTAGTTCACTGTAAGTACCTTCCTACCTTCTGCCCTTTTCCTCTTTCTCCACTCTCAATTTACCTTCCACCAGGAAATGATCTGATATTCCCCCACTCTCTCCCTTTAGAACATGTACATCCTTAACTCTTCCTACCATACTCCTGGTCACCACTATATAGTCCATTAACGCTCTATCTGCCACCCTTCCATCCACCACCATCTCACATGTGTACTTATGCTCGACTTTCTTCTTAAACACTGTATTTGCTATCATCAACTCTCTTTCAAGACACATCTCCACCATCAATTCTCCACTATGATTTTTACCTGGAACTCCCTACTTCCCAATCACTCCATCTATTGGTTCATTTTCTACCCTAGCATTAAGGTACCCAATACAACTACATTGACATTTCTCCCTAATCCCTCTATGCACCCATTTATATCTACCCAAAAAGCCTCCCTTTCCTCTACGCTCTTCTCACTACCAGGCCCATATGCACTTACAAAAACCCACATCTCCCTTCCCAGCTTCACCTTCATCCACATCAACCTTGATGAAACCTCCTTCCACTCTACTAAACGCTTACTTATCTCTTCACTTACTAGTATAGCCACCCCTTCTCTCCCTCATCCCCTCTTCACTCCTGAGTACCTCCCAGCTACACTCCCAATCTCACAGTTGCCCTTTCATTTTAGTTTCACTCAAAGCCAGCACATCCATCTTTCTTCTCACAAACATACTGCCTATCTCTTCCCTTTTACTCTCATCTGTACCACATCCACACATATTAAAAGACCCAAACCTTAGGGTACTGGTTTGAAAACTCCCAGACCCCTCTTATGCCTTTTCTCTCTCTCTCTCTCTCTCTCTCTTTTTTTTTTTTTTTTTTTTTTAGAAATGTCCCCTTTTGGGGCTACAGGTAGTAGGACTCCTAATCCCATCCCCCGTTCCGTTTTTTGTCGCCTTTTATGACTCAAGTGTGTGGTAAATTGAGATTAATTGTATTATCGCATTATTCTTGTTTTACGATAGACTGTTGATGTATAGGAATTGTATACTTGTGCTGTGGGTTCCTTACATACCGTGTGGTTCTCATGTGTTTGGTACTTGGAAATATGTTTTGATGCTCTATAGCATCTGTTGGTATTGTTTATATGTTTGGATCCTATGTAGACGTCTTTTGTTTTTGTTCAGGTACTTGTACTGTGACGTCGATCTTGGCTTGTTTACGTTTGTCTGCTGAGCTCTCAATAAAGAGCAAACTTGGTTCCTGTTTTTTCTCTCAGCAACCTCAGCCATACTGCAACAAAGTGGAAAGACTTGGTGGTAGCATTCTCTTCCCCCACCACAGGGTAGGCGAAAAAAGGAAATGGATATTCAGAGAAATGGTACAGGAGAGTAACATGGGGTTGGGGGACAGCATAATGGAGGGATAGTCATAGTATAAAAGTGTCATAATTTCTCTATGAACAGAGTTTCCTCTATCACAGACAAAATGATGTGTGGCTCTGGTCCGTAGGGGCGCCCCATATAGACCCTAAATTATCAACTGCATGCTACTTTGCCACAATAACATGCAGCCAATACCCCAGACAGGAATGGAAATCCTTGACAGAAAAGATTTACTAAAAAATGACAATGGAAAAACAAGAAGTCATGAAAAGAAACTCAAAAAGGATAACTATAGAAGAGATAGGAAAAAGAATAGCTTCCCATACAGAATGCTGGATATATGGAATAATTTAGATGAAAAAAACAGTGTGTGCAAATACTATTCACGATTTCAAGAATAAACTTGATGCTTAAAGATACAAAGATGTCACCATGAGCGTAGCTCCCTTCTTGTATAATACAACTAGGTAAATACAATCTCCTCTTAGCATCCATTCCCAAATGTCTGTTTCTCATTACATTTTTTAATCCCCCACGGCATTTACTTGCTTCTCTCAATCTACATTCTACCTCCACTCCTCCCTTTCTTGCCACATTCACCCCAAAGTATCTAAAGCTATCAACTTCCTCCAGGCTCTCTCCCTTAATACTCACTTCCAATTTGCTATCATCCTCTCCCCCTTGTACATCTTGTCACCTTACTTTTACCCACATTTATCTTCAACTTCTTTCTTTTACACACCTTCCCAAACTCTGACACTAACTTCCTCCCTCCTCTGATCCTGCCCCAAGCACAGTATCATCAGCAAACAACTTGTTTATCTCCTATTTTTCTCCATTTTCTTTAACCATCTCCAAACCCCAGCCCATTACCCTTGCATTTAACTCTTGTACCACGCCATCCATGTATAAATCGAGGCCCAAAAAACATCCCTACCTTTTTCTAAAGCTTTCTCACACACCTGCCTTACCACAAAAATCTGATCCAACCAATACCTGCCTGTCCTAAACCCATACTGTTTTTCACCAATTACTCCCTCTGTTCCTCTTGTAATCCTCTCAATCAAAACCCTCCCCTAAGTTTTCCCAACTACACTCAACAATCTGATCCCTCTGAAACTACTACACTCACACTTGTCCCCTTTTTCTTCTTGTAAAGCAGAACTATACAGGCACTCCACTGCCTTGGCACTCTGCCTTCTTTTAAATAAATATTAAACAAAGTAAGTCACCAGCCAGTACACCATTACTATTTTAGACACTCCACATGACACCCAACTAACCCAGGTGCCTTACCTGCTCTCATATTAACTGCTTGTACCTCATCTTTTCTTATTTCTCCTCCATTTTCTTCATTCATCATTTTAATTTTCTTAGCACTTCCTACTGCAACTACCTTTCCCTCCCTATCCTCTTTCACATTTAGCAACTCTAAAATACTCTACCCATCTTCCTCTTACTGCTGTGACTTCCATTATCATTTCTCCATCTGCACCTTTTGCCTTTTCTTCTCTATTTGATTCACCTCCCCTTCCTCTTAATTTCCTTCCAAAACATTACAAAGGATTACAAAGGCGGAGCATACCGACAGGAGACCTTTTGATCCATATCTAGGTCGGATGCAAAAAAAAAAATCATATTAATAATAAAATAATAAATAAAAACTATGATAATGTAAATAACAAATAAAATACATACATAAATGCATAGGTATAGTTAAATAATAAACAAACAGGTAAATAGTAAATAATAATAAATTGACATATAACTAATAATAAATAAAAATCACAGACAAATGATAACAAAACAAAAACAAATAATATAAGATAAATTATAATCATTACAGCATCTTACTTAGGTATTTATCTAAATGATTCTTAAAGCTTTGAACTGAACTACATTGCACTACCTGTGCAGGAAGTTTATTCCATTCATTAACTACACGGTTGGCAAAGTTGTTTCTACCTACTTCCAAATTGAATCTATTTCCGGACAGTTTGAGACCATTGTTTCTTGTCTGATTCTCATTCAATGTAAAAATTTGGTCACTTTTGATGTTGTCAATTCCCTTTAGAATTTTAAAGACCTGTATCAAGTCACCTCTGAGTCTACGCTTTTTTAGGGAAAACAGATTCATATGTTTTAGTCGATTTTCGTATGATTTATTTTTGATATTTGGAATCAGTTTTGTGGCTCGCCGTTGTACTCTTTCCAATCTGTCAATGTCTTTAATGAGATTCGGTGACCATACGGAAACAGCATATTCCAAATGTGGACGAACTAACGATTTATATAGCTTGTTAATGAGTGATGGACTTTTGAAATCGAAAGATCGAGCAATCAGTCCTAGAATCTTATTCGCTTTCTCAGAGGCTGAAATACACTGCTTGGATGATTTGAGGTCGTTACTGATAATTACTTTCAAAATTTTCTGTCATACCCTTCCCCCATTTCACATGTTCTCATTTTTGCCTTATCTTATTCTTTACTTCTCTTTTCTTTGTACCTTTTATATACAGGGTGTTCAGGATATATTTGATAATTTTTTATCTTCTGTCATTTCAGAACCATTTGAAGGATTTAACACAGGTAAAGTGCAATGGATAGCTGATTCTGTGTACTATAGATGGGTGTGAGAGCTAGAGAGCATGGATGACTGGAAACCACCAGAATATTAGAAGAGAATGACCTGCATCATGATTATTTGCATTGAATTAAAAAATTCTGAAATCTTAGTTGCAGCTCAGTGCTCCTTGAATACCATGAAGGCTGTGAGATGTGAGTTGAAGAATGGCAACAAAGATATGGAAGCAGTGGTGTTCTGACTGTTTGCACAACGAAATTCATTGAGAAGCTGCAAAAAGAGGTATGGCAAGATCCAGGCAAGACAATGCGGATCTTGGCGAGAGAGATGGATGTTGGAGTGATGACTATGAAGAAAGTGCTGAACAAGGATTTTCACTACTCCTCATACAAGAGATGCAAAGGCCAATGACTCACCACCAAGGCCTAAGAGAACCTCCTTACAAAAGGCAAGAAACTTCTCAACAAGGTCAAACACCCAGCTTAGCCAGAGATGCTCTGGTTCTTCTCAGATGAGAAGAACTTCTGCAAGGACCAGTTGCTTAATGTGCAGAACAACAGGTGGCTAGCCTACAGTCTACGAGAAGTCCCACGCTTCATGAAGACCACATTCCCTCAAACTGTGATGGTCTTAGGGTACATTTCCAGGGAAGGCCATATCATGCAGCCCCACATCTTTGAAGAGGGACTCAGACTCACTTCAGTTGGCTACATTGAGTTGCTGTCCACTGTTGTCAAGTGCTGGGTGGAGACCATACAGGTGGCAGCAGGACTCAACTCCGTGTCACACCTCCAGGAAAACCCAGAAGTAGCTGTCTTGAGAACATTATAACTTCACCAGTCCCAATATCTGGCCCTCCAACTCAGCTGATTACAACCCCATGAACTATTATGAGCGGGGTGCAGTTGAAAAAGTCACCAATCGTATTGCCTGCAACACCAAGAACTAACCGATTGTCAGGATCATCTCACAAAGGACACTGTGAAGCCCATGTGCTGCAGGTTAAGGTCCCGCCCGGAGAACGTGGAGGTTCAGGGCAGCTTCTTTGAGTGAACTGTATTTGGTAAAAGATCCTATAAGAGATGCACTTTGAATTTTGAGAATACATAAATTTTTGGCCAAGATATGATGTTTTTCTTTCTTTTCCAAAAGTGTCAAATTTATCCTGAACACCCTGTAATTCTCTTGTCCTATTTTGCAACCAATTTATGAATGGTGGTTTTTTTTTCTCTTTCTTTTCTACAATGTTCTTTGCTTCAACATCTCACCACTCACTACCCTTTAATTTCCTTCTGTCCTTGTTCCACACACCATCTCTGCACACCTTGAAACATCTCCACTCCTAGTTCTACTCTATCCTACACTCCCCTCCACTCTTCTCTTAGCTTCTTATACTTCTTTTTCTTTCTCATTTAAGCAGTTTACTCTAAGCACCTCCATACCTTTTGTCCTTTTCCTTTATCTATTCTCCACTCTCAATTTACCTTTCACCAAAAAATCTGATATTCCACCACTCTCCCCTATGAACATGTACATCCAAAACTCTTCCTAGTCTTCTCCTGTTTACCACTATTTAGTCCATTAAGGCCCTATCTACCACCCTTTCATTCACCACCCTCTCCCATGTGTACTTATGCTTGACCCTTTTCTTAAACAGTGCTAGATATCAATAACTCTCTCCTGGCACTCCACACTTCCCAACCATTCCATCTATTGGTTCATCTCCTACTATAGCATTGAGGTCTCCCAATACCACTACACTGACATTTCTCCCTAAACCCTCTATGCACTCATTTAAATCTATCAAAAAACCTACCTTTCCTCTACACTCTTCTCACTACCAGGCCCATAAACACTTACAAAGACCTGCATCTCCCTTCCCAGTTTCACCTTCATCCACATTAATGCCTTCCCTACAATGATACCTATGTAGGCATCATGAGGCACAAGTTGTATTTACCTAGTTTACCTAGTTGTATTTTATGGGACGGGAGCTATGCTCGTTGTGACCCGTTTTCGTATCTCTCCACATCCAATTCATTCTTGAACTCGTGTATAGTTCTGGCATTCACTGTTTCACTGTTTAGTCTGTTCCAGAAATCGATCACTCTGTGCGGAAAACTGTTCTTTTTCAGGTCTCTTCTGTCACGGTCCTTCTTTAGCTTTTTATCGTGTCCTCTTGTTTCTCTTTGGTCCCATTTCAATAGGTCATCTCTATCGAGAACAAGTGGGTATATGAGGATGCTGGCTTAGTGTCTCGATTATATTTATTTTGTAGTTGTAGTTGAATAACTGGCTTGATCATATTTTCTGTGGTTATTAATATTCAGACTGAAAGAAAACGAGTAATACAGTGGTAACTTTATATTTGATAACACAAGTATAGTGGTGCATCATCAAATCATTGTACATCAGGATGCTGATGCTGCCTGCAAGAATTTGACTTATATTAAAGAGGTTAACCTTGAAGAATAGAATAAAATAATTGGGATTTATCTGGTGTCGCAACATCAATGGTCATTGACGCCGTAGTATTTATGATTAAGAAAAGGAAGTGGTAAAAAGCCTAAACAATAAATAAAATAAAAAAAGATTGAAATCTAAAGATCATTGAGAAGATCAATAGCACTAAGAAAATTAAAAATAGAATTTATATTGCAGTTACATCCCAGAACACTTCGAAGGGACAGATCTCCTTCATCTCTGTGTTTTGACAAATATTGTTGTCTTTCTCCATCATAACTGGGGCATTCCACCAAAATGTGTCTAATGGTTATAGGAACAAGGCAATCATTACAAAATGGAGGACTGCCCTCCATAAGAAAGCCATGGGACAATCTAGAGTGACCATGCAGTAACCATGTAGTAAGCGCTGAAACTATAAGTTGTTTTAAAAAACGATTAGACAACTTTATGGATGGGGATGACAGGTGGTGATGGATACGGAGCTGCCTAGTGTAGGCCTTATGGTCTTTTGCAGTATCCTTTATTATGTTCTTATGTGACCAATCCTCAACCGGCAAAGGGTTACTTCCTGTTTTCTGTTCAGTAATGTACAAGACCAAGGATGAATAATATCAGTAATCTCTCTCATCTTGTTACCAGCCTCAAGATCCCAATGGAACTACCAAAGAGATGAGATCTCGGATTTGATTAGAGGGATATAATCTTCATGAGGTATTGGCCGTAAGTGACGCAAGGGTGAGAGAGCGGCTTCCTTGGCCAATTTATTGGCCTGTTCATTTCCTGGTACTCCAACATGTGCTGGAACCCAGCAGAAGTTTATTTCATTACCTCGATGCTCGATTAAAAAAAGCCATTCTAAGATCTATAAAACTATTGGGTGCCTTGAGTCGAATTGTTCTAGAGACTGCAAGACACTCTTTGAGTCACTAAAAATTGTAAAACATTTGGCTCTGCTTTTCATGGAGGATATATCTCCACGGTGGACAGTATTCCTGTCAGTTCGGCAGTGAAATTAGATGTTGTATCAGGCAAGGTACCCTTACGATTAAAATAATTTGAGAATATTCCAAAACCAACACCAGCACTAGTTTTGGAGCCATCAGTAAAAACAAAAACAGAGGGTTGGTGATTAAAAGAATGTTCTAAAAAAGCATTGTGTAGTTTATAATCCTTAAAATTATACTTACAATCGTTAAAATATTTACAGAAAGACACTGTGGGCAGTCTCCATGGGGGGAACAAAATATTTAAAAGGAAGGATGGGAATCTTGGGAAGATTCATGTCCTCTAAAATCCTTTTCATCCGGTATCCAAAAGGCTTTGGAAGTCTGGGGTGATTGTTGAAACAAATGCTGTTAAAATCTGCTTGAGCTGTTCTAAAAGCGAGAGAGTTGGGAAGCCTCTGCAATCTATGCCAGTATCTAATAGATGAGGTCTGGTGAATAAGATCTAACGACATTTCCCCTGCATCAACTAATAAACTTGGTATTGGGGAAGACTTGAAAGCACCTGTGGCCAAACGAACTCCACCGTGGTGTACCGTATCTAAAATTTTCAGTCTGGATGAAGTGGTCGATGAGTAAAACTCGCATCCATACAATAGTTTCGATAAAATAAGGGAGTGATGGCAGCTGTCATTTTCATACTGTAACCGCAAAATTGTTCTGCGGTCACCCATAATAACGAATGGCTGAGGTAACTGTTGAATAAGATTCAACAGATTATCTTTGGTTATATTAGTATTTGGTAGTAGATATAGGGAGCAGACTGTATGTCTGCGATTCAAGCCGGCTTGTATCGCAACAGCTTGCAATCGAGACTGAAGAGGGATAGGAACATGAGGTATATCTTTACGGATATACAACATGCTTCCCCCATGTATACCAATATCTGGATCATATGTAGTATGGTATGCTATGAAGTCTTTAGGGCATGGGGTGAATGAGTCTAACATTATTTCTTGTATGGAAATAATATTAGGTTGCTGGTCATGGATTAGCAGTTTCAATTCCTCATACTTGGCTCTTAGTCCCTGTAAATTCCATTGGAGCTGAGTGAATTTATTTATGGTTCAGGGAATGTCAGGTGGTGTTGTTACCCGACTTCTTGGTCTTAGATTGTGGGATTGAATGGACCTCAGCTTTAATTGGAAGCTTTGGTGGTTTAGGTGATTGAACTCCAGGTTTAATTTTAGTAGGACCTTCTTTAGGTCTACCAGAGGTGGTAGAACTTCCCTGTGGCCCTACAGGTACAGGGGGAGGGACTGGCACTTTCTCTATAGGTACAGAAAGATCTCTTGTTGATCCTTCTAGGTTGAAGGAAAGATTTCCCACTCCCCTCTCAGGGGTGGGAAGAAGGCCACTATCTGGGCCCTTGGGTGATGGTGTAGGGCCTCCTATGGTCCCAATATGGGAAGAGTTGTTAGATGGCAATTTGGATACAGCTGTTGTAGAATCTCTATTCTGAATTTTGCCACTTGGGCAATCCAAAGAGTCTGAACTCCGTGTTCGCTTATTGCGAGTTAGTTGGTCAACTGATCAATTGGTTGTTTGCACTTTATCTGGAGTGACTGATCGGTCTCCATTTTATCTGTATTAGGCTGTGTTTTAGTGGTGAGGTGGCCTGTAGGCTGTAATTTGTTGCCAAGGGCTTCCGAGTATGTCTTAGAATCAGGTTTTGATGAATCAAGCACTTTTCTTCTTGCTTCAGAGTAGCTAATACGTTCTCTGACCTTTATATTTAGGATTTGTTTTTCTAGTATATATTTTTCACAAGATCTAGAGGAAGCTGGGTGCTCTTCATGACAATTAAGACACTTTGATGTTTTGGTACATTCTCCATGTTCGCTTTCACTGCAATTGACACAAATCGGTGGTGTTCCTGCTAATTTCTTGTGACATGTGGTGAATATATGACCAAACATTTGGCAGTGGTAACATCTTGGTGAAGGTATATATGGTCTAACCTTCAGTTTATACCAAGCAGCAGATATTGATGATGGAAGATTAAGCAGGTCAAATGTTAAGACTATTAGAGGTTGGTCTACAAGAGTGCCATTTTCTTTTCGTTTCATCCGGCGAACACTTGAAATGTGCTGGGATTTCAACTCTGTTAAGAGCTTTTCTTCAGAAAACCTCAGTAGTTCCTTGGAGTAGACAACTCCTCTACATTTGTTGAGTGTCTTGTGAGGGGTTCAATCTGCTTCATACCCAGCAACTTTTCCAATGTTCTGAAATTTTTAGCTCTCTTCTGGAGAGTTAACCTCTATCAGAAGTGATCCACTACTTTGGGGGATGATTTTGGGTTCCCTGCCAATACATTGGATAATTTCTCTATGGACATAAAAAATGTCTAAAGAGTCAATGGGGTTGCCATTGAGTATGGATAAAGTTAAATATCTATTATGATGGGACTCAAAAATCCCAGGCAAAACTTCCAATTGTCCTCGTGGATTAGTAAGAGGGGGGAAAGAATTTTCTTTATTCTTATTTTTCTGCTGTGGTTTAGCGGAATAGGGTTCCAGTGTGATGAAAGACTGTGGACTTTCATCTCTAGAACCAGTAGAGGCCTTGCTCATATCCTTGGTCATGCATAGGTCGTCAACGTTAGGAGAGTTTCCTCTTATGGGTTTGTCTTGACCGCAGTGAGGGTGACCTTACTGGGGGCGGTTCCCCAGTCAGGTGGTTACGAGGCAAACTATGTTTGGGACACCTTTTCTAGCCCCCTCCCCATGTGGGGTGAGCAGAGTGGATCCTGAGTAGGGCTGCTCAGTCATGTGGGTAGCTACTGAACCGTGCTGTTGCCTCAATCCCAACACAATAGCGATATATCTTACCCAAGGTAGAAATGATGAAATTTGTCCCAAATACCACTGGCAAAACTCCCAGGTCTCAACTACTGCCCCTATTTCTGTTCAATTTGAAAGTCTTTGGGATGGGACCCACTTGGAGGGCTTGCTGTGTAACCACTACTCAAAGTGGCAACAAATTTGTTATGAATTCCACCTGCTTATCAAAAGAAATTAGCTTTTCATTTTTATAGTGAATTGTTACTGATCTTGGGTGACACTCACATTTAACTGGGACTACACTTGAATATTTTCTAATCCTCAAGGGATTAAATGCTTTCTGCTGCAGTCTATGGAGAAGAAGAAGATGAAAGTTATTTTGAAGTGTGCTGATCATGTTATGGCTAATGGGAAGTGACTTAAATCTGGCTAGTACTCATTATGAACATGATTAACTCCTAGCAAGCTAATGAGCCCATTCCTGATTCAGTGGTCACATATGTCCCTTTTACATTCTTATGTTATCACCAGGCCATTTTAATCAGCAATGGGTCAACATGTCATACCAAAAGCTGACACCAGCTCTGCAACATTTCTTCACTAGGGAATATCACACACATTTCATCAAAATTAGTTCTACACTAAACAATATCTTGCTCAATTTCTTTACCTGTACTTTTCAGCATTTGACTGGAAGTTCTGAGTAAGTTTTTCTGAAGGCGTTCGTGTCCACCTTTCTTTAAACTGAGTACGTAATTGTTCATCTGATTCTTTTTCTTCTCGAAGTTGCTTTTCACTTTCCTCAAGTAGTTCCTTGTTCCGCTGAAGCAATTCTGGTAATTCACTCATCATCTTCTTCAGGCCCTATAGAAAGAAGTCATTTATATTATTGAGTATCAAAAATAGGAGATAAATGCAAGCATTTGTTATGACATTAAAGATAGAAGGAGAGAGAGAGAAAGGGAAGTGTGGATGTGCATGTGTGTGTGTGTGTTAACACTCATTATCCATGATGAGAGAGAGAGAGATATAGAGAAGACAAATAGGAAAAAGAGAAGAGAAGAAGAGAGGGAGGGAGAGAAGACAAATGGGAAAGGAGAAGAGAGATAGAGAGAAGGAAAGGGAGGGAAGCAGTGTGAAAGAGTGAGAGAGTAAGGGGGAAGAAAGATAGAGAAGGAGAGAAGGAAAGAAGAGAGAGGGAGAGAGGGAATGAGAGAAAGAGAAGGAGGGAGAGAAACAACAGGTGAGGGAGGGAGAGAAACAACAGGTGAGTGAGAGAGAGGGAAAGAGAAGGAGGGAGGGAGAGAAACAACGGGGGAGTGAGAGAGAGTGAGAGAGAGAGGGTGAGAGAAGAGAGGGAGAGAAATAGAGAGGGAGAGTTACAAGGAATCTCAAATCCTCAAAAGGTTTTAACCCATATTGAGGAGGTACCATTCAAAGGTTAGCGGAAATTCACATTAGTATTTGTACTAATGTTTGTAGCACCTTGTCTAATCAACTTTTGAATGGCTCAACAGAGGAACTGGTTACTGTGTCCTTTGGTAGTCTGTTCCAAGTGTGCATATTTTATAGGTAAAAAAGTTTTGTGGCAAAGTAGCATGCAGTTGATACTTTAGGGTCTATATGGGGCGTCCCTACGGACCAGAGCCACACATCATTTTGTCTATGATAGAGGAAAACTCTGTTCATAGAGAAATGATGATACTTTTATACTACGACTGTCCCTCCATTATGCTGTCCCTCAACCCCTTGTTGCTGTCCTGTACCATTTCTCTGAGTATTCTTTTTCTGTAATGGGGGAATTCCCTGTGGTGGGGGAAAAGAATACTGCCACCAAGTATTTCCACTTGGATCGTAAGAGGCGAGAAGAAAGGGACGGGGATTGGGACTAGGCATCCTTCTCCTTGTAGCCCCACAGGGGACATTCCTAAACAAAAAAGAGAAGGCATAAGAGGGTCTGGAAGTTCTTGGACCAGCACCCTAAGGTTTGGGTCTTTTAATGTGCGTGGATGTGGTACAGATGAGAGTAAAAGGGAAGAGATAGGTAGTATGTTTGTGAGAAGAAAGATGGATGTGTTGGCTTTGAGTGAAACTAAGTTAAAAGGGAAGGCTGAGTGTAAGTTTGGGAGTGTAAGTGGGAGGTTATCAGGAGTGAAGAGAGGGCAGGGGAGGGAAGGGGTGGCTATTCTAGTAAGTGAAGAGATAGGTAAACGGGTAGTGGAGTGGAAGGAGGTTTCCTCAAGGATAATGTGGATGAAGGTGAAACTGGGGAAGGAGATGTGGGTCTTTGTAAGTGCATATGGGCCTGGCAGTGAGAAGAGTGTAGAAAGGGAGGCCTTTTGGATAGATTTAAATGAGTGCATAGAGGATTTAGGGAGAAATGTCAATGTAATAGTACTGGGAGACCTTAATGCTAGGGTAGGAAATGGTCCAATCGATGGAGTGGTTGGGAAATGTGGAGTTCCAGGAAAGAATTGTAGTGGAGAGTTGATGGTGGAAATGTGTCTAGAAAGAGAGTTGATGATAGCAAATACAGTGTTTCGGAAGAAAGTCAAGCATAAGTACACATGGGAGAGGGTGGTGGAGGGAAGGGTGGTAGATAGAGCACTAATGGATTATGTAGTGGTAAATAGGATTATGATAGGAATAGTTAAGGATGTACATGTGCTAAGGGGAGAGGGTGGGGGAATATCAGATCATTTTTTGGTGGAAGGTAAGTTGAGAGTGGAGGATAGAAGGAGGAGGAGGGATGGGGCAAAAGGTAGGGAGGTTCTTAGAGTGAACTCTTTGAATGAAAAGGAAAAGGAGGAGGAGTATGGAAAGAAGCTGAAGGAGGAGTGGGAGGGAGTAAAGGATAGAGTAGAGCTAGGTGTGGAGGAGGAATGGGGATGGTTCAAGGAGGGAGTCATATAGTGGGCAAGGATGGTGTGTGTTCCACACACCATCCTTGCACACTAGAAGGACAGGGGGAAATAGAAGAAAGGGTAGTGAATGGTGGGATGAGGGAACAAAGAAGGTTGTAGAAGAGAAGAAGCAAGCTTTCACAGATTGGTTACAAAATAGGATGAGGGAGTCATATGAGAGGTACAAAGAAAAGAAAGGAGAAGTAAAGCAAAAGGTAAAGGTTGCAAAGAGGAGAGCAGATGTGAAATGGGGTAAGAGTATGACAGAAAATTTTGAAAGTAATAAAAAGATGTTTTGGAAAGAAATTAAGAGAGGAAGAGGAGGCCAATCAAGTAGAGAAGAAAAGGTAAAAGGTGCAGATGGAGAGATGATAATGGAAGAGAAGGCATTAAGGGGAAGATGGGCAGAATATTTTAGGGAGTGAACATGAGGGGACGTCCTAGGATGAGGTGGATGGATGGGGTGAAGGGGGCTTTGGGGAAGAGGGGAATGTCTGTTGAGGAAGGACGGGAGAGGACAGAAGACAGGGGTGAATGGAGAATGGTTGTATATGGATGATGTTGTGATTGCATGAGGTGGAATGGGTGGGGGGGTGGGGGTGAGGTAGTATGTGTGAGCAAATTTTGACGCAGCCAGAAGGGATTTCTCCCCGACCTCTCCTTTTATGCAATGGGGGGACGGAGGGGGGGGGGTCGCCGATTTAATGAAGCGGCCTTGCTGTGGATGTGCTGTGTCTTGTGACACTGCTTCTGACCCAGGGCAGTGGACAAGGTGCAGGGATGACCCGTCATCCAGGAGGTGCTCAGATAAGAGGGAGGGTGGAGGGGTGTGGAGTGTATTCAGGGATGGAATGGGTGGAAATTATTTTATGCCTTTCACTTTTTGGCTACCTCCCTTGTAAGGGGGAAAAAGCCTTGGTATATATATGTATGTAAAAAAGTCACCTACCTTATCACAAGACTAATGGGGGATTGAGTTTCCACACAATTGCAAGTGGCATTCACGTTCAAGCTGAAGAACGTTAATAGTCAATCTTGTCAAATCTTTGAGAGAGGAGGAGGAGAGAGGGAAAGGGAGAGAGGGATGGGTAAGACAATTGGGAAAAGGAGAGAAGAGACAGAGGAAGACAAATGGGAGAGATGAGAGAGAGAGAGAGAGAGAGAGAGAGAGGGAAGAGGGAGGGGAGAGAAAGAGAAGGGAAGGAGGGAATACATATGGGAGAGGAGAGAGAGATGAGGGCAGGAGAAAGAGATAGGAGGGCAGGAGAAAGAGATGGGAGGGAATGAGAGAGAGAGGAGGGAAGGAGAGAGAGAGGAGGGAATGAGAGAGAGAGGAGGGAATGAGAGAGAGAGGAAAGGGAATGAGAGAGAGGGGAAAGGGAATGAGAGAGAGAGGAAAGGGAATGAGAGAGAGAGAGGAAAGGGAATGAGAGAGAGAGAGAGAGAGGGGTGGGTGTGTTAAGTTCATGAAAAAGATCCTGGGCCTAAAGTCAAGGATTTTTCAAAACTGGAAGCAGGCAGATGACTCTGCTTGGCACCCATCTCCTAGAACCACCATGAGTATGTACCCTATGTTGGTTCCTGCATTTTAAAATACCATTAACCATTTCAGTACGAGTCAAATTCTCGCGTGCAGCATCAGATGCCATATGTATGATTCATCATACTACTCTCGTTATAAAATAGTCACTGCTGTATTACTTGTTCTCATTTACTCTGAATAATAATACACACAAAAAATGTGATCAAATCAGTTCACAGAATCTGGGGGTACCTCGAGAAAAAAAAAAAAATAATAATAATATATGTACACACACACACACACACATATAGAAGAGAACTGAAGAAAAACAGTTTTCCTCATAGAGTTTTGGACACTTGGAACAAACTGGACAATGAAATAGTATGCGCAAAAACCATTCATGAGTTTAAAAACAAACTAGACACTGCAAGATACAAAGGCGGGACATCACGAGCATAGCTCCCCTTCCTGCAAAATACAACTAGGTAAATACATGGAACTAACAGATAAAATTCACACTATAATAAAATACTCAAAGAAGGAAAAGTACCACAAGACTGGAAAAATGCAAACATTGTACCAATATATAAAGGAGGAAATAAGGAAGATCCAACTTACTACAGACCGGTCTCCCTAACAAGCACAGTAGCTAAAATATGTGAAAAATTGATTAAAAGTAGATGGGTTAAACATTTGGAAGAAAAATCAATACTAAACTCAAGCCAATTTGGATTTAGACAAGGAAGATCATTTACAACAAATCTTATCTGTTTCTATTTGAGAATAATAGATATAATAGATGAGAGAGATGGATGGGCAGACTGTGCCTATCTAGATCTACAAAAGGCATTTGACAAAGTACCACACAAAAAATTAATAGGAAAATTAAAATCAATAGGTGGCATTGCAGGTAATTTATTAAAATGGATGGAAGACTTCCTGACTGGGAGAAAAATGAGGGTTGTAATTAGAGCCAAATACTTGAAATGGGAAGAAATGATAAGTGGTGTTCTACAAGGGTCAGTGCTGGCTCCAATCATGTTTGCCATATATGTAAATGACATGGACGAAGGAGTTGAATGTTATATGAATTTGTTCGCAGATGATACAAAAATATTAAAGAAAGTATCAACAAATGAGGACTGTGACTCATTACAATCAGACCTGGACACAATCTGGAAATGGACTCAAAAGTGGGAGGTGAACTTTAATATCAAGAAGTGTAGCATAATGGAGTTTGGTAAAAGCAAAAACAGAATTTAAAAAAATTAAAAAAATTGGTGAAAAAAAAAAAAAGTGCACTCGCAAAAGGACCTTGGAGTGATAATCAGCAATGACATGACACCAGACATATAAACAAAATAGTAGGTGAAACATACAACCTACTAAGGTCAATGAAAGTGGCATTTGAATACTTGGATGAAGAAATGATAAAAAAATATATATATATATTAGTCACATTGATTAGACCAAAACTGGAATATGCAGTGACACTATGGACACCCAGTACTAAAAAGGATATAAGGAAACTAGAAAGAATACAGAGAGCAACAACAAAGTTGGCACCAGCTCTTTCCAAATTAACATACAAAGATTATCGAAGCTAGAACTACCAACACTAGAGCAAAGAAGAGAATGAGGTGATCTACTGAATATATATAGAATCATGAAAGGAATGGAAATCCTTGACAGAAAAGATTTACTAAAAAATGACAATGGAAAAAGAGAGGTCATGAAAAGAAACTAAAAAAAGACAACTATAGAAGAGATAGGAAAAAGAATAGCTTTCCACACAGAATACTGGATATATGGAATAACTTAGATGAAAAAAAAAACAGTGTGTGCAAATACTATTCACGATTTTAAGAATAAACTTGATGCTGAAAGATACAAAGACGGGTCACCATGAACATAGCTCCCTTCCCGTAATTAACAACTAGGGAAATACAACTAGGTAAATACACACAAAAGAGTCAAGAAAACAAGCAAAAAGCTAATGTACATCAAACTAAGAAATGATTATGTAAAAATAAGCAGAGATGAAAAGAGAAACTGAAAAAAAAAAATAATAATAATAATAAATAATAATAATAATAGAAAAATGCATGGAAGAACCCAAACTATTTTACAGGTATGTAAATGGCAAACTGAAGAACAAAAAAGAAATAGAAAAGCTGCGCCAAGATAAATATGAATATACAGAAGAACTGGAAATGGCTGAAATTATGAACCACTTCAAATCAGTATTCACAATAGAAAACTCACCTAACTGTGAGGAAATAGAGAGATATCCCCCTCAATGAAATAATTGTAACACAGAAGGAAATCAGCGACGTTATTAGAAATTACGTAAAAGGTGACATCATATTGAACTCATTTATTGAACTCTAAAGTTTAATTTCATTAAAGTAATAAAATGTATATTTAAATTATTGCATAAAATCTGAATAATTAATAATTTTAATAATCAATTGCTACTGATAATTTGTAGTCTATTGAAAATTTTAAACATTTGAAATAAATACCAAAATTTTGGTCGGTGAAAAGTAAACATTGGTCGAGAAAATTATAGATATTGCGTATGGCCTGTGGCCGGCTTCATTCAAATACTTGTTTCCGTGAAATCAAGATGCTTAGAATTTGTGTCAACTAAAATAATATAAAATTACTGTAAATCAATTTCGGAGGAACAATTACTCCCAACTATAAAGAGAAACCTCTCTTTAAAACAAAGAATCACTACACAATTGAAAATAACGGATAAACTCAGTAAGGCGACAGAGAGTAAGTATAACTCGGCCGAGTTAAAACCGGTCTCTCGAAAATCCGCCTTTTCAATAAATTACATCTAAAAATCAAGAAGGTAAGATTGAACTTTCTCATTTTGAATTAGTTTAACTAAAGTAAGAATTATTTGTTTGGATAAGGAAAACAGATCATTTTCCAATAACGTCAGAAAATCACATGGTCCAGACAGAATTGCAAATTGGATACTGAAAGAATGCATGGAAGAATTAACAGATAAAATATATAATATAATTAAATTCTTACTTAAAGAAGGAAAAGTGCCACAGGACTGGAAAAATGCAAACATTGTACTGATTTATAAGGGAGGAAACAAGGAAGACCCATCAAATAACAGACTGGTCTCCCTGACAAGCACAGTAGCAAAAATTTGTGAAAAGGTCGTCAAAAATAGATGGGTTAAACATTTGGAAGAAAAAACTATACTGAATCAAAATCAATTTGGATTCAGACAGGGAAGATCATGTACAACAAACTTGATCTGCTTCTACTCAAGATTAAGACATAATACAAGAGAGAGATGGTTGGGCAGACTGTGCTTTTCTGGACCTACAAAAGGCATTTGATAAGGTACCACACAATAAACTAATAAGGAAGATAGAATCAATAGGTGGCATCAGAGGAAAATTATTGGAATGGATGAAAGACTTCCTGACTGGGAGGAAAATGTTAGTAATTACAGATAAATTTTCAAATTGAGAAGAAATAAAAAGTGGTGTCCTGCAGGGACAATCATGTTTGCCATATACATAAATGACATGGATGAAGGAGTAGAATGTGATATGAATATTTTTGCAAACGATGCAAAAATACTAAAGTAAAAACTGAGGAGGATTACAACTCATTACAACAAGACTTGGACAAGATCTGGAAATGGACTCAAAAGTGGGAAGTTAAATTCAATACAGGGGGTAACCGCAATTCGACCGTTCGCAATTTGAAT
The DNA here is from genome assembly GCF_046742065.1 of Oratosquilla oratoria. NCBI lineage: Eukaryota > Metazoa > Arthropoda > Malacostraca > Stomatopoda > Squillidae > Oratosquilla > Oratosquilla oratoria. The sequence goes on along the minus strand of NC_134800.1, from coordinate 33,131,773 downwards.
TATCACAAATTCGACAGTAGCTAATTCATACCCAACCCTCAAGGTTCGACAGCCAGACTCGACATTTCGACATTCAAATCTCACGCGCTACACACTCGGTCAAATTTGCTGCCACTCCCGATGCGCCACACTGTCTCACTCTCGCCCCAGCCATCGTCGAGGCAAGCCACGCTCCGCTGTTCCATCTCCACCATGCCGCGCAAATCCACCTCTGGCCCCACCCCTAAGAAGCACACTTTCCTGCCTTTCAAAGATAAGCTTGAGCTTATAAGAAAGTGTGAGGCAGGTATGGCTCATTCTGCCATCGCAGCGGAAATGGGTGTCCCGATATCAACAGTATCAACAATTTGGAAGAACAGGGACAAGTACAGCCAGGCTGCTGCATCACCATCTTCCACGGCTTCCCTTGTTCTCCGTGGCTCAAGGGACTCCCGTCTCGACACGATGGAGGACATGTTGATCAAGTGGATAGAGGACAGGACACAACACAAGATGCCTATCAGCATGGGGCTCATGCAGGAGCATGCCTTGTCACTGTGGGAGGACTTGCAGGCCACAACATCCACCACCAAAAATATACTGTACAGCAGCTTGTGTTTAATAAACAAAATTAGATATAGATGAAGCCTTTAATATTACTGATTTAGTCTAAGTTAGTGTTTTTTAGAGGTCATAGTGATATTTTGGGGGGTCTGGGCTGGAGGTCGGTCCCTATCCCCCCTAATTACAATGTATTCCTATGGGAAAAACTGCATCATGATTCAACAAAACCCAGGTTCGACCGATGACAGACCGCCCCATCCCTGTCGAATTGCGGTGACCCCCTGTATCAAGAAATGTAGTATAAAGGAATTTGGAAAAAGTACATACATACATACATATACCAAGGCCTTTTCCCCCTTCCAAGGGAGGTAGCCAAAAAGGGAAAGGCACAAAAACACTCCCACCCATTTCATCCCTAAATACACTCCACACCCCTCCCACCCTTCCTCTCATCTGAGCACCTCCTGGATGACGGGTCATCGCTGCACCCTGCCCACCGCCCTGGGTCAGAAGCAGTGTCGCAAGACACAGTACATCCACAGCAAGGCCGCTTCATTTAATCGGCGACCCCCCCTCTCCGTCCCCCTTTGCATATAAGGCAAGGACGGGGAGAAATCCCTTCGGGCTGCGTCAAAATTTACTCACACATACTACCCCACCCCCCATCCCCCCGCCCATTCCTCCTCATGCAGTCACAACATCATCCATATACAACCATTCTCCACTCACCTCTGTCTTCCGCCCCCTCCCTTCCTTCCTCAACAGACATTCCCCTCTTCCCCAAAGCCCCCTTCACCCCATCCATCCACCTCATCCTAGGACGTCCCCTCATGTTCACTTCCTCCACATCTGCCTTCCATACCTCTTTTACTAGTCTTTCTTCACTCATTCTTTCCATGTGTCCAAACCATCCTAATATTCTTTCATCAACCCTATCTCCCAAATCCTTTGTCACCCCTGTTCTCCTCCTCACCTCCTCATTTCTCACTCTATCTAGCCTAGTAACCCCCACCATACTTCTCAGACACCTCATCTCAAACACATTCAAACTCCTTCTCTCTTCTTCTCTTATGTTCCACGTTTCTGCCCCATACAGTGCTGTTGGCACAATCACTCCTTCATACAGTCTCCTCTTCGCATCCATTCCCAAATGTCTATTCCTCATTACACTCTTTAAACCACCAAGGCATTTACTCGCTTCTCTCAATCTACATTCTACCTCCACCTTCACTCCACCTTTTCCTGCTACACTTGCACCCAAGTATCTAAAACTATCCACTTCCTCCAGTCGCTCTCCCTTAATGTTCACTTCCAGTCTACTGCCACTTTCACCCCTTGTACATCTCATCACCTTACTTTTACCCACATTTATCTTTAGCTTTCTTCTATCACATACTCTCCCAAACTCTGCCACCAGCTTCCTCAATCCCTCCTCTGACCCTGCCACAAGCGCAGTGTCGTCCGCAAACAACAGCTGGCTCACCTCCCACTTTTCTCCATTTTCTTTAACCATCTCCAATCCCTGACTCACTACCCTAGCATTCACCTCTCGCACCACCCCATCCATGTATAAGTTGAAAAGCCAGGGCGACATAACGCATCCTTGACGAAGTCCCACCTTTACTTCAAACCACTCACTCTCTCCATTTCTAATCCTAACACATGCTCTACTACTCTCATAAAAACTCTTGACAGCTCCCAAAAGCTTTCCTCCTATCCCATAAATCTGCATAACCTCCCACAGTGCCTTTCTGTCTACCATATCATAAGCCTTTTCCAGATCCATAAAAGCCCAAAAAACATCCTTCCCCTTTCCTATAGCTTTCTCACATATCTGTCTTACCACAAAGATCTGATCTACACAACCTCTACCCACCCTAAAACCACACTGTTCCTCACCAATTACTCCTTCTGTTCCTCTCCTAATCCTCTCAATTAAGATCCTCCCATACGCCTTCCCTACTACACTCAACAGGCTAATCCCTCTGAAATTACTACATTCACACTTGTCCCCTTTTCCCTTGTAAAGAGGAACTATACAGGCACTACTCCAGTCCTCCGGTACTCTACCCTCTCTCCAGCAAACATTAAATAACCTCACCAACCAGTCCACCATCACTGAACCTCCCTTTTTCAGACATTCTGCATGACATCCATCCAGACCAGGTGCCTTACCTGCTTTCATCATCTTTACAACTGCCTTCACCTCATCCTTCCTTATTTCTCCTCCATTCTCCTCACTCATCACTCTCATGCAGTCGATACTTTAGGGTCTATATGGGGCGCCCCTACGGACCAGAGCCACACATCATTTTGTCTATGATAGAAGAAATTCTGTTCATAGAGAAATGATGACACTTTTATACTACGACTGTCCCTCCGTTATGCTGTCCCCCAACCCCTTGTTGCTGTCCTGTACCATTTCTCTGAGTATTCTCTTTCTGATTGGGGGAAGTCCCTGTGGTGGGGGAAAAGAATACTGCCACCAAGTTTCCCACTTGGATCGTAAGAGGCGAGAAGAAAGGGACGGGGAGAGGGACTAGGCATCCTTCTCCCTGTAGCCCCAAGGGGCAATATCCTAAAAAGCAAAGGATTTGGAAAAAGTAAAAACAGAATATAGCGAGATTATAAAAATTGGTGAAGAAGAGGTAAAAAAAGTAAACTCGGAAAAAGACCTTGGAGTGATCAGCAAAGAATTGACACCAGATAAGCATATTAATAAAATAGAGAAACCTACAATTTATTGAGGTCAATAAATGCGGCATTTGCCTATTTGGACGAGGAAAAGATAAAAAAAATTAACTACACTAATAAGACCAAAACTCAAGTACGAAGCAACACTATGGACACCCAGTACCAAAAAGAATATAAAAAAATTATAAAGAATACAAAGAGCAACAACAAAACTGGCACCAACTCTTTCTAAAATGACATATGTACAAAGACTATCCAAATTAGAATTACCAACTCTAGAACAAAGAAGGGAAAGAGGAGACCTACTATCTATAGAATTATGAAGGGAATGGAAATCTTAGATAAGAATGATTTATTGAAATGGGACAATTGAAAAACAAGACACAAAAAGAAACTAAAAAAAGATAAATACAGAAGAGATCTGGAGGAAAAAAAAAAAAAAAAAAAAGAGCTTCCAATACAGAGGGATATATACTTGGAACAAATTAGATAAAGAAACAGTGTGTGCAAACACTATTCAAGATTTTAAGAAAAAACTTGATGCCGAGAGATACAAAGATGGGTCACCACAAGCATAGCTCCCTTCCTGTATAATACAACTAGGTAAATACATACATATATAATCGAGATGCTGACACCGGCATGCTCATGTACCCACTCGCGCCTTATGACCTATGTAGGTATCATCATACCAAAGTGGTTAAAGCTGAACATTTCTTCTTCTTCAACTTCCCTGCACAGGATTTCAGAGGATATTTGCAAACCCAAACCTATGGGCGGGGGGGTGGGGGGTGGGAGTAAATTTTGACGCAGCCCGAAGGGATTTCTCCCCGTCCTCGCCTTATATGCAAAGGGGGACGGAGAGGGGGGGTCGCCGATTAAATGAAGCGGCCTTGCTGTGGATGTACTGTGTCTTGCGACACTGCTTCTGACCCAGGGCGGTGGGCAGGGTACAGGGATGACCCGTCATCCAGGAGGTGCTCAGATGATAGGAAGGGTGGGAGGGGTGTGGAGTGTATTTAGGGATGAAATGGGTGGGAGTGTTTTTATGCCTTTCCCTTTTTGGCTACCTCCCTTGGAAGGGGGAAAAAGCCTTGGTATATGTATGTATGTATGTACAATTCATCAAACAAGCTGTATGACAAGAATGCAAATTTTCAAGCTGATATTTCCTGAATGACAGGGGACATGATCTTCCTTTCAAAATATTTGCATGTGATTTTGTAGTGACTTTAGTAATACCTATACAAACCAGAATAATGTAAGTAACCTATGATGTATGGAGATGAATCTCTAATCAATCAACATTGAGCAACATTTTAATTCTTACTATCCCTCATTTTTGCTCTTTTCTTATATTTGTGCAGTTGGAGATTAGTGTTACTTTCACATTCCGGTGCTTGTCACAAAAGGCAAGAAACTTGGGCAGTGAAGGGGCTGGGGATTCACCATAATTTTTCTCCTTCCTACATATACACATATGGTGGAATGAGGAAACAAAGAAGGTTGTAGAAGAGAAGAAGCAAGCTTTCACAGAGTGGTTACAAAATAGGACAAGGGTGTCATATGAGAGGTACAAAGAAAAGAAAAGAGAAGTACAGCACAAGGTAATGGAGGCAAAGAGGAGAGCAGATGTGAAATGGGGTAAGAGTATGACAGACAATTTTGAAAGTAATAAAAAGATGTTTAGGAAAGAAATTAAGAGGGGAAGAGGAGGAGAATCAAGTAGAGAAGAAAAGGTAAAAGGTGCATATGGAGAGATGATAATGGAAGAGAAGGCAGTAAGGGGAAGATGGGAAGAATATTTTAGGGAGTTGCTTAATGTGAAGGAGGATTGGGAGGGAAAGATAGTTGCAGTGCTTTGGAAAGAAATTAAGAGAGGAAGAGGAGGCGAATCAAGTAGAGAAGAAAAGGTAAAAGGTGCAGATGGAGAGATGATAAGGGAAGAGAAGGCAAAGGCAGTGAGGGGAAGATGGGCAGAGTATTTTAGGGAGTTGCTAAATGTGAAGGAGGATAGGGAGGGAAAGATAGTTGCAGTGGGAAATGCTAAGAAAATGACCGTGATGAGTGAGAAAAATGGAGAAGAAATAAGGAAAGATGAAGTGAAGGCAGTTGTTAAGATGATGAGAGCAGGTAAGGCACCTGGTCTGGATGGATGCTATGCAGAATGTCTAAAAAAAAGGAGGTACAGTGATGGTGGACTGGCTGGCGAGGTTATTTAATGTTTGTTGGAGAGAGGGTAGAGTGCTGGAGGACTGGAGGAGTGCCTGTATAGTTCCACTTTACAGGGGAAAAGGGGACAAGTGTGAGTATAGTAGTTTCAGAGGGATCAGCTTGTTGAGTGTACTTGGGAAGGCTTATGGGAGGATCTTGATTGAGAGGATTAGGAGAGGAACAGAGGGAGTAATTGGTGAGGAACAGTGTGGTTTTAGGATGGGTAGAGGTTGTGTAGATCAGATTTTTGTGGCAAGACATATGTGAGAAAGCTATAGGAAAGGGTAAGGATGTTTTTTGGGCTTTTATGGATCTGGAAAAGGCTTATGACAGGGTAGACAGGAAGGCACTGTGGGAGGTTTTGCAAATATTTGGGATAGGAGGAAAGCTTCTTGGAGGGACTTCGTCTGGGATGTGTTATGTCGCCCTGGCTGTTCAACTTGTACATGGATGGGGTGGTGTGAGAGGTGAATGCAAGGGTAGTGGGTCAGGGATTGGAGATGTTTAAAGAAAATGGAGAAAAGTGGGAGATGAGCCAGCTGTTGTTTGCGGATGACACTGCACTTGTAGCAGGATCAGAGGAGGGATTGAAGAAGTTGATGACAGAGTTTGGGAGAGTGTGTGAAAGAAGAAAGTTGAAGATAAATGTGGGTAAAAGTAAGGTGATGAGATGTACAAGGGGTGAAAGTGGCAGTAGACTGGAAGTGAGCATTAAGGGAGACCGACTGGAGGAAGTGGATAGTTTTAGATACTTGGGTGCTAATGTGGCAGGAAAGGGTGGAGTGGAGGTGGAGGTAGAATGTAGATTGAGAGAAGCAAGTAAATGCCTTGATGGATTAAAAAGTGTAATGAGGAATAGATATTTGGGAATGGAGGCTAAGCGGAGACTGTATGAAGGAGTGATTGTGCCAATATGGAACATAGAGAGGAAGAGAGAAGGAGTTTGAATGTGTTTGTGATGAGGTGTCTGAGAAGTATGATGGAGGTTACCAGGCTGGATAGAGTGAGAAATGAGGTGAGGAGGAGAACAGGGGTGGTAAGGGAGTTGGGAGATAGGGTTGATGAAAGAGTATTAGAATGGTTTGGACACATGGAAAGAATGAGTGAAGAAAGACTAGTAAAAGAGGTATGGAAGGCAGATGTGGAGGGAGTGAACATGAGGGGGTGTCCTAGGATGAGATGGATGGATGGGGTGAAGGTGGCTTTGGGGAAGAGGGGAATGTCTGTTGAGGAAGGACAGGAGAGGACAGAAGACAGGGGTGAATGGAGAATGGTTGTACAAGGATGATGTGATGTATGAGGTAGAAGGGGTGAGGGGATAGGGGGTGAGGTAGTATGTGTGAGAAAAGTTTGACGCAGCCCGAAGGGATTTCTCCCCGTCTTCTCCTTTTCTGCAGGGGGGGGACGGATAGGAGGGGGTTGCCAATTTAATGAAGCGGCCTTGCTGTGGATGTGCTGTATCTTGCGACACTGCCTCTGACCCAGGGCAGTGGACAAGGTGCAGAGATGACCCGTCATCCAGGAGGTGCCAAGAGAAGAGGGAGGGTGAAGGGTGGAGTCGAGTGTATTTAGGGATGAAATGGGTGGGAATGGTTTTTATGTCTTTTTCTTTTTGGCTACCTCCTTTGTAAGGGGGAAAATGCCTTGGTATATGTATGTATGTACATACTGTATACACATTCACAAGAGGCCTTTTCCCCTTTGATCTTGGGAGTGAAAGAATGGCCTGTCCCCAACCACACTGGATGGATCTGATGCAATGCACAATTTTTCCACATAAGACCCAACAGTCTGAGGTGGATTTGTATCTGTCATAAGAACATAAGAATGAAGGAGACTGGAAGAGACCACAAGGCCTATACAAGGCAGCTCCATATCCATCACCACCTGTCATCCCATCCATAAAGTTGTCTAATTGTTTCTTAAAACAACTGATAGTTTCAGTGCTCACTACATGGTTACTAAGTCTATTCCATTCGTTGACCACCCTATTAGTAAACCAATTCTTGCCTATTTCCTCCTTAATCTAAATTTGTCTAGTTTAAACCCATTACTGTGAGTCCTGCCCTGTTGTTTTAATATGATGACCTTGTTTGCATCACCCTTGTTAAAGCCTTTGATCCACTTGAACACCTCTATTAGATCACCCCACACTCTGCGTCTTTCCACAGATCACCCCACACACCGTGTCTTTCCACAGAGTGCAAGTTAAGGTGCCTAAGCCTCTCCTCGTAAGGCAAATTTCTGAGTCCATGTAATGCATAATTTATAAATGTGTATTTCCCTATGTGCAGCAAGCTACATTACATCAATGTCATGCCACATCATATATATAACTATGTATACCTATCCATATATTCCATCTGTATCCAGCCCTACCTTTTCCTGTAACATCTTAGTATGTAGATGTTGTGTATATATCCATGTTCATAATGTAATTCTGTATATACAGTCGAACCTCGAAAGCCCGGACCCCGAATGCTCAGACCCTCGTATGACCGGTCGAAATGAACAAAGGGCGGACTTTTCAAGCAAAGTTCCCTATTTGTCCGGTAGGTGGCAGTGAGGGCTGTACAAGTGTACTCAAACCCGGCCCAGTCAAGCCGCCACCAGGTGCTGTTTCGTAGAATTTTGTACCGAAACGTAGTAAAATAGCGGCATGTGGCAACTGCACAAGGACATGAGGAAATTTTTTTCTACATATCAGCGGGCTGTTAAAAACGTTCAAAAACTCAAACTTTTGTTTAAAAATCATAGAACTAGTTATCAAATAATAAATGGTACATCAAAATATGACTTTTATTAGTAATTGTGTTACTTATAAAATATTATACCCCAAAAGATACGTTTTTACCATGTAGAAAAATTTCTACGCTAAAGTTTCAGCTTTCTTTTAGCGATAAAAAAAAAAAAAAAAAAAAAAAAAAAAAAAAATAATAATAATAATAATAATTTCTATATCTTACTGAATATGTTAGGGCATGGGGGCTTTATATACATTCAAGAATAAAAAACTAGAACCAACTTTTTGTCAAAGTTTGACAAGTATATCTTACTATGAAAGTCTGCACACGGCCGAGAAAAATGTATGCCCCAGTATGGCAACACTCCCATTCTACACGGCAATGTAGAAAACGTGGCAACCCTGGCCGCCACCACTGTCCCGCATGCATACCTTCCAATATTTACAATGTACGTAATAAAAAATACAGTACAGTACACTGTATATACAGTACATTTACATGCCTGTATTACAGTTATTACAGAATTATTAGTATTATAGCATTATTATTACAGTGTTAGAGTATTATTCTTATGTATTCCTATGCCATATCATACATTACCTATACGTATACTGCTATGAAAATCTACGGGTGTTAGGGCGATATTTTCGATGACCTGACGTTTGGCATGACCGGACCACCCTTCCCCCCAATTAGTCCTGGCTTTCGAGGTTTGACTGTATTATGTACCTTAAGTTAGATGGGTTAGACATGGCAACTCTGCATGTCTGGGCAGAGATGCTGCAGGCCTATGACTTAGGGCCAATGAGGAGTAAGCTGCTTGCATTGGTTGCTTATAACTTAATAATAATACAGAATACCACTTTTCCTTGACTTTTATTTACTCTATCCACACGTGTAATCATGGTGACCCACACCATAGATTAACCCATTGCTTTACCATACAGTGACCCCCCCCTCCATCAACTCTGAACAAATATGACAAAGATGAATAAAATATCCCTTCAACCACATCATATGGTGGGTTAGAGGATGAAGACTTGATTTTCATGACCAATAGAGGGAAATTGGGCTTCAGATGGTACTGTTCAAACTGTGTGGTAGATACTGATGACATGGATAGCAAAGGAAGGTCTGTTGATGAGTTAAAGGAAAAGTTTAATGAGATGGAATCCTTAGTGTCTAAGTCTATGCAAATATTTGGACAGGACCTAGACGACTTAGAGGAGAAGTGTGGAACTTCAGCCAGTGATACAACCAGTTAAATTTGCTGAAATTGTTAAGAAAGCTCTTAAGGAGGATAAAGAGTCTACTGCTGCTGTTGGGAGCCATGGCAAAACAAAAACTTTGGAAAACCAAAATCTGCTAATCATTAAACCTAAAGATGGCACAGAACCAGCTGATGCTAATGCTGCCAGTTCCATCAGTGAAAGTGAGGAGGCCTCAGGAAAAATTCAAGGAGGATTGCTATGAAGTTCCCCGGTAAAGAAGTGATGAATACGGCCTCGCATTCTTTTGATGACCATTCAGGCCCAGACGATATTATGAAGATAACAGCCAAAAAAAGATGCTTCCATAAATGACTGTCCCTGACACAAGTTCCTCTATCCCAGATGATGACATTATACCAAGCATTCTAAGAAAAAATCCTAACATTCAGCAGCTCTACTAGATCAAGGGATAGTAGTAAAACTGATGTGTTAAACACCTATGAGGACGGAGCCTTTATTTGTACGACGTTTCGCTTATTATAGCTTTTTCAAGTACAAGTTGAGATACATATGCTTGAGATTAAATAAGGGGAAAGGAGGGAATGGGGAGAGAAAAGAAGAAGGGGGGGGAGGAAGAGGAGGAGGAGAAGGGGGGGGGATTGAACACTGGGAAAGGTTGAGAATGCTGGCCCAAACGTCCGTGGGCGAAATGTTCACAAAGGGTGGTTTAAATATTTAAAATTTTGCTGGCCATGGGTATTAGGGGAATTATGTTATATTATGTTTCGCTGTAATAAGCAAAACGTCGTACAAATAAAGGCTCCATCCTCATATGGTGTTTAACTCGTCAGTCTTGTCGGCAACTGCTACTTTCATATATATATATATATATATAAAAAAAAAAAAAAATGGTGTCCTAAAGATGGCCCCTGAAATAAGATCTGAAATTAAGAATGAATGCTATATATATATGTGGGTCTTAACTGATTCAAAACCTATGATTGCTTCTGGGTTACAATATATGGTCATTGTTGAGGTTTCGGACATAAGTCAGCAGATTGTCTTAAGAAAGACAGCAGACCAGTCTGTGCTTTATGTGGTGGAGATCATGATTCAAGATCATGTTCATAGAAAAACTCCCCTCAGTGTGCAAATTGTTTTTGCCTGGAGAATCAAACATCACCCATAGATCAATTTGCTACCAGCTTCTCCTTTCCTTTGATGATTTCTCATCAAAGGAAAATAATAAAAAATAAAAACTTTGTTCAAAAAACATGTCAGTCTTGGCCAACTTTTTTAAAGTTGCTCTACTGAACATTTTAGCAGTACGTAACAAAGTTACATATGTTGTTGAAACTCTTAATGAAATCTTGATATACTATGTTTAACAAGAGACCTGGTTGCTTTCAACTGATCTTGGGGTTGTGCAGGCTGCCTCCAGGGACCCTATTCAGCTTTTCATCTTCCAAGATTCACAGAAGCTGGGGGTGGTGTAGCTATTATTCACTCTACTGCTCTCATTATGAGGCAGGAAGAGATAGCCCTGCAGTTTACCTTTGGGATCATGTGAGCAAAATTTACATCCCACAGTGAGACAGTACATTTGATTGTCTACCGTCCTGGTCATCCAGGGACTGATAATACTTTTTTTTAAGAGGAATTTAGTTCCTTTATAGACCCTGCTGGGTGTTGGTAGCAAAACTGTTATCTGTGGGAATTTTAATTATTGGGTGGGTGACCCATTATCCAAACCATATTCTTCTGAATTTTAAGAGTTACTGGATATTAACAATTTCCACAACTATGTATCCATCCCTATGCACATGTTGGACCATCCCCTAGATTTAGTTTATCACCAGTTGAAGTGGATTGCATGGTTGATGTGGAGCTTATGCCTACTGATAGCCTTATATCTGATCATGCCTTGGTTACATTTGGCTTGAGCATGGCAAGACCAAAAGCAGTTAAGGAACCCATTATTTTGTGTAATTACAGAAATGTTGACCAAGATAACATCTCAAGTGAAACTGAATCATGCTTGAATGTGACTAAGATCCTGGATCCTTCAGTTGAAGGTCTGACCATGCATTATAATAGATCTCTCTAAGCAATAGAGGAGCAACAATTCTCATTGATAACAAAGCAGATTCTTGTCAAGGCAGTCTCCTTGGTACAATCATACCATAGCCTCTCTCCACAGGCAGCATAGAAGACCAGAACAACAGTGGTACCGTCTTGGAATGGATTTTTGCAGGTCTGAATTTGATTGCACCTACAGGAGTTGTGAATCATGTTCAGGAATATATGGTGGTATTTTATCAAAACAAATGGACTTCCTGTGGGGGAGACCAAAGAAAGGTAGCTTCTTTGGTTTGTATCTTGAGGAGAGGTACAGAGCCGGCCTCAATGCCAACTTCATGTTCTGATGACCACCTCACATCAGAATTTATGGAATTTTTTCAATCAAAAATTATTTGAATTAGAGAGGAGCTTGACTGTGAGCCAAATGGGAACAACTATATACTGGCTCCATCCATCTGAAATCCTACTCCAGTAATATTCTATGAATTTCACCCTGTGGTGGGGGAAAAGAATGCTGCCACCAAATATTCCCACTTGGATTGTAAGAGACGAGAAAAACGGGACGGGGATTGGGACCAGGCATCCTTCTCCCTGTAGCCCCACAGGGGACATTCCTAAAAAAAGTAAAGGCATAAGAGGGTCTAGGAGTTTTCCAACCAGCACAATAAGGTTTGGGTCTTTTAATGTGTGTGGATGTGGTACAGATGAGAGTAAAAGGGAAGAGATAGATAGTATGTTTGTGTGAAGAAAGATGGATGTGTTGGCTTTGGATGAAACTAAGTTGAAAGGGAATGGCAAGTGTGAGTTTGGGAGTGTAGTTGGGAGGTTCTCAGGAGTGAAGAGAGGGCAAGGGAGAGAAGGGGTGGCTTATACTAGTAAGTGAAGAGATAGATAAACGTGTAGTGGTGTGGAAGGAGGTTTGTTCAAGGTTAATGTGGATGAAGGTGAAACTGGGAAAGGAGAAGTGGGTTTTTGTAAGTGCATATGGGCCTGGTAGTGAGAAGAGTGTAGAGGAAAGGGAGGCTTTTTGAATAGATTTAAATGAGTGCATAGAGGGATTAGGGAGGAACGTCAATGTACCGTATTTTTCGGACTATAGCCCGCACCATTATGTGACCCGCACCCCCTTACACCTTAGTGAAAATCCACACAAGACCCACACCGCTGTATGACCCGCAGTCATATGGCGTGCACGGCAGTGTAGATCCGACGATGTATACTACCCATGCATGGGTGGCCACAGGCACAGCTCACGGCAGTTGTTGTTACAGCCGGCCGTTGACGTGGTGATCAAAGTAAGTTCAAAGCTGAGGCTTTTTCTAAATTTTCTGTTTCATCAATGCTTATGTGATTTATAAATAAAGATATATGTTTTCCGATATTGGCAGGTTTCTTGGTGATATCTTGCTTTTCAGGATTCATCACACATCAAAGGCCGACACGTACGTACACAACCTCACAATTTGGTTTCTGAAGCTGCCACTAGATGTAGTGGTAGCTTCGATGAAAGGGGTGATCTTGAAAGTGTGCAACTGATCTTACGATGCCTTTGGGATGGGTCGGAGACGCGGCATTGCGATTCATGATCATGATACCAGCATTCCTCCAGTCTTATTTATTTCTGATTGTGATGAAGATGAAGAATAACCAACAAATTACATTTCAATATATTTTATTGCACATATATTACAAAGAACCTTAATCAATTTGTGTAAATAATGCCATAAAACCCTGTTTGGTTGTTTACCGGTAATTAATCAATCAATTGGTTTATAAATGCTATACAAAGACTGGTAATTAATTATTAAACCAAACAATTTCCAATGGTTAGTTTTCAATAGAATAGAACAATAATAGAGCACATTACTGAACTGTTATGAACAGAGTCAATGGAGCACATCGTTATTAGAAAAAAAGCCCAGTCAGTGATCACAGACGACAGAGTCAACAATGTTTATGAAGACGTATCATCACTCACAAAGCCATCGAATTCCTCATCCTCTGTATCGTCATGGAAGAGGTTGTGGTATAAATCGGCCAATTCTGATGCAGTGACCTCATTCGTTTCCATTTCGATTTCCGATTCGTCAGATTCTTTTTCCGAGTCGTAGCATGCATCGAACATTGCAGGATGGCACATTTCTGATTTACGGAAACCGTTCTGAATAGTCAATTCTTTAATTTTCTTCCATGCTTGAACGACCCATTCTGTCATTTGAACGTAAGTAGCTCTGCATTGTCTACCAGTTTTAGTGAAGGAATGTTCGCCCTCCACCATCCACTTCTCCCAGGCAGCACACAGTCTGTCCTTGAATGGCTTGTTGACCAAAATGTCAAGTGGCTGAAGAAGTTTCGTAAGACCACCAGGGATTATCGTGATCTTTGAGTTGACTTTCTCGAGGTGTTGTTTAACGGATTCAGTTGTATGGGCGGTCATAGAGTCCAAAACGAGTACCAAGGTCTTTGTGTGGAAGAATCCACCTGGGCGCTTGACATACACTGAGTCAATCCAGTCGTTCATGACTCCTTCATCCATCTACCCCTTTGGATTTGCACGAACCACGACGCCAGATGGAAACTTCTCCTTCGGGATAGTTTTTAGTTTGAAGATCATCATTGGTGGGAGTTTCTTCCCCGATGCGGTTCATGAAAGCACGACAGTGAAACTCGATTTCTCATGGCCTGTTGTCTTGATGGGTACTGTTTTCTCGCCAACATGCTCGATAGTTCTCGTCATTGGGATGTCGAATGTTAAAGGAACTTCGTCCATATTGATCAGGTGATCGAGACTGATTTCATGCTGCCTTATCTTGTCCCTTGTGTAACCCCTAAAAGTGTCGAGCTTTTCTTGCCAATCTTAGGGAAGTTTCTGTGCCACTGTAGTGCAGGTGTGGATCGCCAATTCTTTACTGCGCATGAACCTAAAACACCAAGATGGTCCACCCTGAAATTCTTCAATGCCGAGATCTTTAGCGATGGTTTTTGCTTTTAATCAGATGCTTCTTGTAGACACCCCCCATCCTGCCGCCCTCTGTTCATTCACCCATGATTCAACTTTATCTTCAAGGTTGGGCCATCTTGCTTGGTGCCCCCGAAATGCTTTTTTTGTCTTTTTCACCTGTTTTAGTTTGTCCTCCTGCTTTTTCCATGCCCGCACCAATGATTCATCGATTCCGTACTCTCAGCCGGCGGCACAATTGCCATGCTCCTTCACAAACTGGACTGCCTTTAACTTGAAATCGGCATCGTAACTTTTTAGCCTCTTCTTCACTGGTGGCATCTTGATGTTGTTTTCTTCTGCGTCATCGTTGTAAGCTTGTTGTAAAATGATGATTAATCGCTTAAAACTGCGGTATCTATACCCTCTTAATTGGATCATGATGTCAATTTTTGTGGTGACAAAAATTTGTCCATCCTTAGTCAAACCCAGGACTGAAATGATTAATGAAATAAAAATGCATTCTCCCAATATAAATACATTAAATTAAGAAAATACTTTTCTTTTATGTCAGCTGAAGAAAACATTATTAGGAGAATAGCGAAGTTCTGTAGTGATTTTTTGCCAAAGAATAAAATTTAGAGATAGAAGTATTTAGATAGAGGCCTTGGAGGAATATTCCTCCAAGGATAGACCTAAATGTATTATGCAGATGTAATGCACAAATTTAGCATTAAGGAGTCGGGTACAGTTTGTAATTTGTAATTGCGAATATGGCCGACCGCTTGTTTTTGTTTGATCGCGACACACGATGTTGGTGTTGGTACCAGTCAGTGTTGTATTGTATGTTCATGCTGTTTAGTTAGGCCTGTTTTATTTGTGATAATGCCTTTATTAATAAAAAGAGCATGTAAAGCGGGTAAGATACTGACAAATCCTACCTTCTCTTTGTCGTTTGTCTCGATCGTGTGTGCTGTATTATGACATTGATCAACTTTCATTCGACGAACCCGGTCGGTCCTCCCGCAAATTCCCGATCCGAGAGGGCACCCAGCTAAACTAATAGTTCAATTTTTTTTGACTGTGTAAGAGGGCAATTTCTAACCAGAATCCACAGATGACCCACACCTTTATATCACCCGCACCCCCGAATTATGGCCCCTTTCTGAGGCAAAAAGCCGCGGGTCATACACCGAAAAATATGGTAGTAGTATTGGGAGAACTTAATGCTAGGGTAGAAAATTAACCAATTGACAGTGGTTGGGAAATGTGGAGTTCCAGGAAAGAATCGTAGTGGAGAGTTGATGGTGGAGATGTGTCTAGAGAGTTGATGATAGCAAATACAGTGTTTTGGAAGAAAGTCAAGCATAAGTACACATGGGAGAGGGTGGTGGATGGAAGGGTGGTAGATAGAGCATTAATGGACTATGTAGTTGTAGATAGGAGTATAATAGGAAGAGTTCAGGGTGTACATGTTCTAGGGGAGAGAGTGGGGGAATATTAGATAATTTTTTGGTGGAAGGTAAGTTGAGAGTGGAGGATAGATGGAGAAAGAGGAAAAGAGGAAAAGAACAAAAGGTAGGGAGGTGCTTAGAGTGAACTCTTTAAATGAAAAGGAAAAGGAGTACAAGAAGAAGCTGAGAGAGTGGGAGGGAGTGAAGGATAGAGTAGAGCTAGGAGTGGAGGAGGAATGGGGATGATTCAAGGAAGGAGTCACAAAGTGTGCAAAGATGATGTGTGGAACAAAAAGGATGGGAGGAAATAGAAGGAAGGGTAGTGAATGGTGGGATGGGGAAACAAAGAAGGTTGTAGAAGAGAAGAAGTGAGCTTTCACAGATTGGTTACAAAATAGAACAAGGGAGTTATCTGAGAGGTATAAAGAAAAAAGAAGTAAAGCACAAGGTAAAGGAGGCAAAGAGGAGAGCAGATGTGAAATGGGGTAAGAGCATGACAGAAAAATTTGAAAGTAATAAAAAGATGTTTTGGAAAGAAATTAAGAGAGGAAGAGGAGGCGAATCAAGTAGAAGAAAAGGTAAAAAGTGCAGATGGAGAGATGATAATGGAAGAGAAGGCAGTAAGGGGAAGATGGGCAGAGTATTTTAGGGAGTTGCTAAATGTGAAGGAAGATAGGGAGGGAAAAATAGTTGCAGTGGGAAGCACTAAGAAAAGGACCATGATGAGTGAGGAAAATGGAGAAGAAATAAGGAAGGATGAAGTGAAGGCAGTTGTTAAGATGATGAGAGCAGGTAAGGCACCTGGGTTGGATGGATGCCATGCAGAATGTCTTAAAAAAAAAAGGAGGTACAGTGATGGTGGACTGGCTGGTGAGGTTATTTAATGTTTGTTGGAAAGAGGGTAGAGTGCCGGAGGACTGGAGGAGTGCCTGTATAGTTCCACTTTACAAGGGAAAAGGGGAGGAGTGCCTGTATAGTTCCACTTTACAAGGGAAAAGGGGAGGAGTGCCTGTATAGTTCCACTTTACAAGGGAAAAGGGGGCAAGTGTGAGTGTAGTAGTTTCAGAGGGATTACCTTGTTAGGTGTAGTTGGGAAAGCTTATGGGAGGATCTTGATTGAGAGGATTAGGAGAGGAACAGAGGGAGTAATTGGTGAGGAACAGTTTGGATTTAGAACAGGTAGAGGTCACGTAGATCAGATTTTTGTGGTAAGACATATGTGAGAAAGCTATAGAAAAGGGTAAGGATGTTTTTTAGGCTTTTATGGATCGGGAAAAGGCTTATGACAGGGTAGATAGGAAGGCACTGTGGGAGGTATTGCAGATATACAGGATAGGAGGAAAGCTTCTGGGAACTGTCAAGAGTTTTTATGAGAGTAGTAGAGCACGTGTCAGGATTAGAAATGGAGAGAGTGGTTCGAGGTAAAGGTGGGACTTCGTCTGGGATGTGTTATGTCGCCCTGATTGTTCCACTTATACATGGATGGGGTGGTGTGAGAAGTAAATGCAAGGGTGGTGGGTCAGGGATTGGAGATGGTTAAAGAAAATGGAGAAAAGTGGGAGGTGAGCCAGCTGTTGTTTGTGGACAACACTGTGCTTGTAGCAGGATCAGAGGAGGGATTGAGGAAGTTAGTGACAGACTTTGGGAAAGTGTGTGAAAAAAGAACGTTGAAGATAAATGTAGGTAAGAGTAAGGTGATGAGATGTACATGGGGTGAAAGTGGCAACAGACTGGAAGTGGAAGGGAGAGCGACTGGAGGAAGTGGATAGTGTTAGATACTTTGGTGCAAATGTGGCATGAAAGGGAGGAGTGGGGGTGGAGGTAGAATGTAGATTGAGAGAAGTGAGTAAATACCTAGGTGGATTAAAAAGTGTAATGAGAAATAAACATTTGGGAATGGATGCTAAGAGGAGATTGTATGAAGGAGTGATTGTGCCAACAGCACTGTATGGGACAGAAACATGGAACATAAGAGAGGAAGAGAGAAAGAGTTTGAATGTGTCCGAGATGAGGTGTCTGAGAAGTATGATGGGAGTTACTAGGCTGGATAGGGTGAGAAATGAGGAGGTGAGGAGGAGAACAGGGATGGTGAGGGAGTTGGGAGATAGGGTGGATGAAAGAGTATTAGGATGGTTTAGACACATGGAAATAATGAGTGAAGAAAGACTAGTAAAAGAGGTATGGAAGGCAGATGTGGAGGGAGTGAATATGAGGGGGCGACCTAGGATGAAATAGATGGATGGAGTGAAATGGGCTTTGGGGAAGAGGGGAATGTCTGTTGAGGAAGGACGGGAGAGGACAGAAGACAGGGGTGAATGGAAAATGGTTGTATATGGACAATGTTGTGATGCATAAGGTGGAATGGATGGGGGGTGAGGTAGTATGTATGAGAAAAATTTGACGCAGCCCGAAGGGATTTCTCCCCGTCTTCTCCTTACCTGCATGAAGGGATGGAGGTTTTTTGCTGATTTGATGAAGTGGCCTTGCTGTGGATGTGCTGTGTCTTGTGACACTGCTTCTGACCCAGGGCAGTGGACAAGATGCAGGGATGACCTATCATCCAGGAGGTGCCAAGATAAGAGGGAGGGTAGAGGGTGGAGGGGAATGGAGTGTATTAGGGATGAAATAGGTGGGAATGGTTTTTATGTCTTTGTTTTTTGGCTACCTCCCTTGTACATACATATACCAAGAGCTTTCTCCCCCTTACAACCATTTTCCATTCACCTGTCTTCTGTCCTCTCCTGTTCTTCTTCAACAGACATTCCCTTCTTCCCCAAAGCCCCTTTCACCCCATCCATCCATCTCATCCTAGGTCGCCCTCTCATGTTCACTCCCTCCACCTCTGCCTTCCATATCTCTTTTACTTGTCTTTCTTAACTCATTCTTTCCATATGTTCAAACCATCCCAATACTCTTTCATCCATCCTTTCTCCCAACTCCCTTACCACCCCCATTCTCCTCATTTCTCACTCTATCCACTTCCTCCAGTCATTCTCCCTTAATGCTCACTTCCAGTCTGCTGCCACTTTCATCCCCTTGTACATCTCATCACCCTACGTTTACCCGCATTTATCTTCAACTTTCTTCTTTCACACACACTCCCAAACTCTGTCACCAACTTCCTCAATCCCTCCTCTGATCCTGCTACAAGTGCAGTGTCATCCCCAAACAACAGCAGGCTCACCTTTCTTCATTTTTTTTAACCTCCCTTGTAAAGGAGAAAAAGCCTTTGGTATATGTATGTCTATGAACAGAGCATTAGAGAATGTATTAGGAGGCCAAATAAGACTTACTGTCGATCAGATCCTATCCATATTTCAAAAATTGCAGGGGCATATGCATCCAGTTCCATTTGAGTCTGAATTAATATTTTGCCAATTGTATTTTTGTGTAATCTTAAAAACTGACTCTCCTACATTCACAGCTTAAAAAGAGCTGGCCTTGATAATGAGGACAATTTTTTTTTTTTAGCCAAATTCCAAACCTTATTTTCCTGTCAAATTTTTTTTAATTAAATACCAATCTGCATATAGAGAATGCACTCTACAGAAACTGTCTCATATAGGATCCATAATGACCTTGTTGCAGCCACATACTCTGGCAGAACATCTTTATTGGTTTTATTAGATTTATCTACTGCCTTTGACACGATAGATCATGATCTACTTAGTAACCTCCACTCTGGAAATTGAGGTGAAGCATATTTGCTTATGCAGTCATTCTAATAGGTCTTTCAGTGTGTTGTCATTGGGTAGTCTCTTATCAGAACCAAAATCCTTGCAATTCAGTGTACCCAGGGGCCTATCTTCAGTCCATTACTTTTCATTTTATACACCAGCAGTTTGGCAGACCTGTTAGATGCTCATAGTGTGCACTTCTATGCAGATGACACACAGATATACATCGAGATCAACGATGTAGCTGACATTAAGGAAAAAATAGTAGCCCTTCTGCATGTCAAGCTGAGAGCAAGACATACATTCTTCTTGTCATAGGTGGTATGAGAGGTAACATTGAGACCGAGTTTGGTGTCCTGGATCTTGACCTTAGATTGTATCCCAGTCCATCAGAAAAAAACCTGGGGATAACATTTGATTCCAGCCTGAATTCTAAATATCACATAAATAATCTAGTTAAAACTTGTGATTACCATATTAGGAATCTTCACATTGTGAGGAAATATCTAAATATAAAGATATTCTCACTGGACTTGTGCATTCTCTTATTATGTCTTATGTTGACAATTGCAATTCTTTATTTTTGGGACTGCCCAACTACTTACTGAAGAAAATTTAGACCATTGATATTTCCACTTCCTCCAATAACTCCAACCACACATTACCTGGTCAAGTTGCACTGGCTCCCTGTAACAACTCGCATAGTTTAAAGTCTGCTTGTTAGTTTATGAGGCCAGAATGTTCAAGCAACCTAAGTATATTGTTGATATGATATCCAAACCTGAGACTGAAACACAGATGTGTCTGCGGAGCAGTGAAGACACTTATAAATTTTATGAACCAAGGGCAGTAAATGAGAGAGCTTTTGCAGAGAGATCTTTTGCTTACAGTGCTCCTTGCCTTTACAACAAGTTGCCAGTAAAGCAGCAGTCAACATTTGTTAGTTTTAAGACCCACCTTAACGACACAAGTCATATTCCCGAATTTTGCCAGGTCATTCCCGGACATTTTGCTTTCCTGTGGCCACAATTTGTCTTTTAAAAAGAAAACTGGGAAAGAATATAGAAAGAGGAACAACAATGGAAGAGAAATGGAATATTTTGACAAAAATTTATATAGGAGTGGAAAAGTATGTCCCAAGACAAAATCAAGAAAAAGAATATGTAAAGTGCTGGTACAACAAAAGTTGTAGGGAGTTAAAAGAAAAGAGACAAAGCTTGGACAAAATGGAAAAAAGACAAAAGACTTGAAAAATGGAAAATATATACTAGTTATAGAAATGAATATGTACAAGTGTACCGAGAAGAAAAAAGAAAATACGAAAAAGATGTCATAGAAAAATGTAAAGACCAACCAAAACTATTTTAGATTTGTAAACAACAAACTGAAAAACAAACAAGATTTAGAGAAACTACGACAAGGAGTTGAATACACAGAGGAAATAGAAATGACAGAAATTATGAACAAGCATTTTAAATTGGTGTTTACAAGGGAGAACATACAACATGGAGAGATCAAATGGGAAGAGAAAGTCCCTCCTATGAAAGAAATAGAAGTAACAAAGAATGAAATAATGAAACACTTGAGTAATCTTGATGTCAGAAAATCGCATGGACCAGATGAAATAGCAAACTGGATTTTGAAAGAATGCAGGAATGAACTGGCAGACAAAATAAATAGCATAATAAACAGTTCATTGAAAGAAGGAAAAGTTCAAAAATATTGGAAAAAAGCAAATATAGTACCTATATATAAAGGGGGAAATAAAGAAGACCCTACCAACTATAGACCAGTCTCTCTAACAAGTACAATAGCAAATATTTGTGAAAGAATGATAAAAAATAGATGGGTAAAGTATTTAGAAAAAAACAATGTGCTAAATCCAAGGCAATTTGGATTTAAACAAGGACGTTCATGCGTCACCAATTTAATATGTTTCTATTCAAGGCTAATAGATATACCGTATTTTTCGGTGTATGACCCGCGGCTTTTTGCCTCAGAAAGGGGCCAAAATTCGGGGGTGCGGGTGATATAAAGGTGCGGGTCATCTGTGGATTCTGGTTAGAAATTGCCCTCTTACGCAGTCAATAAAAAAAAATAAAATAAAATGAACGATTAGTTTAGCTGGGTGCCCTCTCGGATCTGGGATTTGCGGGGGGACCGACCGGATTCGTCGTATGAAAGTTGATTAAAGTCATAATACAGCGCGTACTATCGAGACAAACGACAAAGAGAAGGTAGGATTTGTCTTACCCGCTTTACATGCTCTTGTTATTAGTAAAGACATTATCACAAATAAAACAGGCTTAACTAAACAGCATGAACACAATACAAGTGACCGGTACCAACACCAACATCGTGTGTCACGATCAAACAAAAACAAGTGGCGGCCATTTTCGCAATTACAAATTACAAACTGTACCTGATTCCTTAATTTAATGCTAAATTTGTGCATTACATGTGGGTCGTTCAAGCATGGAAGAAAATTAAAGAATCGACTATTCAGAACGGTTTCCGTAAATCAGAAATGTGCCATCCTGCAATGTTCGATGCATGCTACGACTCGGAAAAGGAATCGGACGAATCCGAAATCGAAATGGAAACGGATGAGGTCACTGCATCAGAATTGGCCGATTTATACCACAACCTCTTCCATGACGATACAGAGGACGAGGAATTCGATGGCTTCGTGAGCGATGATACGCCTTCATAAACATTGACTGTCGTCTGTGATCACTGACTGTGTTTTATTCTAATAACGATGTGCTCCATTGACTCTGTTCATAACAGTTCAGTAATGTGCTCTATTATTGTTCTATTCTATTGAAAACTAACCATTGAAAATTGTTTGGTTTAAAAATTAATTACCAGTGTTTGTATGGCATTTATAAACCAATTGATTAATTACCGGTAAACAACCAAACAGGGTTTTATGGCATTATTTACACAAATTTATTAAGGTTCTTTGTAATATATAAGTGCAATAAAATATATTGAAATGTAATTTGTTGGTTATTCTTCATCTTCATCACAATCAGAAATGAATAGGACTGATCATGAATCGCAATGCCGCGTCTTCGACCCATCCCAAAGGCATCGTAAGATCAGTTGCACACTTTCGAGATCGCCCCTCTTTCATCGAAGCTACCACTACATCTAGTGGCAGCTTCAGAAACCAAATTGTGATGAATCCTGAAAAGCAAGATATCACCAAGAAACCTGCTAATATCGGAAAACATATATCTTTTTTTTTTTTTTATAAATCACATAAGCATTGATGAAACAGAAAATTTAGAAAAAGCCTCAGCTTTGAAATTACTTTGATCACCACGTCAACGGCCGGCCGTAACAACAATCGCCGTGAGCTGTGCCTGTGGCCACCCATGCATGGGTAGTATACATCGTCGGATCTACACTGCCGCGCACGCCATATGACTGCGGGTCATACAGCGGTGCGGGTCTTGTGTGGATTTTCACTAAGGTGTAAGGGGGTGCGGGTCATATAACGGTGCGGGCTATAGTCCGAAAAATACGGTAATACAAGAGATGGATGGGCTGATTGTGCATTTCTAGACCTAAAAAAAGCTTTTGACAAAGTACCACATAAGTTGCTTAAGAAATTAGAAACTGAAGGAGGAATACAGGGCAAACTACTTAAATGGATGGAAGACTTTTTGCATGAAAGAAAAATGAGAGTAGTGATAAGAGACAAACACTCTAATTGGGATGAAGTGATAAGTGGTGTTCCACAAGGAACAGTTCTGGTCCCAATAATGTTTGCTATATATATTAAAGATATGGATGAAGAAATTGAAAGTTATATGAGCTTCTTTGCAGATGATGCAAAACTGTTAAAAAAAAAGTGAACATGGAAGAAGATTGTGAGTCACTACAGAGTGAACTCAATAAAGTATGGGAATGGAGTAGGAAGTGGGAGATGGAGTTCAATATTAAGAAGTGTAGTATAATGGAATTTGGAAAAAGCAAAAAAAAAAATAATAATAATAATAATAATAATAATAATAATAGGATCATATAAATTGGGAGAGGGGATAAGAAAAAAGTAGAAAATGAGAAGGACCTGGGAGTCATTATTATGAATAATATGTCACCTGAGAAACATATAAGATTTTTGGAGAAACTTATAATTTAATAAGAACAATCAGTGGCATTTACATACCTGGATGAAGAAATGGTGAAAAAAATACTAATCACTTTGAATAGACCAAGATTGGAATATGCAGCAACGATGTGGTCACCAAGTACAAAAAAATGTATAATAAAACTTGAAAGAATACAAAGAGCAATTACAAAATTGGTACCAACACTCTCAAAACTATCATATGAAGAGAGACTAGCAAAACTTGAGCTACAGACATTAGAGCAAAGAAGAGAAAGAGGAGATTTGATAGCTATTTACAGAATCATGAAAGGCATAGAAACTATTGATAGAGGATCTAATAAAATGGGATGATAGAAATACAAGAGGACACAGAAAGAAAATCAAGAGAAAGATAGCTATAGAAGAGATCTGAAAAAGAACAGCTTTCCTCACAGAGTAATAGACATATGGAACAAGTTAGATGAGAAAGTGGTGTGTGCAAAAACAATACATGAATCTAAAAACAATTTAGATAAAATGAGATATGAAGACGGGACCCCACGAGCATAGCTCCCCTTCCCGTAAAATACAACTAGGTAAATACACACACACACACACAAAAAAAAAAAAAAAAAAAAAAAAAATAAATAAAATTTAAAAAAAAAAAAAAAAAAAAAAAAAAAAAAAAAAAAAAAATAGAAAGACTTTAAAAAGCACAAAGATGGCATCAACACTCAACATGTTGACATATGAACAAAGATTGGACAAACTAAACTTATCAACTCTGGAGCAAAGAAGAGAAAGAGGAGATCTGATATCCATATATAGAATTATGAAAGGGATGGAAATCCTTGACAGGGATGATCTACTTAAATGCGACAGAAGAAATACAAGGGGACACAAGAAGAAACTTAAGAAGGACAGTTACAGAAGAGATTTGAAAAAGAATAGCTTTCCACATAGAGTGATAGATACATGGAATAAATTGAAAAAGAAAACAGTGAGTGCTAAAACTATACACGACTTTAAGAAAGAACTGGATGTGGAAAGATACAACTGAGGGTCCCTATAAACATAGCTCTTCTCCCACAAAATACAACTAGGTAAATACACACACACATACACTTAAACATAGGCTACACTGAAACCTGTCCATGATTACTCAAGACAAAGAGCAGTTAAAGTGAACCAAAACATTTAGTTCATGTAATCTATCTATAAGAAC
This sequence comes from Oratosquilla oratoria, assembly GCF_046742065.1. Lineage (NCBI taxonomy): Eukaryota > Metazoa > Arthropoda > Malacostraca > Stomatopoda > Squillidae > Oratosquilla > Oratosquilla oratoria. The sequence goes on along the minus strand of NC_134800.1, from coordinate 33,106,889 downwards.
ATAAGGAGACTGCAAGAGACCACTGGGCCTATACTAGGCAGTTCCAGATCCATTACCACCTATCATCCCCATCTATAAAATTGTCTAATCTTTTCTTAAAACAGCTAATAGTTTCAGAGCTCCCTACATAGTTATCCAATTCTTGCCTATTCCCTTCTTAAATCTAAATTTGTTCAATTTAAATCCATTACTACGAGTCCTCCCCTGTTGTCAGCATCACCCTTGTCAAAGCCCTTGATCTACTTGAACACTTCTCTTAGATCACCCCAAACTGTGTCTTTCCAGAGTATTTAAGGTGCCTAAGCCTGTCCTCGTAAGGTAAATATGTGAGCCCATGTATCATTGAGTTCATTCTCTTCTGTACTGATTCTAGTGAATTGATATACATTCTAGGACAGAGACCAAAACTGTAATGCATAGTCAAAGATGAGTTCTAATGCCTGATATTTTGATAACTACCTTTGCACTTTTAACTGTAACCATCTGAACAATGAAACCTAATGCTCTGTTAGCTCTATTGCTGTCACTAATGTGCGGTTTCCTGGTTTTAAGGTCAGGATTCACTTGAACTCCCAAGTCCCTCTCCCACTCAGTTTTCTCTATAAAGGTGTTATCTATGGTATACCTACTTTCTGGGTTGTGTAAACCTACATTTAACATGCTGCACTTAGAGATATTGAAGTCCATTTGCCATTTCACTATGTAAAAAATTTGATAAGATCTTCCTGCAGAACCTCAGCATTTTTCCTGACCTAATTAGACATCCTATTTTAATGTTATCCACAAACTTACTAACATCACTATTAATCATATTATACAAGTAATTTCTACACATAATGAACAATAAGGGACCCAAAACTGAGCCCTGGGAAACTGCACAAGTAACACCTATTTGGATTTTACATTGTTTATGGTGACCCACTATTTCCTATCACTGATCCATTCAAACACTTTCCCTCCTATGCTGGACTTTGACTTTATTTAGTAGTGTCTGGTGGGGCACCTCCAAAAATCCAAAAATATTTCTTCACTCTTGCAAGGGATAAGCCATGGCACATGCACCTTTTTTTTTCTCCAGTTTTTTGTGGATGAAGGGCCATAAGCTGCAAATGTTTACCCTCACTGGTTCATTAACATGGCAATCCTTCCTCCTTGTCCCCTCACTAATAAATAGAGAAAACAAGGAGAAATCCCCCAGGGCCCGGAGAGTTTATCATCCATTCACAACCATTCTCCACTCACACATATCTCCTGCCCTCTACCTTCATGTAATACAACAGTAAAAACTCATCTATTTGGAATTTATAAAGTCACAAGGTGAAGTAACAAGCTTCCACCAGAAAGTGATTAGCTTTGGCCAAGTCCACCACTTCTGGTTTGGGCCAAGTGCTGAGACATCCAAGGCATCTGGCAGCCACTAAGAGCCACTATATATTAGATTGAAGCCCACCACATCAATACATTAATGAATATGAAGGCAGGCAGTAAGTCTATCTATATACCAATAGGCTTATTTCTCCTTATAAAGGAGGTAACCATGTCAAAGGCATGCACCCACCCCAAGCCATCCCACTCCCATCCATCACCCATTTCTCTTCTATCTCAGCTCCTTGTGGATAAAGGTTCATCTCTGTTTCCTGCCCACTGCCCAGGTCAGAAGCAATGCAAAGAGACACAGCACATCCACAGAAGGGCTAGCCATTTCATTTACATGGAGACTCTCACTTCTCCCCCCTCATGTGAATATAGAGAAGATGCAGAAAGATCCCTCCAGGATAAGTAATGAGATAGAGAAGTGCTGAGGTACAGAAAAAATGGTGTATAACACATTCATCCAGAAATGGGGAACAGATATAAAAGAAGACCGAAGTCAATGGAAGAGGGGAAAAAATCATACTCACTTCAACGCCTCCATTGGATGTGACTGAGGAAGACTTATCACGAACACTTTGAGGTAATTTCTCTCCACTTGTGTCTTCTATGGCTGCTGGCAAATTAAGTGAAGCTAGGATCGAGTTCAACAACTGGGTGCTTTCCCGTAACTTTCCAATCTCTCCATTGACAAGTTCCTGCTTTCTTACATCATACTGAACCAAGGCCTGTTGAACAACTACTGGCACAAGGGATTCAAAAAGGTCAGCAAAGTTGGAACTGAAATGTTCTGGAACAGGTACTGGTTTTGCAAGGGGTGCTCTTTCAATAGTAGATAAACTCTTTACCTGAAAAGGAAAAGGTTACATATATAAAGTACACTTTGTCTGAGATAGAAAAACGCAGAAAACATAGTATTTAAGTTTCAAATATTAACAAAATATATTTGGTAACTTACATCTGGGATCCTTTCATGATAAATGAAGTCATTATCCTTTGTTGCCTCCTCTAAAGCTCGCTGAGCTCGGCCCACATTTTCAGCAAACAAGGTTAGGTCACCTGATCTTGTCTGAGCCGTCTTGAACAATTCTATGCAATACTTCAGCCTTGCAATTTCTTCTCCAACAGCTTTATTGGCATTACAAACCTGATCATGTGAGTAAAAAGTGCAACATAATGTAAATGCTTCAAAGCAACTGTAAACCAGAATGCATAACTTTAAAACACTCACTCAAAATATGAAGTTAAATCTAGAAGATACCAAGGATTACAAAAGCGGAGCATACCGACAGGAGACCTTTTGGTCCATAACTAGGTCGGATGCACAAAAAAATATACATACATATATCAAAGGCTTTTTCCCCCTTACAAGGGAGGTAGCCAAAAAACCATTCCCACCCATTCCATTCCAGATAAACTCCACTCCCCTCTACCCTCCCCCTTATCTTGGCACCTCCTGGATGGGTCATCCCTGCATCTTGTCCACTGCCCTGGGTCAAAGGCAGTCACTCAAGACAATGCACATCCACAGCAAGAAAAGGAGAAGACGGGGAGAAATCCCTTCGGGCTGCATCAAATTTTTCTCATACATACTACCTCACCCCGCACCCATTCCACCTCATGCATCACAACATCATCCATATACAACCATTTTTCATTCATGCCTGTCTTCTGTCCTCTCCCGTCCTTCCTCAACAGACATTCCCCTCTTCCCCAAAGCCCCTTTCACCCCATCCATCCATCTCATCCTAGGTTGCCCCCTCATATTCACTCCCTCCACATCTGCCTTCCATACATCTTTTACTAGACTTTCTTCACTCATTCTTTCCATGTGTCCAAACCATCCTAATACTCTTTCAACATCCCTATCTCCCAACTTTCTTACCACCCCCATTCTCCTCCTCACCTCCTCATTTCTCACTCTATCTAGCCTAGTAACCCCCACCATACTTCTCAGACACCTCATCTCAAACACATTCAAAATCCTCTCTTAGGTTCCATGTTTCTGCTCCATAAAGTGCTCATGCGCAAAAACCATTCATGAGTTTAAAAACAAACTAGACACTGCAAGATACAAAGGCGGGACATCACGAGCATAGCTCCCCTTCCCGCAAAATACAACTAGGTAAAATACAATCTCCTCTTAGCATTCATTCCCAAATGTCTATTTCTCATTACACTTTTTAATCCACCAAGGCATTTACTCACTTCTCTCAATCTACATTCTACCTCCACCTTCACTCTTCCCTTTCATGCCACATTTGTACCCAAGTATCTAAAATTATCTACTTCCTCCAGTCACTCTCCCTTAACCCCTTCCATACGGGGCCGCACACGTAGGCGTCATGGGGAGCGAGTGTATTCGCGAGGCTGCCATATCGGCGTCTTGATTATATTTATTGTAGTCGCCCCTCCATAATGACATTCTTTCTAATTCTTTTGTAATCGCATTTTCTATGGTTATCAAAATTCACGGGTGAAGAGAGAACGATCGATATAAGCGGTGACTATATTTTATGATGCGAGTATTATTACGACACGTCGTACGGCTGGCATTGGTTGCTGCCACCGAGATCTAAGTCCATGACGCCTACGTGTGCGGCACCGTATGGAAGGGGTTAATGCTCACTTTCAGTCAGCCGCCACTTTCATCCCTTGTACATCTCATCACCTTAATTTTACCCAAATTATCTTCAACTTTCTTTTTTCACACACTCTCCTAAACTCTGTCACTAGCTTCCTCAATCCCTCCTCTGATCCTGCTACAAGCGCAGTGTTGTCCGCAAACAACAGCTGGCTCACCTCCCACTTTTCTCCATTTTCTTTAACCATCTCCAATCCCTGACCCACTACCCTTGCATTTACCTCTCACACCACCCCATCCATGTATCAGTTAAACAGCCAGGGTGACATAACACATCCCTGAAGAAGTCCCACCTTTACCTCGAACCACTCACTCTCTCCATTTCTAATCCCGACATTTTTTATTTATTTATTGGGGATTATTTGGCATCAGAACATCTATGGTCATTGATGTCACTATTAATTTGATAATATATTTTTATTTCTATATCATTATAGAGTAGGTATTATACATACATACATACATATACCAAGGCTTTTTCCCCCTTACAAGGGAGGTAGCCAAAAAGGAAAATGTATAAAATTATTCCCACCCATTCCATCCCTGAATGCACTCCACACCCCTCCACCCTCCCTCTCATCTTAGCACCTACTGGATGATGGGTCATCCCTGCATCTTGTCCACTGCCCTGGGTCAGAAGCAGTGTCTCAAGACACAGCACATCCACAGCAAGGCTGCTTCATTAAATCGGCGACCCCCCCTCTCCGTCCCCCCCATGCATAAAAGGAGAAGACGGGGAGAAATCCTTTCGGGCTGCGTCAAAATTTGTTCACACATACTACCTCACCCCCCATCCCCCTGCCCATTCCACATCATGCATCACAACATCATCCACATACAACCACTCTTCATTCACCTGTCTTCTGTCCTCTCCCGTCCTTCCTCAACAGACATTCCCCTCTTCCCCAAAGCCACCTTCACCCCATCCATCCACCTAATCCTAGGACATCCCTTCATGTTCACTCCCTCCACATCTGCCTTCCATACCTCTTTTACTAGTCTTTCTTCACTCATTCTTTCCATGTGGCCAAACCATCCTAATACTCTTTCATCAACCCTATCTCCCAACTCCCTTTCCACCCCTGTTTTCCTCCTCACCACCTCATTTCTCACTCTATCTAGCCTAGTAACCCCCATCATACTTCTCAGACACCTTATCTCAAACACATTCAAACTCCTCCTCTCTTCCTCTCCCATGTTTCTGCTCCATACAGTGCTGTTGGCACAATCACTCCTTCATACAGTCTCCTCTTAGCATCCATTCCCAAATGTCTATTTCTCATTACACTTTTTAATCCACCAAGGCATTTACTCGCTTCTCTCAATCTACATTCTACCTCCACCTTCACTCCACCTTTTCCTGCCACATTTGCACCCAAGTATCTAAAACTATTCACTTCCTCCAGTCGCTCTCCCTTGATATACAGGAAGAAGAAAGAAGAAGGGACATCATATGATGCTGGAGGGGGTGCCCTACCAACATAGATTGGCGAGGGGAATCTGATGAAGAAAGAGAAAGCGCCCACTACTGGAAAATAAACCTCTTTCCAATGATTTAGATACCCTGAAGACCCCCAGCAGAGAGGTTTCATACATATGAAGAAACCGCCAAAGGTGCAAAAAAGCAAATTATATGATGTTGTCGTCTGTGCGTCGTCACTACTGTGATATACAGGTAAACGTCGACTTACGATGGCCGCGACTTACGATTGTTCGACTTTACGATGACGACGACGACGACGACGATATGATAATTTAACCCCTTCCATACGGTGCCGCACACGTAGGCGTCATGAGGAGCAAGTGGATTCGCGACGCTGCCATATCGGCGTCTTGATTATATTTATTGTAGTCGCCCCTGTGTTTTTACATTCTCTCAAATGTGCCTTGAATCCCATTCTCTGTGGTGTTCAAAATTCGCGGGTGAAAGAGAGAACAATCGATATAAGCGGTGACTATATTTTATGATGCGAGTATTAATACGTCACGTCGTACGGCTGGCATTGGCTGCTGCCCGCGAGATTTAAGTTCCGTACTGAAAATACATATTATAGTGTTTGAATATGGTAAAAAGGATAAGAATAATTAAATAAACTACTGTACATGTTTAATAGGCTATATTCAGTATCTCTGGTGGTTAATATACAGGTAGGCTAGGTACAGTGACCACGGAACAGTGATACACAAATTGGGGATCGACTTACGATGAGATCGTCTTACGATGGCTCTATCGAAACCTAATGCCATCGTAAGTCGACGTTTACCTGTACTTATACTTTAGTTTTTCAGTATTTAAAGTACTTATAATTAAAATATGTTGATAATTTTTACTGTACTTACTTATTATATAATAAGAATTAAGCCATGAAAAAATCAGTCAAATTGGTGAAACTATAAGCAAGTTACAGATATATTCATATTTCAAGTTGCCATATCTCCGTTCGATATTTTTCTACTTTTTTTTAATCATAAAAAATCTAATATACATTAGATTTAGATGAAACTTACAGGGAATATTACTTTTAGTAACTGCTAGGGCCGATCGTTCGAATATTTTGAATAGGATGAAAGAGTTCGGAGTAATAATGGAAACGAGCAAAAAAAATGTACTTTTCACGATTTTTGCCAGCCATTAAAATTGAAATGCCTGTTTGCAAAAGTATAAAGGAAATTGTTCAATTACTCAATGACCGGCCCTAGGTGTGCCTACTGACTAATCATAGCCAAAATATAAAACAAATTGGTCCACGTATTATGGTGCTGTGCACTTTTAAATGTCGCTACTGGTATACGTACATGTGTACATGTGTACATACATCATTCTGCTTCACCTAAAATGTAGGCAATATGGATACCTATTTACCTGAGAAGTTTCAGCTCTTTACTCTAAATATTTTAGAAAATGACCTCCACGTGTCGCGTACCCCCTTAAGTCAAAAGGCATAATCCCACTCCCTATGGGTCCTATCCCATATTCTCCAATTATACCTTTTTTTTTAATCCTGTATAATATACAGGTAATCCTCGTTTAACAACCTACTCGGTTAACGACAACTCGGAGTAACGACGGGCTTTATGACATCGTTTAACGTAAATCTCCCGAAGTTACGACGTCGTGTAAGATAATTAAGTTGGCTGAGGCAAATTTGTATGATGTTATAAATGAACTTGTACGGTGGATATTAGCTGTGAGGTAAAGTGTTTTGAAGCTTAGGTCTACATTACCATCCTGCAAGCTGCAAAAACTACCTGGGGTACAGTGTATACTGGTAGTGGTAAATTTTTAGTTTCGACCATGGGCGTAATATAACAATAAAAAATTAATTATTAATTTTGTAAATTATAATGTATCAACGTAATATGCAATTTTGTGAGCGGAAATGAAAAAAAAAATGCTAAAACAGATTTCGTAAGTAACGAAGTCTTGTCGGACGAATGGTACACCATGTTTGTTATGATAGATGCTGATGTCGAAGAAATGAAAGGATGATAAATTAATTCGTCTAACCTAAGCTAACCTAACCTGTGTTTAATAAATCATTACCTGCAAATTAAATGTCATCTGGCTCGTCCTCGTTGTCGTCGTTGTGAGACACGTTGGCAGACGACAAGATGGCGTCCCGAGCCTATGCTACCGACTTCGTTCATTAGCATATTTTCTTGTAGCAAGGTATTTTTTACTTTCATTTCCGCCCACAAAATTGCATATTACGTTGATACATTTTAATTTACAAAATTAATAATTAATTTTCTATTGCTATATTGCGCCCATGGTCGAAACTAAAAAAATACCCCGGTATTCAATATGGAATGTCAGCATATGCGGATTTGGTCATATACGGTAATTTTAGGAACCTAACCACCGTAAATAAAGCTTTAATGTACTGTATAAAAGAGGGAAAATACACGAAAATAAAGATACACGTATTGCTGGACATTGTACATACAGTACATGTACGTATATGTATACACTTTCGCTTAACGACCAATTCGGTTAACGACGGCGCGCTGGTCCCAATTGTCGTCGTTAAACGAGGAGTGCCTGTACCAGCTTGTACTATATTATCTTGGTTATTCCCAAGTTTATACATGTCTGGAAAGCTAAATTTTTTCATTACTTTTTTGCCTGATCTGATTAGTCCAAATGCTTGAACATTCCATATAGCTGACTTCTGAATATTTGATATTTCATTGTATAAAATGGTAACTTCCACAAGACTTACCCTACTCTGATGAAACTGTGCCAGGGCATGGTACGCTGCTTGTTTGCCAGCCACCTTACTAATCCAATCACGCTCCCACAAAGGTTTGAGAGATTCGCGCTGTAAGTTCTTGAGAGCATCTGCATACAAGTCATCACACTGTGCACACAGCCGAGCTATCAATGCATCCTTCCTCCTGTCTAAAATATACAAGTATGTCACAATGATTAAAGATTCAAAACTCCTAATACTACTGTATATACATATCTAGTTAACCCATTCAACTCCGATGACAAGATGTCTTGTCATTTGGTCAAATAAAACAAAAAATCATAAAACACCAAAATGTTTGATCAAACACCAGAAAAATATGACGTCAATCCTCGCTTCGCTGCGAGCGAAGCGAGGATTGACGTCATATTTTTCTGGTGTTTGATCAAACATTTTGGTGTTTTATGATTTTTTTTTATTTGACCAAATGACAAGACATCTTGTCATCGGAGTTGAATGGGTTAAGTCTTACAGAATGGAAGCTGTTCTCTCATAAGTATTCCATCTCCCAACTTTACTTCATCAACTTTATTCTTGATTTACCATATGCATGCTTTGTTTGCACACATTAAAAAGTTTCCGGTTCTCAACCAAATATATGCCCTATTTACTGCATTATTCAAGTGGTTCTTGTGATCTCAGTCCTGACTGAATAAACTCTTTCTGCCTTTACTTTTATGTCTGAATAAATCCTTTATTCATCTCAACTATTCCATTTCCATTGTATGCAGTGTTCACATAATTTTTTTCAAGACCCTCCAGAATCTCCTGGTTCTATTGTGAATACTTTAGCATCAGGTACATGTATATTTGCCCAGCTATCCATTTCTTTGGTATGATCATTCCTGCACTCCCAGAAACCCAGTGCCTGTCCAGAATTTAATTATGAATACAAAAGTTGTGCCCACAATACTAACTGAAGACTTGGAATTTAAAGGAAGCAGAAAGTAATAGAATATACATGTTTGAGATGAAGTATGGTATGGGTTATGATGATGGATGATGAGAAATATGGTCAGGTGGACAGTGGAGGGTGGAAAGCAGAGGGTGGAAAGAGAACTATAGGAGTGATCAAACTATCAAAATATGCTTGGATGGTTAAGGCATAAGGAGACAACAAGGAAACTAAATACAGCAAAGAGTGTGGAACACATAAATGGATTGAGAAACTTGAGGGAAAGACCAAAAATGTGGAGGATGAATAGGGTGAAAGAGCCATTGGATGAAAGAGTAATATCTGTTGAGCAAGGAAGGGAGAGGGCATGAGAGAGGTGTGAGTGAAGAGTGGTTGTGCATGGATGAGAAATTGATATGGCCTAAGGGGATTTCTTTTTGTCTGATCTGCATATTTTTCAAGTGGACAAGGGGAACAGACAAGGCCATATTCACTAGGCATAGGTCATTGGCCTAGGGCCCACAGGTAACTGGGGTCCCACAAACTAATTTGTCATGGAGAGAGAGAGAGAGAGAGAGAGAGAGAGAGAGAGAGAGAGAGAAAAAAAGGGGGGGGAGAGAGAGAAAGAAAGATCAAAAGAAGAAAAAAGGCACTGTATTGAAATGCAATAAGACATTGTATTAAAATGCAATAAGTTTTTTCAGTAAAGTATCCATACTCTATTAAATCTAAATTACAGTATAATATATATTATGGGGTTGGAGGAAAGCTTTTAAGAGCAGTTAAGAGTTTTTACAAGAGTAGTAGAGCTTGTTTTAGAATCAGAAATGGAGAGTGGTTTGAGATAAAGGTGGGACTTTGTCAGGGATGTGTTGTGTCGCCTTGGTTGTTCAATTAATACATGGATGGGGTGGTGTGGGAGGTAAATGCAAAGGTAGTGGGTCAGGGATTGGAGGGTCATTAAAGAAAATGGAGAAAAGTGGGAGATAAGCCAGTTGTTGTTTGCTCACGACACAGCGCTTGTAGCAGGATCAGAGGAGGGATCGAGGAAGTTAGTGTTGGAGTTTGGGAAGGTGTGCGAAAGAAGGAAGTTGAAGATAAATGTGGGTAAAAGTATGAGATGTGCAAAAGGAGAAAGTGGCAGCAGATTGGAAATGAGTATTAAGGGAGAGACTGGAGGAAGTGCATAGTTTTAGGCACTTGGGTGCAAATGTGGTGGGAAAGGGAGGAGAGGAGGTAGAATGCAGATTGAGAGAAGCGAGTAAATGCCTTGGGGATAAAAAAAATGTAATGAGAAATAGACATTTGGGAATAGATGCTAAGAGGATATTGTGTGAAGGAGTGATTGTGACGACAGCACTGTATGGGGCAGAAACATGGAACATAAGAGAGGAAGACAAGAGTTTGAATGGGTTTGAGATGAGGTGTCTGAGAAGTATGATAGGGTTACTAGGTTGGCTAGAGTGAGAAATGAGGTGAGGAGGAGAGCATGGGTGGAAAGGGAGTTGGGAGATAGGGTTGATGTAAGATTACTGGGCTGGGTTGGACACATGGAAAGAATGAGTGAAGAAAGATAAATAAAAGAGGTGTGGAAGGCAGATGTGAAAGGAGTGAACATGAAGGGGCAACCAAGGTAGAGATGGATAGATGGGTAAAAGGGGCATTGGGAAAGAGGGGAATGTCTGTTTAGGAAGGACAGGAGAGGACAGAAAACAGGGATGAATGGAGAATGATTGTGTATGGATGATGCTGTGATGCACGAGGGGGAGTAGGTGGGGGATAGGGGGTGAGGGAGTACGTGTGAAAAATAAATTGGTGCAGCCTGAAGGGATTTCTCCCCGTCTTCTCCATTTCTGCATGAGAGGACGGAGATGGGGGGGTTGCTGATTTAATGAAGTAGCCTTGCTGTGGATATGTTGCGTCTTGCGACACTGCTTGTGACCCAGGGTGGGTGAGATGCAGGGATGACCTGTCATTCAGGAGGAACCAAGATAAGAGTGAGGGAAGTGGAGCATGTGGGGATGGAATGGGAGGTAGTGATTTATATATCTTTGTCTTTTGGTTACCTCCCTTGTAAGGAGGAAAAGCCTTGGGTATTGGCTGCATGTTATTGTGGCAAAGTAGGATGCAGCTGATACTTTAGGGTCTATATGGGGTGCCCCTATGGACCAGAGTCACACATCATTTTGTCTGTGATAGAGGAAAACTCTGTTCATAGAGAAATTATGACACTTTTATACTACGACTGTCCCTCCGTTATGCTGTCCCCACACCCCTTGTTACTGTCCTGTACAATTTCTCTGAATATTCATTTCCTTTTTCGCCTACCTTCCCTGTGGTGGGGAGAAAAGAATACTGCCACCAAGTATTTTCACTTGGATCGTAAGAGGCATCTTTCTCCTTCTAGCCCCACAGGGGACATTCCTAAAAAAAGTAAAGGCATAAGTGGGTCTAGGAGTTTTCCGATCAGCACCCTAAGGTTTGGGTCTTTTAATGTGCGTGGATGTGGTACAGATGAGAGTAAAAGGGAAGAGATAGGTAGTATGTTTGTGAGAAGAAAGATGGATGTGTTGGCTTTGAGTGAAACTAAGTTGAAAGGGAAGGGTGAGTGTAAGTTTGGGAGTGTAAGTGGGAGGTTATCAGGAGTGAAGAGAGGGTGAGGGAGGGAAGGGGTGGCTATATTAGTAAGTGAAGAGATAGGTAAACATGTAGTGGAGTGGAAGGAGGTTTCCTCAAGGATAATGTGGAACTGGGAAAGGAGATGTGGGTTTTTGTAAGTGCATATGGGACTGGCAGTGAGAAGAGTGTAGAAGGCTTTTTGGATAGATTTAAATGAGTGCATAGAGGATTTAGAGAGAAATGTCAATGTAATAGTACTGGGAGACCTTAACGCTAGGGTAGGAAATGATCCAATTGATGGAGTGGTTGGGAAATGTGGAGTTCCAGGAAAGAATCGTAGTGGAGACTTGATGGTGGAAATGTGTCAAGAGAGTTGATGATAGCAAATACAGTGTTTCGGAAGAAAGTCAAGCATAAGTACACATGGGAGAGGGTGGTGGATGGAAGGGTGGTAGATAGAGCGTTAATGGATTATGTAGTGGTAAATAGGATTATGATAGGAAGAGTTAAGGATGTATATGTGCTAAGGGGAGAGGGTGGGGGAATATCAGATCATTTTTTGGAAGGTAAGTTGAGAGTGGAGGATAGATGGAGAAAGAGGAAAGGGACAAAAGGTAGGGAGGTGCTTAGAGTGAACTCTTTAAATGAAAAGGAATACAAGATGAAGCTGAAGGAGTGGGAGGGAGTGAAGGATAGAGTAGAGCTAGGTGTGGAGGAGGAATGGGATGGTTCAAGGAGGAAGTCACAAAGTGTGCAAAGATGGTGTGTGGAACAAGAAAGACAGAAGGAAATAGAAGGAAGGGTAGTGAATGGTGGGATGAGGAAACAAAGAAGGTTGTAGAAGAGAAGAAGCGAGCTTTCTCAGATTGGTTACAAAATAGGATGGAGTCATATGAGAGGTACAAAGAAAAGAAAAGAGAAGCACAAGGTAAAGGAGGCAAAGAGGAGAGCAGATGTGAAATGGGGTAAGAGTATGACAGAAAATTTTGAAAGTAATAAAAAGATGTTTTGGAAAGAAATTAAGAGAGGAAGAGGAGGCAAATCAAGTAGAGAAGAAAAGGTAAAAGGTGCAGATGGAGAGATGATAATGGAAGAGAAGGCAGTATGAGGAAGATGGGCAGAATATTTTAGGGAGTTGCTAAATGTGAAGGAGGATAGGGAGGGAAAGATAGCTGCAGTGAGAAATGTTAAGAAAATGACCATGATGAGTGAGGAAAATGGAGGAGAAATAAGAAAGGATGAACTGAAGGTAGTTGTTAACCCCTACCATACGGTGCCGCACACGTAGGCGTCATGAGGAGCAAGTGGATTCGCGATGCTGCCATATCGGTGTCTTGATTATATTTATTGTAGTCGCCCCTGAGTTTTAACATTCTCCCTAATATGCCCTTAATCACATTCTCTATGGTTTTCAAAATTCACGGGTGAAAGAGAGAACGATCGATATAAGCGGTGACTATATTTTATGATGCGAGTATTATTACGACACGTCGTACAGCTGGCATTGGCTTTCCGCGAGATTTAAGTCCCAGAGTGAAGAGGTTAAGATGATGAAAGCAGGTAAGGCACCTGGTCTGGATGGATGCCATGCAGAATGTCTAAAAAAAAAGGAGGTACAGTGATGGTGGACTGGGTGGTGAGGTTATTTAATGTTTGCTGGAGAGAGGGTAGAGTGCCAGAGGACTGGAGGAGTGCCTGTATAGTTCCACTGTACAAGGGAAAAGGGGACAAGTGTGAATGTAGTAGTTTCCGAGGGATTAGCTTGTTAAGTGTAGTTGGGAAGGCTTATAGGAGGATCTTGATTGAGAGGATTAGGAGAGGAACAGAGGGAGTAATTGGTGAGGAACAATGTGGATTTAGGATGGGTAGAGGTTGTGTAGATCAGATTTTTGTGGTAAGACATATGTGAGAAAGCTATAGGAAAGGGGAAGGATGTTTTTTTGGTTTTTATGGATCTGGAAAAGGCTTATGACAGGGTAGATACAAAGGCACTGTGGAAGGTTTTGAGGATATATGGGATAGGAGGAAAGCTTCTAGGAGCTGTCAAGAGTTTTTATGAGAGTAGTAGAGCTTGTGTCAGGATTAGAAATGGAGAGAGTGAGTGGTTCGAGGTAAAGGTGGGACTTCGTCAAGGATGCGTTATGTCACCCTGGCTGTTCAACTTATACATGGATGGGGTAGTGCAAGAGGTAAATGCAAGGGTGGTGGGTCAGAGATTGGAGATGGTTAAAGAAAATGGAGAAAAGTGGGAGGTGAGCCAGTTGTTGTTTGCGGACGACACTGCGCTTGTGGCAGGATCGGAGGAGGGATTGAGGAAGTTGGTGACAGAGTTTGGGAGTGTGTGTGATAGAAGAAAGCTGAAGATAAATGTGGGTAAAAGGTGATAAGATGTACATGGGGGGAAAGTGGCAGTAGACTGGAAGTGAGCATTAAGGGAGAGCGACTGGAGGAAGTGAATAGTTTTAGATACTTGGGTGCAAATGTGGCAGGAAAAGGTGGAGTGAAGGTGGAGGCAGAATGTAGATTGAGAGAAGCGAATAAATGCCTTGGTGGATTGAAGAGTGTAATGAGGAATAGACATTTGGGAATGGATGCTAAGAGGAGACTGTATGAAGGAGTGATTGTGCCAACAGCACTGTATGTGGCAGAAACATGGAACATAAGAGAGGAAGAGAGAAGGAATTTGAATGTGTTTGAGATGAGGTGTCTAAGAAGTATGATGGGGGTTACTAGGCTAGAGTGAGAAATGATGAGGTGAGGAGAACAGGGGTGGAAAGGGAGTTGGGAGATAGGGTTGATGAAAGAGTATTAGGATGGTTTGGACACGTGGAAAGAATGAGTGAAGAAAGACTAGTAAAAGAGGTATGGAAGGCAGATGTGGAGGGAGTGAACATGAAGGGACATCTTAGGATGAGGTGGATGGGGTTCAGGGGGCTTTGGGGAAGAGGGGAATGTCTGTTGAGGAAGGACGTGAGAGGACAGAAGACGGGTGAATGGAGAATGCTTGTATATGGATGATGTTGTGATGCATAAGGTGGAATGGGCGGGGGGATGGGGGGTGAGGTAGTATGTGTGACCAAAATTTGACGCAGCCTGAAGGGATTTCTCCCCATCTCCTTTTATGCATGGGGGGATGGAGAGGGGGGGTTGCCAATTTAATGAAGCGGCCTTGCTGTGGATGTGCTCTGTCTTGCGACACTGCTTCTGACCCAGGGCAGTGGACAAGGTGCAGGGATGACCTGTCATCCAAGAGGTGCTAAGATAAGAGGGAGGGTGGAGGGGTGTGGGGTGTATTCAGGGATGGAATGGGTGGGAATGATTTTATGCCTTTTCCTTTTTGGTTACCTCCCTTGTAAGGGGGAAAAAAGCCTTGGTATATGTATATGTATGCATATATGGAGTGACACTGAAAAATGGGAACTTTTGACAAATCCAATAAAAATAGAAAGAAAATTACTGTCAGCAATTCTGCTACTACAATTTGCCTTTTAAGAGACAGTAATCCAAATTATCAATGTTTGAAAATTACATCCTCCTGTACATTGGGTTCCCTTGAAACTCGCATTAACCTCTTCAGTACGGGCCAAAATCTCGCGAGCAGCATTAGCTGCCAGATGTATGTGTCGTAATAATACTTGCATCATAAAATATAGTCACCGCTTATATCGATCGTTCTCTCTTTCACCCGTGAATTTTGATAACCATAGAAAATGTGATGAAGAGTTTAAAGAGTATGTCATTACGCAGGGGCAACTACAATAAATATAATCAAGACGCCGATATGGCAGCCTCGCGTATCCACTTGCTCCTCATGTCGCCTACGTATGTGGCACCGTATGGAAGGGGTTAAAAACTTTGAAGAGACTGGATCTGCTCTAAAAATGAAACCAACAAGACGACAGAGAAGTGCTTGTACTCCACAGAATATCAAAGCTGTAGGCATTTCAGTCTTACAAAGCTCACAGTGTTCAGTTTGTAAGCAAGCAGCTGGGGTCTGTATGTCCCAAGAGTGTTTGCTGAATTCTCTATCTTTATCTAAAATTTCATCCATACAAGCTGATCATGCAACAACTGAAGGAGAATGATCACCAGTTGCAATTACAGTTCTGTCACCAAATTATGACAAACATAAATGAGGGTAATGAATTTCTGAGCAAGCTGTGGATGTCAGACGAGGTTCATTTTCATTTCACAGGTTATGTAAATATGCAGAACTATCATTACATGGCAGACAGCAACCCTAACGAAGTTCATGAATGCCCTTTACACATCAGCAAAGTGACACTATGGTGTGCAGTTTTGTCACATGGGGTCATTGGACCTTAATTAAAAAAAAAAAAGTCACTTCAGATCAGCATGATGAAATGTTGCAATCTTTTGTTGTACCTGCATTGAACAATTTTCCACAACTTCATGAAACCTGGTTTCAACAGGATGGTGAAACATTGCACACTGCAAGGCAATCAATGGCAGCTGTATGAGAATTTTTCAGTAACCATGTCATCTCAAGATTCAGTGACATTCCCTGGCCCCCAAGATCACCGGATTTGTCAGTTTCTGATTTTTTCTTGTGAGTCTACCTGAAGAGGTGGGTCTACATGACTCGGCCAAGGACAATGGATGAACTGAAACAAAGAAATCAAGACGAAATTCGTGGTATCCCAGCTGAGATGTTGCAGCAAGCAATGGGGAACCTCAACAGGAGATTGGAAGAATGCTTATGTACAAGAGGACGCCATCTACAGGGCTTAATTTTCAAACACTGATAATTCGGATTACTGTCTCTTAAGAGGCAAATTATAGTTCCTGTCAATAATTTTTGTTGTTAGATTTCTTCTATTTATTGTTTTTTGTTTTAAAAATTTCCCATTTTTCTGTGTCACCCTGTATATGGTATGTATGTACGAGTTTATATATATTTATATATGAAGGGCTTTTCCCACTCTTACAAGGGAGATAGCCAAGTCAAAAAGCAAGTACCCATTTTGCTCCCATCCACCACCCATTCTTCCTTCTCATGGATGATGAAACCCCTGTATACCATGCCAACTGCCCTGGGTCAGAAACAATGAAGATGCAGTACATCCACAGCAAGGCCACTTCACTTAACCCCTTCGATACGATGACGCCTACGTAGGCATCATGAGGAGCAAGTGGGTATGCGAGGATGCCGATGTCAGCATTTTGATTATATATATTGTAGTTGTACCTGTGTGACCCCCATCCTCTGTAAACTGGCTTCATCATATTTTCTATGGTTATCAAAATTCACGGGTGAAAGAGAACGAGCAATACAGTGGTAACTTTATTTTTTATAATGCGAGTATCATGACGCAACATCGCACGTCTGGCAACTGATGCTGCCTGCGAGATTTTGGCCCGTATTGAAGGGGTTAATCTGGGAACCTCCTCTCTGTCCCCTCATGCAGAAAAAGAGAAGACGAGGAGAAATCCCTTTAGGCTGTGTCAAAATAATACATAACCACTTCCTACCACCACCCATCCCTTCCTTGCATCACAGTATCATCTATGCACAGCCATTCTCCATTCACCCCTATCTCCTGCCTACTCCCTTGCTAAACAGACATTCCCCTCTTTCTCAAAGCCCCTTTTACCTCATCCATCCATCTCATCTTTGCTTGTCACCTTAGCTTCACTCCATCTATGTCTACCTTCCACACCTCTTTTACTAATCTTTCTTCACTCATTCTTTCCACGTGTCCAAACCATCCCAATAATTTTTCATCAGCACTATATGCCATCTCCTCTTCCACCCCAGCTCTCCTCCTCACCTCATTTCTCACTCTATCCACCCTTGTAACCCCTACCATACTTCTCAGATATTTAATCTCAAACAGATTTGAACTTTCCATCTCTGCCTCTCTTAAATTCCATGTCTGTCCCATACAGTACCATCAATACAATCACCCTTTCCTAGTCTCCTCTTTGCATCAATTCCCAAATGCCTATTTCTCATGATACCTTTTAATCCAAACACACACACACATATAAGATAAAAAAAAAATAACCTGGAAAACGACAAATATATATCATACATACATACATATACCAAGGCTTTTTCCCCCTTACAAGGGAGGTAGCCAAAAAGGAAAAGGCATAAAATCATTCCCACCCATTCCATTCCTGAATACACTCCACACCCCTCCACCCTCCCTCTCATCTTAGCACCTCCTCATTGACGGGTCATCCCTGCACCTTGTCCACTACCCTGGGTCAGAAGCAGTGTCATAAAACACAGCACATCCATAGCAAAGCCGCTTCATTAAATCGGCGACTCCCCCCTCTCCGTCCCCCCATGCATAAAAGGAGAAGATGGGGAGAAATCACTTCAGGCTGTGTCAAATTTTGCTCACACATACTACCTCACCCCCCCATCCCCCTGCCCATTCCACCTCATGCATCACATCATCCATATACAACCATTCTCCATTCACCCCTGTCTTCTGTCCTCTCCCGTCCTTCCTCAACAGACATTCCCCTCTTCCCCAAAGCCCCTTTCACCCCATCCATCCATCTCATCCTAGGACTTCCCCTAATGTTCACTCCCTCCACATCTGCCTTCCATACCTCTTTTACTAGTCTTTCTTAACTCATTCTTTCCATGTGTCCAAACCATCCTAATACTCTTTCATCAACCCTATCTCCCAACTCCCTTTCCACCCCTGTTCTCCTCATCACCTCCTCATTTCTCACTCTATCTAGCCTAGTAACCCCCATCATACTTCTCAGACACCTCATCTCAAACACAATCTCCTTCTATCTTCCTCTCTTATGTTCCATGTTTCTGCCACATACAGTGCTGTTGGCACAATCATTCCCTCATACAGTCTCCTCTTAGCCTCCATTCCCAAATGTCTATTCCTCATTACACTTTTTAATCCACCAAGGCATTTACTCACTTCTCTCAATCTACATTCTACCTCCACCTCCGCTCTGCCTTTTTCCTGCCACATTTGCACCCAAGTATCTAAAACTATCCACTTCCTCCAGTCGCTCTCCCTTAATGCTCACTTCCAGTCTGCTGCCACTTTCACCCCTTGAACATCTCATCACCTTACTTTTACCCACATTTATCTTCAGCTTTCTTCTATCACACACTCTCCCAAACTCTGTCACCAACTTCCTCAATCCCTCCTCCGATCCTGCCACAAGCGCAGTGTCGTCCGCAAACAACAACTGGCTCACCTCCACTTTTCCACAGAAATATACTAAAGTGCATTGAGAGGAAAAAAGAAACTATGAAAAAGACATCACAGAAATTTGTAAAGATCAACCCAAAATATTCTACAGATATGTGAATGGTAAACTTAAAGATAAACAGGAAATGGTGAAACTATGATATGGAAATACAGAATAAACAGAAGATCTAGAAATGGCTGAGGTCATGAACAATCACTTTAAGTCAGTTTTCACTCGAGAAAAAGTACAGCATTGGGATGAAGAGAGTGACATGCGATCTCCCCCCCATGAGAGAAATAATACATACATACATACATATACCAAAGGCTTTTTCTCCCTTACACGGGAGGTAGCCAAAAAGAAAAAGGCATAGAAACCACTCCCACCCATTCCATCCCCTCCACCCTCTTCCCTCCCTCACATCTTGGCACCTCCTGGATGATGGGTCATCCCTGCATCCTGTCCACTGCCCTGGGTCAGAAGCAGTGTTGCAAGACACAGCACATCTACAGCAAGGCCGCTTCATTAATTCGGCTATCCCCCCTTTCCATCCCCTCATGCAGAAAAGGAGAAGACGGGGAGAAATCCCTTTGGGCTGCATCAATTTATTTCTCATACATACTCCCTCGACCCCTATCCCCCACCCCCTCATGCATCACAGCACCATCCATACACAATCATTTTCCATTCACCCCTATTTTCTATCCTCTCCTGTCCTTCCTCAACAGACATTCTTCTCTTTTGTAATGCCTCTTTTACCCCATCCATCCATCTCATCCTAGGAGGCCCCCTCATATTCACTCCTTCCACACCTCTTTTACTAATCTTTCTTCACTCATTCTTTCCATGTGTCTAAACCATACTAATACTCTTTCATCAACCCTATCTCCTAGCTCCCTTTCCACCCCTGTTCTCCTCCTCACCTCATTTCTCACTCTAGCCTAGTAATCCCTATCATACTTCTCAGACATTTCATCTCAAACACATTCAAACTCCTCTCTTCCTCTATTATGTTCCATGTTTCTGGCCCATACAGTGCTGTCAGCACAATCACACCTTCATATATACTCTTAGCATCCATTCCCAAATGTCTATTTCTCGTTACACTTTTTAATCCAAGACATTTCCTTGTTTTTCTCAATCTACATTCTACCTCCACCCTGCCTTTTCCTGCCACATTTGCACCCTAGTATCTAAAACTATACATTTCCTCCAGTCTCTCTCCCTTAATACTCACTTGCAGCCTGCTGCCACTCTCTCCACTTGTACATCTCATCACCTTACTTTTGCTCACATTTATCTTCAGCTTCCTTCTCAAACCGTCACTAACTTCCTCAATCCTGCTACAAGAGCAGTGTCGTCAGCAAACAACTGGCTTATTTTCTCCATTTTCTTTAACCATCTCGAACTCCTGACCCACTACCCTTGTATTCACCTCTCGCACCACCCCATCCATGTATAGATTGAACAGCCAGGGCAACATAACACATCCCTGATGAAGTCCCACCTTTACCTCAAACCATTTCTAATCCTAACACAAGCTCTACTACTCTCGTATAAACTTTTGACTGCTCTTAACAGCTTTCCTCCTATCCCATATATCTACAATAGCTCCCACAGTGCCTTCCTGTCTACCCTGTTATAAGCCTTTTTCAAATCCATAAAAGCCCAAAAAACATCCTTACCCTTTCCTATAGCTTTCTCACATATCTGTCTTACCACAAAAATCTGATCTACACAACCCCTACCTGTCCTAAAGCCACACTGTTCCTCTCCTAATCCAAGAGAAATAATAATGGATCAATTAAAAAAACCTTGACATTAAGAAATCACACAGCCCAGATGAAATTGCAAATTGGATACTAAAAGAATGTTAAGATCTAATTGACAAATTATACAACATAACTTGCTCACTCAAAGAAGAAAAAATACCAAAAGACTGGAAATATGCCAACATTGTAACAATATATAAAGGAGGAAACAAAGAACCAACTAATTACAGACCGGTCTCCCTTACAAGCACTGTAGCCAAAATTTGTGAAAATATGATCAAGAATAGATGGATAAAACACCTGGGAGAAAACAATATAATAAACTCGAGACAATTTGGATTTAAACATGGAAGATCATGTGCTACAAATTTAATTTGTTTCTACTCAAAACTAATAGATATAATACAAGAAAGGGGTGAATGGGCTGATTGTGCTTTCCTAAACTTACAAAAGGCCTTCGACAAAGTACCAGACAAATAATTATTTTAAAAATTTGGAAAACATAGGAGGGATACAAGGTAACCTACTAAACTGGATGGAGGATTTCTTGCGTCGTTGAAAAATGAGAGTAGTGTTCAGAGAAAAGTGTTCAGCTTGGGATGAGGTGATTAGTGGAGTTCCACAGGGATCAGTATTGGCTCCAATAATGTTTGCTATTTATGTGAATGACATAGATAAAGATGTGGAATGTTAGATGAACTTCTTTGCAGATGATGCTAAATTGTTGTGGAAAGTGAAAACCGAAACAGATTGTGAACTACTACAGAGAGATCTAAACAAAGTTTGGAAATGGAGTCAGAAGTGGGAAGTAGATTTCAACATTAAAAAATGTTGCACAATGGAGTTTGGAAAATATATATATGTATATATATATATACATATATATATATATATATATACATATATATATATATATATATCAGGACAATATACAACTGGAACAAAGGAAGTGAAGAAAGTGGGATCTGAAAAAACCTAATAGTAATTATCTTAAAAGACTTGTCCCCTGATAAATTAACAAAATTGTTGGAGAATCCTACAACTTGCTAAGATCAATAAAAGTGGCTTTTACCTATTTATGTGCAGAAATGTTAAAAAAATATTTCTCGCACTAATAAGGCCTAGACTGGAGTATACTGCGACACTATGGTCACTCAGTACCAAAAAGAATATAAAGAAAATTGAAAAAATCCAGAGAGCAACCATGAAAATGGCCCTAGCACTTGCAAACCTGTCATATGAGGAGAGACTGGCTAAATTGAAATTACAAAGAAGAATGTGAGGCAACTACTGACCATGTACAGAATCATGAAAGGCATGAAGTCTTTGACAGAGAGGACTTACTAAATTGGGACAAGAGAAACACAAGAGGACATGGAAAAACTTAAAGGAAAGAAAAACATCACATCTTGGACAAAAATTGATGTACAGTAGACCCTCATTAAGAAGGACTACATGGGAGGGAAGGGTGTCCGACCGCCATGCCGATTGTCCGACTTAACAGATGGCCTATAGCCCCTAGGCTAGGATAGGCTAGCCTAGTAAACAAACGAAAGACTCAAATAGAATTACCTGTACAGATATTGGTTGTTATTACTTAGGCTATTTTGATTTACCTTACCTTCATAACATGCAAACACTGTACACTGTAAATCAGGCTATTGTCAATTTGTAAGGTAGAGCGACCATACAGCTGATCGCATAAACAAATAAACAAAAGACGTAAATGAAACAAATGGTTATCACTTCATCGAGATTTTATTTATGCAAATAATTATTTATTTATACATTAAGCATTAAATTCTTACATTTACTGTATTCATGCACTAAAGAACATACATATACCAAAGGCTTTTTCCCTCTTACAGGGGGGGGGGTAGCCAAAAAGAAAAAGGCATAGAAACCACTCCCACCCATTCCATTTCCTACATATTCCACTTCCCTCCACCCTCCCTCTTATCTTAGCACCTCCTGGATGACAGGTCATCCCTGCATTCTGCCCACTGCCATGGGTCAGAAGCAGTGTTGCAAAACACAGCACATCCACAGCAAGGCTGCTTCATAAATTCGGCGACCCCCCTCTCTGTCTCCTCATGCAGAAAAGGAGAAAACAGGGAGAAATCCCTTCGGGCTGCGTCAAATTTTTTCTCATACATACTTCCTCACCCCCCATCTCCCACCCACTCCCTCTCATGCATCACAGCATCATCCATACACAACCCTTCTCCATTCACCCCCATCTTCTGTCCTCTCTCCTCTCTTTTGTAATGCCCCTTTCACCCCATCCATCCATCTCATCCTAGGATGCCCCTTCATATTCACTCCTTCCACACTTCTTTTACTAATCTTTCTTCACTCATTCTTTCCATGTGTCCAAACCATCCCAATACTCTTTCATCAACCCTATCTCCCAGCTCCCTTTCCACCCCTGTTGTCCTCCTCATTTCCTCTTTTCTCACTCTATCTAGCCTAGTAACCCCCATCATACTTCTCAGACATTTCATCTAACACATTCCAACTCCTCTCTTCCTCTCTTATGTTTCATGTTTCTCCCCCGTACAGTGCTATTGGCACAATCCCTCCTTCATATAACTTCCTCTTAGCATCCATTCCCAGATGTCTATTTCTCATTACACTTTTTAATCCACCAAGGCATTTACTCACTTCTCTCAATCTACATTCTACCTCCACCCCCACTCCTCCCTTTCATGCCACATTCGCACCCAAGTATCTAAAACTATCCACTTCCTCCAGTCTTTCACCCTTTATGCTCACTTCCAGCCTGCTGTCACTGTCTCCTCTTGTATATCTCATCACCTTAATTTTGCCCACATTTATCTTCAGCTTCCTTCTTTCACACACCTTCTCAAACTCTGTCACTAACTTCCTCAATCCCTCCTCTGATCCTGCTACAAGCGCAGTGTCGTCAGCAAACAACAACTGGCTCACTTCCCACTTTCCTCCATTTTCTTTAACCATCTCCAACCCCTGACCCACTACCCTTGCATTCACCTCTCGCACCACCCCATCCATGTAAAGATTGAACAGCCAGAGCGACATAACACATCCTTGACAAAGTCCCACCTTTACCTCAAACCATTCACTCTCTCCATTTCTAATCTTAACACAAGCTCTACTACCCTTGTAAAAACTCATGACTGCTCTTAATAGCTTTCCTCCTATCCCATATATCTGCAGTACCTCCCACAGTGCCTTCCTGTCTACCCTGTTGTAAGCCTTTTCCAAATCCATAAGAGCCAAAAAAAAAAACATCCTTATGTTTTCCATTAACTTTCTCACATTTCTGTCTTACCATAAAAATCTGATCTACACAACCCCTACCTGTCCTAAACCCACACTATTCCTCACCAATTACTCCCTCTGTACCTCTCCTAATCCTCTCAATCAAGATCCTCCCATAAGCCTTCCCAGCTACACTCAACAAGCTGATCCCTCTGAAACTACACTCACACTAGTCCCCCTTTCCCTTGTAAAGCGGAACTATACGGGCACTCCTCCAGTCCTCCGGCACTCTACCCTCTCTTAAACAAACATTAAATAACCTCACCAGCCAGTCCACCATAACTGTACCTCATTTCTTCAGACATTCTGAATGGCATTCATCCAACCCAGGTGCCTTACCTGCTCTCATCATCTTAACAGCTGCTTTCACTTCATCCTTCCTTACTTCTCCTTCATTTTCCTCACTCATCACTCATTTTCTTAGCGCTTTCCACTGCAACTACCTTTCCCTCCCTATCCTCCTTCACATTTAGCAACTCCCTAAAATACTCTGCCCACCTTCCTCTCACTGCCTTCTCTTCCATTATCATCTCTCCATCTGCACATTTTACCTTTTCTTCTCTACTTGGTTCGCCTCCTTTTCCTCTTTTAATTTCCTTCCAAAACATCTTTTTATTACTTTCAAAATTTTCTGTCATACTCTCACCCCATTTCACATCTGCTATCCTCTTTGCTTCCTTTATCTTATGCTTAACTTCCCTTCTCTTTACTTTGTACCTCTCATATGATTCCCTTGTCCTATTTTGTAGCCAATCTATGAATGCCTGCTTCTTCTATTCTACACCCTTCTTTGCTTCCTCATCCCACCACTCACTACCCTTCCTTCTATTTCCTCCCGCCCTCCTTGTTCCACACACCATCTTTGCACACCTTATGACTCCCTGCTTGAACCATCCCCATTCCTCCTCCACTCCTAGTTCTACCCTATCCTTTACTCCCACTCCTCTCTCAGCTTCTTATACTCATTCTCCTTTTTTTGTTCTCATTTAAGCAGTTTACTCTAAGTACCTCCCTACTTTCTGCCCTTTTCCTCTTTCCCCAGCTATTCTCCACTCTCAATTTACCTTCCACTAGAAAATGATCTGATATTCCCCCACTCTCTCCCCTTAGAACATTTACATCCTTAACTCTTCCTACCATACTCCTGGTCACCACTATATAGTCCATTAACGCTCTATCTACCACCCTTCCATCCACCACCCTCTCCCATGTGTACTTATGCTTGACTTTCTTCCTAAACACTGTATTTGCTATCATCAACTTTCAAGACACATCATCAATTATCCACTACAATCTTTACCTGGAACTCCATACTTCCCAATCACTGTCAGTTGGTTCATTTCCTACCCTAGCATTAAGGTCTCCCAATACAACTACATTGACATTTCTTCCTAATCCCTCTATGCACTCATTTATATCTACCTAAAAAGCCTCCCTTTCTTCTACGCTCTTCTCACTACCAGGCCCATATGCACTTACAAAAACCCACATCTCCCTTCCCAGCTTTACCTTCATCCACATCAATCTTGATGAAACCTCCTTCCACTCCACTACATGCTTATTTGTCTCTTCAATTACTAGTATAGCCATCTCTTCTCTCCCTCATCCCCTCTTCACTCCTGAGCACCTCCCAGACTCACACTCGCCCTTCCCTTTCATTTTAGTTTAACTCAAGGCCAGCACATCCATCTTTCTTCTCACAAACATACTGCTAATCTCTTCCCTTTTACTCTCATCTGTACCACATCCATACACATTAAAAGACCCAAACCTTAGGGTACTGGTTGGAAAACTCCCAGACCCTCTTATGCTTTTACTTTTTTTTAGGAATGTCCCCTTTTGGGGGTACAGGTTGCAGGACTCCTAATCCCATCCCCCATCCCATTTTTTGTAACCTTTTACGACTCAAGTGGAAAGAGTTGGTGATAGCATTCTCTTCCCCACCACAGGGTAGGGGAAAAAAGGAAATGAATATTCAGAGAAATGGTACAGGACAGTTACAAGGGGTTGGGGGACAGCATAACAGAGGGACAGTCGTAGTATAAAAGTGTCATAATTTCTCTATGAACAGATTTTCCTCTATCACAGACAAAATGATGTGTGGTTCTGGTCCATAGGGGTGCCCCATATAGACCCTAAAGAGTCAACTGCATGCTACTTTGCCACAAAAACATGCAGCAAAATTAAAAATAAACATTGCAAATTCATACTTTTTTTTTTTGCTATGTACCATACATTAAAGAATAATTAAGAACAATTAAAAAAGTTTTTATACAAAACAATTACTAATCAGAAGAGTGAGGTCCACTCGTAGATGGTTGAGGAGAGTCAGGAGACTGAAAGCTGGTTGATGCTTGAGGAGAGTCCGACTCTGTAGCTGTAACAACTGGCTTGAAAAAAGAATTAATTTTTAACTGCTTTCCTTGTCTGTGTTGCCTCCCTCAAAGATCTTAAATGCGTGCAATACTGGTTGCTTTCCTCGTCTGTAATCAAATCAATGTACGCTATGATAGTGTCAAGGGCTCCTCGAACCACTGAAAGCTTGAGAATTCGAACATCCGAATCATTTCCTTCATCATCTTCCTCTTGTACTGTGTCACCTTTAAGAACTTCTTGTGCTATTTCTTCACCTGTCATACCATGATGGCCAGGGTCACCTGTTTCTTCTAGCCTTCCCCGTGTAAGGGGGAGGGAGCCTTTGGTGTATGTATGTACTCTCTTACATCATCCACAGAAACGTGTTCCCGTTTTTTTAAGGAGACGATGAAAATAATTTGGCTCAAAACCTTCAAAGTTGTACTCAACATCATCAGTACCATACAAAAGTTTTTTCCATGCGTTGGCCAGTGTTGTTGTTTTGACTTCTTTCCATGCAGTTGCAATATTGAATATGGCCCCTTTTATGTTGTAGTTCAGGATATTTTCTTTGGTTTTTTCACCTCTTCCATCAACCTCTGTATCCTCATCATCAATGACACAACACTTCATCAAGATATTAAATGCTGGTACAGTCTCTTACAGGAATAAATTACACTCTGGTCCATTGGCTGAATCAGAGATATGACATGGGGGTAGGGGGGTGGGGGGGATTCAAATTCAAATTTTCCCATCATGACTAACAAGGCTCGATTCACTAGGGTGGGCGGGGGCATTATCTAAAATTAACAAAGCCTTCATATCTTTAGGAGCAATTTCTAGCACTTCTTGGAATTTCTGAACTGCTGGTCTGAAATGTTTAAAAAACCAATCTTGGAAAATGTCCATATTGAACCAAACCTTTTACGAGCTGTAGTAATTAACAGGCAGATGGTTCATACAATCTTTTAAAACTTGTGGGTGCTGAGACTTGCCCACCACAGCGAGAGGCAAACGATGCAGGTCATCTGCATTAGTGCAACAAAGAATGAAATCCTTTCTTTACTTATTTTCTCCCCATGAATTTCTTTTTCATCTCTAAATAACTGTGTATTTTTGGGATACAATGCCAAAAAAGACTATTTTCATCATTGTTGTAAATTTGAGAGGTTAGAAGCCCCTCACCTTTGATCAGCTTATTTAACTTCTGCCTAAAAGGCTCAACATCTTCGACTATTTCTGAAGCGCCATAACCATCCATCACTAGCAGTAAAATAATTAATTCCCATATGTCTAGCCAACTTTTGAGCACCATCTTGAATATCAATCCCACGAACTTTTACACTGCACGATTGTTGCTGCACAAACCATTTCGTTACCACTTCTTCCAAATTTCCATCCTTAGAAACTCGCATCCTTTTTCTATTTCCAAGAGGAGAATTTTCATGGCCTTCAGTCACATTGTACTTTAAAGAAAAAGGCTAGGAGCTTATCTTTAGCTTTCCGAATGTCTGCCACAATTTGTTTCTTCACCCCATACTCTTCACAAACACTTTTCACAGTAGCTCCAGATTCTAATTTACGAATAAGTTCAAGTTTCTTGGACACTGATAGAGTCACAAGCTTTTGAGTGTTGGCTGCACCTCTTCTAGGCATTCTGCAAGAAAATATTGAAGCAAAATGGAGATGAGCACTTCAACAACTTGATATAGCCACAGCAAGCTTTGGAATACTGCCAAAATTTAGAATGACCACACGCCATCTATCGAGTAAAAACAAAATATTGGTGTAAAAAAAATGGCTGCTTGTAAGCCTTTGAGGGCAAACATTTGTATTCTCAGCCACGGTCCGCCTTATCTGATATCAGAGTTATCAGGGTCCGAGTTAACGAGGGTATACTGTATTCTCAAAATTAAAAGTACATCTCTTAGAGGATCTTTACCAAATACAACTCACCCTGAGCCTCTACCAAGGCCTCCAGACGGGACCTGAACCTGCAGCATGCAGCCTTCATGGTGTCCTTTGAGAGACGCCTGAACACCAGTTTGATCCTGGGAATCAGCTCATTCTTGGTGTTGCAGGTGGTATGATTGGTGTCTTTTTCAACTGCGCCCCACACATAGTCCATGTGGTTGCAATCAGGCGATTTGGGGGGGGGGGGCAGATGTTGAGACTGGTGAAGTCATAGAAGTTCTCAGACAACCATTTCTGGCTTTTCCCAGAGGTGCGACACAAAGTGGAGTCCTGCTGGCACACGTATGGTCTTCCCACAGCCACCCTCTCCGCCCAGAGCTTGACAACAGGGGACAGCAACTCAATATAGCCATCTGAAGTGAGTCTCTGTCCCTCTTCAAAGATGTGGGATGTCATGACATGGCCTTTGCTAGAAATGCACCCAAAGACCATCACAGTTTGGGGAAACTTGGTCTTCATGAAGCACAGGACTTTGTGTGGACTGTAGGCTAGCCACCTGTTCTGCGCATTATGCAAATGGTCCTGGCAGAAATTCTTCTCATCTAAGAAGAACTAGCACATCCCCAGCTCAACTGGGTGTCTGACCTTGTTAAGGAGTTTCTTGGCTTTCTTATGGCAGTTCTCTTGGGCCTTGGCAGTGAGCAGTTGCCCCTTGTGCCTCTTGTAGTAGTGAAGATCCTCTTAAGGTACTTCTCTTGGCTCCTGCTAGTGAGTAGTTGGCCCTTGTGCCTCTTGTAGGAGGATTAACGAAGATCCTTGTTCACCGTTTTCTTCATAGTCACCACTCTGACGCCCATATCTCTCACCAAGATGCATATAGCTTTGCCTGGATCTTGCCATACCTTTTTTTGCAGCTTCTCAACAAATTTTGTTGTGCGGACAGAGTCAGAATGCCTGCTATGATACTTCCTGCTAGCCACTGCTTCCACATTTTCATTGCAATTCTCCAGCTCACATCTCATGGCCTTCATGGTGTTCAAGGAACACTGAGCTGCAGCTAATATTTCCAAATTTTTTAATCCGGTGTGAATCATCATAATGCAGGTCACTCTCTTCCAATATTCCAATGGTTTCAGTCCATGCTCTCTACTTCTCACACCCACCAATAGTACACAGAATCAGCTATCCATTGCACTTTACTGCTATTAAATCCTTCAAATGGTTCTGAAATGACAGAAGATAAAAAATTATCAAATTTATCCTGAACACCCTGTACACCTGTATACATACATATATATATATATATATGTATATAAGCAGTCAGCGCATTTTGAAACGAGAATTTCTAAATTATACCACATTTCAAAGGACCCATATCAAAATAATCACATGAGAGAAACGGACTAATTTGCAAACTTCATTCAGTCATCCACCACACTTTTGCCTTAAGGAAGTAAGGCAGTTAGTGTGACATTGTTGTCCATGAGGATAGCTTCTGTTTGTGTGGGTGCTTTTATCCTTACTGGTTTAAACCCATTGTATAGTGAGTGTTTGGGTGTGCCACGCTCTTAACCCCTTCCATATGATAACACCTACACAAGTGGGTATATGAGGATGGTGTTGGCGTCTTGATCATATTTATTTTGTTGTTGTAGCTGAGTGACTCCCATATTCTGTGAACTGGCTTGATCATATTTTCTGTAACTTTATATTCTATAATGTGAATATTGTAATGCATCATCGAATCATCGTACATCAGGCAGCTGATGCTGCAAGAATTTGACTAGGATAGAAGAGGTTAAAACTATATCTGGAAAATATACAAAGCACAATAACATTATTTGAGTTGAACTCCATAAAGTGAGAGAGAAAAAATACAGTCGCCACAAAAAAAAATTATACATTTTTTCCGCAAAAAAAAATCTATACACGGGATTTTATGAATAGATTTCACTTGATTTCCCGCCATAATAAAAAGTGGGCGGAGTTACTGATGACGTGGATGTGTAGAGCGCGCCTTTTTACACTGTTCACCAACACATCACGCTTCAGTGCGCTGCCAGCGCTAGATGAGAGGAGTCTATGCATGCTGCTCTTTAGTGCCCTTTTGTTCACTTTTTCACTGACTTTGGTGCCCTCTAACTCTCCTTCTGGTGATCAAAATGGGTCGTTCAAAGCTTTTAATGCAAGAAAAGGCCCGCGCCCTAGCTCTGTTAGAGCAGGGAATGTCTGTGATACGTGTTGCCGCAGACCTGCAGGTGACAAGAATGGTCATTTACAGCCTGAAGAATGTCTGTGATACGTGTTGCCGCAGACCTGCAGGTGACAAGAATGGTCATTTACAGCCTGAAGAAAGCAGCCGCCACACACCCTCCTGGTACGGTACCACTAAGAAAGCCAGGCTCTGGAGCCCCAAAGAAGACATCTACTCGCACTGACAAGATCCTAAAACGAGAAGTGATGCCAGATCCATGTATAACAGCTGTTAGTCTGAAGCAAAAACATCCTGCTCTCCTTAAAAACGTTGCTGTAAGAACAATCCAACATCGGCTGCAGAAGGACCTCAAAATGCCAGCTCGACGTGCCACCAAGAAGCCCCTGCTCACAGAGGCCATGAAGAAGAAACAGATTGATTTCTGTAAGAAATACAAGGACTGGACATCAGAGCAGTGGCAGACGGTGATGTTCAGTGATGAAAGTACCTTCAGGCTGATCAGGGGCAGCTCCAAGATCATTTGTCACCCCAGTGATGTGTCCAGATTCAACCCGCGGTACACAGTTACAACAGTGAAACACCCAGACAGTGTGATGGTGTGGGGTGCCTTTAGTGGTAACAAGGGCAGGGGTGGACTATATTTCCTCCCCAAGAATGTGACCATGAAAGGGAGCAATTATATCAATGTTTTGAGTGATCACATACTCGAATTTTGGGACATCCATGAGTGTGATCATTTCATGCATGACGGTGCCCCTGCCCATAGGTCTAAGGAAGTGATAAAGTTCCTTAATGACAACAATATCAGTGTTATGGAGTGGCCAGACTTGAACCCAATAGAAAATGCCTGGAATCTGATGAAAAACGAACTGGAGAAATCGCGACCCACCATTATTCCAGACCTGAAGGAGGTGCTGAAGAAGATCTGGGTCACTATGGACAGCGCCTACTTCACCAAACTCGCCTCTTCAATGCCCAGAAGGATCCAGATGGTACTCAAGAACAAGGGGAACATGACAAAATACTAAATGTAACTCTTAAGTGGAAATAAAGCACATGTTAGTTGTACTTTTGAGTTTCACTGTCCAAAAGTCCTTAGTGTATACATTTTTTTTTGCGGCGACTGTAGATAAATAGCTGAAATTACCATTGTGAATGAGAAGTTTCTCAACTATTTCAGAAATAGCATCAGAGTAGAGGGGGTGATAATGTGCCTAAACATAAACATGGTGGGGGCAAGACCTTGAAGCTTCCTCCTAAGACTTTAAGGCTTTTAAAGTATCAACTGGACCTTAATCCATCAATTTCTACCAAGGAACTCAAAGAAGAGAATCCCAAGATCCTTGGAAACATCGCCATCAGGACAATTCAAGAGAATATCCAAAAGAGGCTGGATATTTCGGAAGAAAGTCAAGCATAAGTACACATGGGAGAGGGTGGTGGAGGGAAGGGTGGTAGATAGAGCGCTAATGGATTATGTAGTGGTAAATAGGATTATGATAGGAAGAGTTAAGGATGTACATGTGCTAAGGGGAGAGGGTGGGGGAATATCAGATCATTTTTTGGTGGAAGGTAAGCTGAGAGTGGAGGATAGATGGAGAAGGAGGAAAGGGACAAAAGGTAGGGAGATTCTTAGAGTGAACTCCTTGAATGAAAAGGAAAAGGAGAAGGAGTACGAAAAGAAGCTGAAGGAGGAGTGGGAGGGAGTAAAGGATAGAGCAGAGATGGGTATGGAGGAGGAATGGGGATGGTTCAAGGAGGGAGTCTTAAAGTGTGCAAGGATGGTGTGTGGAACAAGAAGGACAGGGGGAAATAGAAGAAAGGGTAGTGAATGGTGGGATGAGGAAACAAAGAAGGCTGTAGAAGAGAAGAAGCGAGCATTCACAGATTGGTTACAAAAGAGGACAGGGGAGTCATATGAGACGTACAAAGAAAAGAAAAGAGAAGTAAAGCAAAAGGTAAAGGAGGCAAAGAGGAGAGCAGATGTGAAATGGGGTAGGAGTATGACAGAAAATTTTGAAAGTAATAAAAAGATGTTTTGGAAAGAAATTAAGAGAGGAAGAGGAGGCGAATCAAGTAGGGAAGAAAAGGTAAAAGGTACAGATGGAGAGTTGATAATGGAAGAGATGGCAGTGAGGGGAAGATGGGCAGAATACTTTAGGGAGTTGCTGAATGTGAAGGAGGATAGGGAAGGAAAGATAGCTGCAGTGGGAAATGCGAAGAAAATGAGAGTGATGAGTGAGGAGAATGGAGGAGAAATAAGGAAGGATGAGGTGAAGGCAGCTGTAAAGATGATGAAAGCAGGTAAGGCACCTGGTCTGGATGGATGTCATGCAGAATGTCTGAAAAAGGGAGGTGCAGTGATGGTGGACTGGTTGGTGAGGTTATTTAATGTTTGCTGGAGAGAGGGTAGAGTACCGGAGGACTGGAGTAGTGCCTGTATAGTTCCTCTTTACAAGGGAAAAGGGGACAAGTGTGAATGTAGTAATTTCAGAGGGATTAGCCTGTTGAGTGTAGTAGGGAAGGCTTATGGGAGGATCTTAATTGAGAGGATTAGGAGAGGAACAGAGGGAGTAATTGGTGAGGAACAGTGTGGATTTAGGACGGGTAGAGGTTGTGTAGATCAGATCTTTGTGGTAAGACAGATATGTGAGAAAGCTATAGGAAAGGGGAAGGATGTTTTTTGGGCTTTCATGGATCTGGAAAAGGCTTATGATAGGGTAGACAGAAAGGCACTGTGGGAGGTTATGCAGATTTATGGGATAGGAGGAAAGCTTTTGGGAGCTGTCAAGAGTTTTTATGAGAGTAGTAGAGCATGTGTTAGGATTGGAAATGGAGAGAGTGAGTGGTTTGAAGTAAAGGTGGGACTTCGTCAAGGATGCGTTATGTCGCCCTGGCTGTTCAACTTATACATGGATGGGGTGGTGCGAGAGGTGAATGCTAGGGTAGCGAGTCAGGGATTGGAGATGGTTAAAGAAAATGGAGAAAAGTGGGAGGTGAGCCAGCTGTTGTTTGCGGACGACACTGCGCTTGTGGCAGGGTCAGAGGAGGGATTGAGGAAGCTGGTGGCAGAGTTTGGGAGAGTATGTGATAGAAGAAAGCTAAAGATAAATGTGGGTAAAAGTAAGGTGATGAGATGTACAAGGGGTGAAAGTGGCAGTAGACTGGAAGTGAACATTAAGGGAGAGCGACTGGAGGAAGTGGATAGTTTTAGATACTTGGGTGCAAGTGTAGCAGGAAAAGGTGGAGTGAAGGTGGAGGTAGAATGTAGATTGAGAGAAGCGAGTAAATGCCTTGGTGGTTTAAAGAGTGTAATGAGGAATAGACATTTGGGAATGGATGCGAAGAGGAGACTGTATGAAGGAGTGATTGTGCCAACAGCACTGTATGGGGCAGAAACGTGGAACATAAGAGAAGAAGAGAGAAGGAGTTTGAATGTGTTTGAGATGAGGTGTCTGAGAAGTATGGTGGGGGTTACTAGGCTGGATAGAGTGAGAAATGAGGAGGTGAGGAGGAGAACAGGGGTGAAAAAGGATTTGGGAGATAGGGTTGATGAAAGAATATTAGGATGGTTTGGACACATGGAAAGAATGAGTGAAGAAAGACTAGTAAAAGAGGTATGGAAGGCAGATGTGGAGGGAGTGAACATGAGGGGACGTCCTAGGATGAGGTGGATGGATGGGGTGAAGGGGGCTTTGGGGAAGAGGGGAATGTCTGTTGAGGAAGGAAGGGAGAGGACGGAAGACAGAGGTGAGTGGAGAATGGTTGTATATGGATGATGTTGTGACTGCATGAGGAGGAATGGGCGGGGGGGTGGGGGGGTAGTATGTGTGAGTAAATTTTGACGCAGCCCGAAGGGATTTCTCCCCGTCCTCGCCTTATATGCAAAGGGGGACGGAGAGGGGGGGTCGCCGATTAAATGAAGCGGCCTCGCTGTGGATGTACTGTGTCTTGCGACACTGCTTCTGACCCAGGGCAGTGGGCAGGGTGCAGGGATGACCCGTCATCCAGGAGGTGCTCAGATGAGAGGAAGGGTGGGAGGGGTGTGGAGTGTATTTAGGGATGAAATGGGTGGGAGTGTTTTTATGCCTTTCCCTTTTTGGTTACCTCCCTTGGCAGGGGGAAAAAGCCTTGGTATATGTATGTATGTATGTATGTATGAACGCTCAGGTCAAGCCCCTTGTAACTGCTAAGCAACAGAGCTGCCATGTGCAATTTGCAAAGGACTGTTAGGACTGGGACCTTGTCCAGTGATGTAAAGATCTTTGGACTGATTAAGTGACCTTTTGCATTGGTGAGAGCAAGGAAACCAAAGTGTGGAAGTTGCCCTCTGCATCACTGTGTGACCCATGCCTGATGTTATCAGTAGTAAGCACCCACCTATCTTCTGGTGTTAGGTGCCTCTGGCTATGGTGGTTTAGAAAATCCCATTATACTTCCAAAGAACCAAACTGTTAACTCTGAGCATTATATTAAACTGCTCAAGGACAATTTAGTAGTCATTTTCCACTTCGTGAAACTTGAGGTAACAGTCAAAAATTAACTTGAATGATTATACTCCAATCTAAAAGAACAATATATGACTCTGATCCATAATGATCTCACGAAAGTCCCTAAATCATCAACTGCATAAAACTTTTGCAAAGCATACACCCACATCCCTTTCTGTGACATTCACTGGAACACAGCAGAGGCATTCCTCCCCCCCACACACACATACACACCAATAGCACAAATACTAATAATTGTGAAAAAAGGGGGTTTTCCTGAAGGAATACTGAACTTCACTAGGTAGCCCTTCCAGAGCTGGGTGCATTCCTAGATGCATTCCACTTTAGTTTGGCCATGGTTAGCACTCCCAAACTATCAAAGCTTGAGACATGTTCTTACTGAAATAAGTCTTGTAGGCCACATACTATACAAAAGAAAAATTTCATAGGCCACATCCAAAAGGTAAGCCACATACAATACCAGCACCTATATTGCTTTAATAGTTTGGGAGCGCTAACCACAGCCAAACTAAAGTGGAATGCAGAGAAGAACGCAGCTAGGAACGCGCCCAGCTCTGAGTCATTCACTCAGTGCTACAGCAACCTAAGGGTTACATGGATATAAACATACACAAAATTTAAAACTCATGAGAAGTAATCTACTCACCTGCTACAGCTTTGGCAGCAAACACTTCCTGTGCCTGTGCAAGGACAACTGAAGCTAAAGCTGTTAGTGTCTCTGGTTGCAGGTCTGGTGTTGGGTCTTGTTGGACTGATGAAAGAACAGTCATCTTCAGCTCACCAAACACACCCGCTGCACTCTTCAGTAAGTAAAGATGTGAAAATTATATATTAAAAAAAAGGATCAACAGAGAACAATAATTAAGGGAAATATTGTAGCCGGACATTAACAGCTGACAGCAAATAACTGAGATCTTTATTCAACAATCTGCTATTGAAAGAATGTAATAATAATGTTGCCTGAGGTTTCACCAGCTGGAAACCTGCAGCCCAACAGTAGCAAGCAACAGTCCTTGGACCTTATAGACCTCTCTGGAAATAAAATGTCATTTTTGTTGTGTTGTACAGTATCAATGTGGATCAGTTTCTATGTCACCAGCTGGTTAGGAGGAGTAAGACTAGTGGGATCAATCATTAGTTCTCAACTCTCCTTGTGTAAAAAAGGAGAGGACAGTCAAAGTTGATAGAATGAGGACCTTGGACTGGTCCAGAGATCAGCCCATCAGGCAAGTGTTAATATCTAAAGACAATTAGCAGTGTTTCAGTGTTTTCTAGAACCACCATAAGCAGGCACCTTATGTTGGTCTTTCATTCACATATACTGTACATACATACATACATATACCAAAGGCTTTTTCCCCCTTACACGGGGAGTAGCCAAAGACAGAAGGCAATCCACTCCCACCCATTTCACCCCCACATACTCCACTCCCATTCACCACCCCTCCTTCCTTCTTTTCTTGGCTCCTCCTGGATGAGGGGCCATCCCTGCATCTCACCTACTGCCCTGGGTCAGAAGCAATGTAGCAAATTAGCGCAAATCCACAGCATAGCCACTTTGTTTAACCACTTCTATACGGTGACGCCTACGTAAGTGGTATGAGGAGCAAGTGAGTACTCGATGATGCCGACGTCGCCATCTTGATTATATTTATTGTAGTCGTACCTTCGTAATTTCTATTCTCTCTAAACTGGCTTCATCAATTTTCTATGGTTATCAAAATACACAGGTGAAAGAGAACGAACAATTGAGCACCGACTTTATTTTTTATAATGCGATTATTATGACACAACATCGCACGTCGGGCAGCTAATGCTGCCAGACGTGTGATGTGCCCCAGAGTGAAGAGGTTAATCAGCGACCGCCCCTCTAAGTCCCTTCATACAGAAAAAGAGAAGATGGGGAGAAATCACTTCGGGCTGCATCAATATATCATTCACACATAATCCCTCACCCCCCATCCACCCCCCTTCCTTGCATCACAGCATCATCCATACACAATCACTCTCCACTCACTCCTCTCTTCTGCCTTCTCCCTTCCATCCTCAACAGATATTTCCCTATTTCTCCATCCATCCATCTCATCCTTGGTTGCCCACTCATATTTACTCACTCCACCTTTGCCTTCCACACCTCTTATACTAATATTCTTCACTCATTCATTCCATGTGTCCAAACTATCCCAATACTCTTTCATTAGCCCTATCTCCCAAATCCCGTTCCACCCCTGCTCTCCTCCTCACTTCTCACTCTATCCAGCCTAGTAGCTCCTACCATACTTCTCAGGCATATTATCTCAAACACATTTAAACTCTTCCTCTCTTATGTTTCATGTTTCTGCCCCATACAGTGCTGTCAGCACAATCATTCCTACAAAAAGAAGTAA
This sequence comes from Oratosquilla oratoria, assembly GCF_046742065.1. Taxonomy (NCBI): domain Eukaryota; kingdom Metazoa; phylum Arthropoda; class Malacostraca; order Stomatopoda; family Squillidae; genus Oratosquilla; species Oratosquilla oratoria. Next base: position 33,069,450 of record NC_134800.1, on the reverse strand, counting down.
GAGACCAAATAAAAAACCTAGATGTCAGGAAATTGCATGGACCAGATGGAATTCCAAATTGGATACTGAAAGAGTGTATAGACGAACTGACAGACAAATTATACAAGATAATAGACTTCTCACTCAAAGAAGGAAAGGTACCACAAGATTGGAAAGATGCAAACATAGTACCAATATAAAAAGGAGGAAATAGGGAAGATCCTACAAATTTCAGACTGGTATCCCTTACAAGCACAGTAGCAAAAATATGCAAAAAAGTCATCAGAAACAAATGAACCAAACACTTGAAAGAAAAGAAAATAGTAAACCCTAAACAATTTGGAAAATCATATACCACAAACCTAATTTGCTTTTACTTGAGATTAATTGAGATAATACAAGAAAGAGATGGGTCCAAAGATTACGCCTTCTCGGATTAGCAGAAGGCATTTGACAAAGTACCACATAAAAAATTAATAAGGAAAATTGAAATAATAGGAGGAATACAAGGGAAGCTGCTGGAATGGATGAAGGATTTCTTAATTGGGAGAAAAATGAGTGGTACTTAAGAGACAAAAATTCGAACTGGAAAGATGTGAAAAGTGGCATCCCGCAAGACTCTGTATTGGCTCCTTTAATGTTTGCCTTATGTATAAATGATATGGATGAGGGAGTAAATTGTTACATGAACTTCTTTGCTGACAATGCCAAATTACTCAAGAGAGTAAGAACAGAAGAAGATTGCAGATCGCTACAAGAAGACCTAGACAAAATATGGGAATGGAATCAGAGATGCAAGATGAACTTTAATATTAAGAAATATAACATAATTGTGGTAAATTGAGATTAATTGTCTTATTATTTTTATATACATGAAAATGGTGTTAAAGAATTGTATACTGGTGCTGTAGATTCCTTATATATGTGATTCTCATATGTTTTATACTTTGTAATAGGTTTAGATCCTATACAGCACTTTTAGTCATGTGTATCTAATTGAATCCTATGTAGACATCTTTTGTTTTTGTTAAGTTACTGATACGAAGACGTTCTAGACGTCGCTTGTTTGTTTACATCCGCTTGCAATTAAACTCAAGAAAGCAAGACCCCGTTTTTCAACTTTCCTCACCGACACACTGCTACAGTGGCGACGAGGATTTGTGGATTTGTGTGCTAAAGGACTGATTTAAGTTTTAGAAGACAGAAATAGCTGCCTTTCCCTCTGATGGTGGAGAAATCGAAGGATGAAGATATACTCACCCATTCACCCCATCGGAACCGTCCTGGCCACACTGGATTCGTAAATAGCCTTTGTGTAGCAGGCTACGAATCAATTGTTTCAATAGGAAACTGGATTTAATACAAGTAGAATTACAATGGCAAATAACTCAGGTAAGATTGACTGTTTTGACCCCAATAAGATTAAGTGGGAGATATGGCTTAGTATGCTGCAAGCTCATTTTGCATACAATGGAGTCACTGATGATAACAAGAAGAAAAATTCTTTATTAGTATCATTAGGAAGTGAAACGTACAGCACGCTAGCTTCGCTCACTTCACCTAATTTGCCACATGAGAAAGACTATAATGATTTAGTGAAGCTTTTAGAAGCACATTACAAGGTTAAACTGAGCTATCATCGGAGTTTGATTAAATTTCAAAACAGAAAGAAAAAATCTGTTGAAAGTTTAAGAGACTTGTATGCAGACTTGAAAAGTCTAGCCAAAGATTGCAACTTTGGGACCTTATTCGACGCCCGAGTGAGAGACCAACTGTTTATGGCTATTGAAACTGAAGTGTATTTCCCGAACTTAGTTGCAGAGAATTTGGATTTACAAACTATGTCTTCAACGGACACCTTAGAGAAAATTTTAAATTTGGAAAAAGCTTTTGTTGGAGAAAAGCTCCCGACTACTGAAGTGAGGAAAGTGGGGATTAGTTCTGAATATTCTAATAGTCAGAAAAAAGAAAGTTGTAAGCATTGCGGGTATCCACATAAAAGTGAGAACTGTAGGTTTAAGCACCTAACTTGTTCAGTTTGTAACACGAGAGGACACCTAAAATGAGTGTGCTGTTTTGATAAGACTGTGTCTGGTAAGCCACACAGTGCCCAGAAAGGATCTTTTGGAAAATTTACCAACAAGAAGACGTTTGGAAAAAAGAAAACTAATATGGTTTTCGAGGGAATTTCTCAGGAAGAGAGATACTGGTAGTGATAACCAATTGTTACATTTAGTGGATCGACCTAGCCTTCCAGAAGTGGTTAGTGTTGATATTTCTCATGAACCTGTACACAGTGTTGTAGGTAAGGTTTTGCCAGTGAGAAATAAGGTTGATATTAATATTGAAGGTCATAATGTGCCGTACGAAATTGATTGTGGTGCCAGTGTGTCGACTCTAACCTTACATTGGGTTAAGAAATTAAATTTATCTCTAGAGCCTAGTGATAAAATTTTGAAGGCTTATGGTAATAATGATTTGCATGTTTTGGGTAAGGTTTATGCAAATATATTTTATAATGGTCACAATGTAATTCAAAGTTTGTATGTAGTTGAATCTAATAACTCTAACTTATGTGGAAGAGATTTAATGCCTAAAATTGGTATTGCACTCACAGGTATAGAGGAAGGAGTTAATGTTTTGGATTCCAAGGTACAATTAGATAATTTTTCAGCTGATTCTAGACTGCCAATTTCATGTGTTGTAGCAAAGGTACACCTAAAGAGCGGTGCTGTACCTAGTTGGAAAAAAGCAAGGCCTGTGCCCTACCACTACAGAAAATTGGTAGAAGATGCTTTAGAAGAGTTAGTTGATAACAATATCATTGAACCAGTACATTCTAGTACTTGGGCAGCTCCAATTGTACCAGTGTTAAAAGCTGACAAAAAGTAAATGCGTATCTGTGTAGATTTCAAGGAGTTAAACAAAAGTATTTCATGTGACCAGTACCCTTTGCCTAAAGTTGATGAAATCCTTGCTGTTGTTGGGAAAAGCAAGATATTCTCAAAGATTGATTTAAAAGATGCTTACTTACAGGTGCCAGTAGATGATGATAGTCAGGAATTGCTAGTAATTAATACTCATAAAGGTCTTTTTAAATATAAAAGATTACCCTTTGGACTTGCATCATCTCCTGCCATCTTCCAAAGATTGATATCCCAATTATTGATGAATATAGATGGAGTAGTTGCCTTCTTAGATGACATATTAGTCGGAGGAGAGACTAAAGAGGAACATGATATGAGATTAGATAAAGTGTTGAAGGTATTTCAGAAACAATGTTGCTATTAACAAAAAGAAAACTGTTCTGAATACCAATTCCTTAGAATACTTAGGATATGTCATTTCAGGTGATGGCATAAAACCTTCACCAAGGAAACTTGCTGCTATTTTAGAAGCACCTATACCAAAGTCTGTAGGTGAAGTTCAATCATTTTTGGGTCTAGTAACTTATTATTGTAGGTTTGTAAGAAATTTTTCAAGTGTATTAGCACCTCTGTATGATTTACTGAAGAAAAATGCAAAATTTAAGTGGTCTTCTGTTGAAGCAAAAGCATTTATGACTGTTAAGGAAGAGTTAGCCAACTCTGATTTACTAGCCAATTTTGATGGTGAACATGATGTTATTGTTGAAGTAGATGCTTCACCAGTAGGAGTAGGATGTGTGTTAATTCAAGAAATGAATGGTAGTCCAAGATCAGTTTACTTTGCAAGTAAAAAGCTGTCTGCTGCTGAGCTAAATTATTCTCAGTTGGACAAAGAAGCTCTAGCGTTAGTGTACGCGGTAACTAAGTTTAAATATTTTTTGCTTGGACGTAAGTTTGTGCTCCGTACAGATCACAAACCTCTACTTGGTTTATTTGGTAGTGAGAAACAGATTCCTGTCAATGCAAACGCAAGAGTACAGCGTTGGGCATTATTATTATCCCAGTATGATTACCAATTGTGTTTTAAATCAGGCAAACAAAACATTGTAGCAGATACCCTGAGCCGTTTGCCTGTATCAGATTCTGTTTTAGACTCACATACACCTGCTGAATATGTGAATTTAGTTGAAAATTTGGAAGATCAAAATATTTCCTATGAAAGGGTTAAGGTTATGACAAAGAGTGATCCTGTTTTGAGGAAGGTTTTCCAATGTGTTAAATTTGGGTGGATTGATAATCCTGTTATTTCTGAATATGCAGCAGTTAAAGCAGATTTAAGTATATATGAAGATGTGTTGCTATTTAGGAATAGAGTAGTTATACGAGCTGAATTAAGAAGTAGTGTACTTTCACAGCTGCATGTAGGTCATAATGGTATCAGTGCTATGAAGGCTGAAGCCAGGAATTGGATATGGTGGCCTAAGTTAGATCAAGATATATCTGAGGTTACTAAAGCTTGTTCAATTTGTTTTAAAAAATTTCAAGGTTCTCAGGAAGTTACCTTATCATGGCCTGAGACGGGTAAGTCTTGGTGTAGACTCCATATGGACTATGCAGGTCCAATCAATGAAAGTTATTTCTTAGTGATTGTGGATTCACACTCAAAATTTATGGATGTTCATGTAACAAAGTCAACAACATCTACAGTAACAATTTCTATGCTGAGAAAAACTTTTTGTAATTTTGGGTTACCTGACATTGTAGTTTCAGATAATGCCTCATCATTTGTATCTGAGGAAATGGAGACTTTCTTTGAAAAGAATGGAATAAAACATATGACACCAGCCCCATATAACCCATCATCTAATGGTTTAGCTGAGAGCTGTAAAAACTTTCAAGGAAGGATTAAGTAAATTTAAGGAAGGTGATATCAGAACCAGAATTTGTAGATTTTTGTATAACTACAGACGTTCAATTCATTGTTCCACAGGTAAAGCTCCAGCTGAGCTAATGTTTAACAGAAACTTCAGAGGTATAATTGAGAAAATTAAACCACAAAATAAGAAGGAAAAGGTTTTGGAAAAAGAGTGTAAGTTTGAGAAGTCTGAATATAAGATTGATGATGCTGTTTTTGTAAAGAATTATGGCAAAGGTCATTCATGGTTGGAAGGGAAAGTAATTGAAGTTCTAGGTGTGAGAAACTACAAAGTGATGTTAAAAGATTTTGGAAACATTGTTTGGAAAAGACATTCTGATCAACTTATGCCTAGATATACACCAACTGTTCCCAGTAATGACACTGTACGTAAAGACAACTCGGGTAGCAGTAAACCTTTTGTGACTATGTATTCTTCAGGTCAAGGACACTGTCCTAATAGTTCAGAAGTAATCGATAAGGCTGATGAAAATTCCTCTGTAAATGTTGATAATGATGATAATGCTGAGAAAGTACCAAGTCCACAACCAGTTAGAAGATCTAGCAGAGTTGTGAAACCACCTGATAGATTGAATCTATAATTGTGGTGTTATAAAGATAAATGTTTCAGTTATGTTCATATGGATACTCCTTTTTCAATAAGGGAAAAGGGAAGTGGTAAATTGAGATTGTCTTATTATTATTTTTATATACATGAAAATGGTGTTAAAGAATTGTATACTGGTGCTGTAGATTCCTTATATATGTGATTCTCATATGTTTTATACTTTGTAATAGGTTTAGATCCTATACAGCACTTTTAGTCGTGTGTATCTAATTGAATCCTATGTAGACATCTTTTGTTTTTGTTAAGTTACTGATACGAAGACGTTCTAGACGTCGCTTGTTTGTTTACATCCGCTTGCAATTAAACTCAAGAAAGCAAGACCCCGTTTTTCAACTTTCCTCACCGACACACTGCTACAATAATGGAATTTGGAAAAAGCAAAAATAGAGTATCGGTTCAATATAGAATTGGAAACAAAGAAGTCAAAAAAGTAGATTCAGAAAGGGACCTGGGAGTAACCATCTCAAGTGACACCTGATAAACATGTCAATAAATTATTTGGAGACTTTTAACTTATTAAGATCAATGAAAGTGGCCTTCGACTACATAGATGAGGAGATGGTTAAAAAAAAACAGTGGTTACACTGATAAGACCTAAACTAGAATATGCTGCAACACTGGGCACCTAGCACAAAGAAGAGCATAAGAAAATTAGAAAGAATCCAAAGAGCAGCGACAAAAATGGCACCTACACTGTCAAATATGAACAAAGATTGAAGAAATTACATCTGTCAACACTGGAACAGAGAAGAGAAAAAGGTGATTTGTTGACCATTTACAGAATTATGAAAGGGATGGAAATTCTCAATAGAGATGACTTATTAAAGTGGGACAGAAGAGAAACAAGAGGACATGAAAAGAAACTAAAGAAGGACAGTTACAGAAGAGACCTGAAAAAGAATAGCTTCCCACATAGAGTGATTGACATCTGGAACGAACTAAATGGAGAAACAGCAAGTGCAAAAACTATACACATTTTTAAGAATACACTGGATGAGATACGAAAACAGGTCACTACGAGTATAGCTCTCGTCCTGTAAAATACAACTGAGTAAATACACACAGTGACAGTCGAATGAATCGGATGTGCCTGAGAACACTCCACGAACCAGCACTAAATCTAGCTATTCTTCGACCAAAAATTGGCGATTTACCTAGTTGTACACAGATCAGAGGGGGGCTATGATGAGTGGTACCATGATGTAGCAGTGTGATTTAAGTTTAACAAGAATAGAAAAAAGAAGGGAAATGGATGATAAACCGACATATGCAGAGACAACCAAAAGAAGATTAGACATGAGTAAGTATGAAACACCTTTGGGAGTAGTTAGAAAGAAAATATGTAACATAGTCCCAGATAGGAAGATAGATCATTCCATGGATTCAGAACAGAAAGAGGTATTAACCTCAAAAACATACTAATAAGCCAAGAAATATTTGAAATGAAAAGGGATATTTGTGAATGGAAAAGGGAACATAACCAATTATACAAAGATCGGTGCCATCTGCGTAGAGCTGATGGCCAGGGGTAGTTGCTGCTGATTGGCCCCCAACTCTTGGGGGTTGGGGGGTGGTCCCACGACGTAGACGTTGCAGCTCCACAACATACACATTGCGATTTTACAAGAAACAAAACTAAGACACTCACACAAAACACCATCATTTCATAATTACACCACCATCAGACAAGACCGGACTGACGGCAATGGCGGTGGACTCATCACCCTGATCCACCACTCCATCTGTTTTGTGGACACAAGTGCCACAACCAAAATTCTCCTCCCTACCACAGATAACACAACAGAAACCCAATCCATTCGTATCCGCACAGGCAACAATTCAACACTGACAATAGTTAACATGTACATTCCCCCCCAATCATCCCCCACAGTTCCAAACACCTTCAGACCTCAACTTAGCCAACTAACCTCAATCCCCAACCTGATCATGGGTGGTGACTTCAACGCCAAGTCGTCTGCCTGGTATGTCGACAACCCTGACACAGACAGAGGGCTTGATATACAGACTCAATTCGACTCATTGACTATCATGAACAACACGCATAATCATACACATATCCCATACCAAGCCCTCTACACTCCCTCCTCTCCTGATATCACCTTTTGCTCCCCCTGCCTAACCCCAACAACATCATGGAGAGTGGTCGGAGCCCTTGGCTCTGACCACCTTCCAATCATCATCAACAGCAAAACAAGATGCACCCCAGCTGGCCACAGACACACTTACACCAATTACAAGAGAGCTAACTGGGAAGCCTTTACTGAAGAGACAGAACAACATTTTGAAACACTTAACAGTACACCAATCACAAACATAAACAATGCTGTGCACGCTTTTAATACAATCGTACAAAATGCAGACAAGAGATACATCCCTAGAGGCAACAGAAAATCACACAACCCCAACTTCACACCAGAAATCCAAGACCTCATCAGACAACGTGACACACTTAAACACGATACCCCCACACCTATCCCTCAAAACATAGCAGACCAAATACAAACACTAAACACTGTGATTGCCAATAAAATACATGAACAAAAAACACAATTGGCAAAACTTTATCAATACACTTGATCACAAAACAAACACCAGCAAATTGTACAAAACACTCAACAGCATCACACTATCCAACACTAACACTACACGCTCTCACGCAGCAATAATCACAACAACAGATAATCTACCCTCAAACAGACAACAAGCAAACGCACTCATACGTCATTTTGCACAGACGAGCCATCTTACATCTCACCCTGACGACCGACGCATCATTCGACGTAAGAAAGACTTCCCCACAGACTCAGACTATACACCCTTCATAGACAGTCAGACAAAACTCATAATGCATAATCTCAAGCACTCATCTGCCTGTGGCCCTGATAACATAAGCAACATCCACCTAAAACACATTGGACCACAAGGTATACACACTCACAAACATTGCAAACTACAGCTATTCACACAACACTATACCCGACATCTGGAAGCATGGTAAAATAATCACCATTCCAAAACCGAACAAAGACCCAACAATCCCAACATCGCACCGCCCAATCACACTTCTCTGCACCCCCTCTAAAGTCATTGAACGCCTAATACTTAAACTTGTCACACCATATATTCCCCTTGCTGACTCACAACACGGTTTTAGGCCACTACACTCCACAAACACTCTTCTGACAAACCTCACACAAAGAATTTTAGATGGCATCAATTCAGATAGGCCCCACCACAGAACACTTCTTATAACATTGGACATTAGTAAAGCTTTTGATGCTATCCCCCGCCACAACCTAACAAATAAAATATATAACACAGACATGCACAATAACACCAAAAGATGGCTGGCCAATTATCTGGCAGGCAGGAATGCTCATGTGTCATATAATGGCCAATCATCGCACATCAGAAACATTAAGAACGGAGTACCACAGGGCTCAGTTCTATCCCCCACATTATTTAATCTATACATGCATGACTTACCCACACCAGACACCTCAGAAATACAAATCTCTTCCTACGCAGATGACATAACAATCACATGCACACATTGTAACACAGACAAAGCTGCAGAAATAATCCAGCCTTACCTTGACACACTCAACACATGGTTCATCACAAACAGACTCAAAATAGCTCCAACCAAATCTACAGCAACACTTCTCACCAACTGGACAAAAGAACACAAATACATACCTCATCTCTACATCAACAACTCTCTAATACCACACACAAACACACCGAAAATTCTTGGTGTAACATATGATACATCCATGTCTTTCAAACAACACCTCACAAACATAAAAAACAAATGCACACCTAGACTTAACGCACTTAAGTCAATCACTGGAACAACATTTGGACAAAACAAAGAAACTAATATAACAATATACAAACAATGCATACGCTCAGTGATGAATTATGCGAGTCCTGCATGGGCTCCTAATCTCAGTGAGACACACCACAACACCCTTCAAATCATACAAAACAAAGCCCTAAAAACAATTACAGGCTGCACAAATACAACACCTACAGACCATTTACACCATGAAACAAAAGTCCTCAAAGTCAAGGACCACCTCGACATGAGAGGCACACAAACACTTGCCGCAGCCACCACAAACACATCACACCCACTACACTACATAGCAGAACACCCACACACACCAAGAAACATTAAAACTACACCCAAAGACCTTTATTACGCACAGATACTCTCTTCTCTTCCTCCACAACCACCAAATACCAGCCTCCAGAAACATTTTCATAATCATATCACTCACCGCTCCATTAACACACTGAAAGACAACACACTGCTGCATGCCAGACCCCCTGATATCCACCCTTCTGAATCCTCTCTCCCACGAAAGGACAGAGTCCACTTGGCCAGACTGCGATGCGGTCACCACCCAGCACTTCTAAGCTACCAGAAGAGGCTGGACGACCGTGTTGTGAACAGCTGCCCAAGATGTAACACTTCACCCCATACCATACAACACATAATGGAAGACTGCATTATACACAATCATGCACGCAAACAACACAACATACACTCTATAAAGGATTTGTGGGAAAACCCAGTTTCGGCTGTGGCCTTCCTTGGGGAGACGGGACTGCTCGGACAGAGAGTCTAGGGAACGACAACAACAACAACAATTATACAAAAGTGAGTGAACTGAGGAAGGAAAATGCACTATTAGTTAGGGAATTGGAAGAAATGAAAAAGGAAATGGCTAAAGTAAAAAATGATAATGAAAAGATAAAAAATGAAGACAATTAAAAATGAAACTTTGTTGAAGTTAATGAAAAAATATTAATAGAGGCAGGCAAAGTTGTTGAAAATATAAAAAAATCAAACATGATGGAAATAAAAAACCAAATGAAAGACAAAGAAAAAAAAATACTAAAGAAATAGTCATAGAACAAATGAACGAAAGTACAAAGGGCACAGTAATAGAATAAAAGAAGAGAGAGATTGGGTAAGAGACGCAATAGACAAAAAGTATTGTAATCTATGGTATCAAAGATAAACATGGTCTAATAAGGTTCCAAAGGAGAATATAATGACAGAAATACTAAAAGAAATACAAGAGGAGGCCCAAAGATTCGAAAAAGCAACAGAAGATATCTATAGTGTAAGAGGCCAGTAGATTGAGGTAGACAAGTAGGTAGATAGAAGGGTAGGTGAAAAGGAATTAATTTTTATTACTTGCATGTTTTGAAACAATGGCTGAGAGGAAGTTGCAGATTCCTGCTTGTGGTCCGATGTTTGTAAACATAAGCTAGGGTATCGATAGAGGTGCTGTGACGAAATGTAAACACTAATCCACTTTTCGCTTGTGACAGAAATGCTTGCGTTAAGCAGTATTACCTGAGACAGTATAACAGCCCTTCTGATTGGAGAAAAGGGTGGAGAGAAATTATTGGTGCACGGAGGTAAAGTCACGCCCTTAAAAGGGTGGCACTTATTTGTAACATTCAAAGTTATTGGATGAATTAAATAGTGACATCGAAGCAGACTTGGCTTGGTGGGTGTAGAGAATTAGTGAAGAGGAAAATCAAGAAGATTTAAGTCCAGTTTGATTACCCCATCCAGAAACATTACTAACTTGTTACAGAAGACATGGTGGAAACATACTTGAGAGAAGGAAGGGGTATGGGCCTACAGATGAATAACAAAAGTGACTGAAAGGGTTAGTGGCAGCGGTGGGATGAAGCTCCTCTGAAGTGATTAGATGAATGCCTCCGAAGAGTACACCAATTGACAGTGCAAGCACAATAACCACGCAGAGTACAACCACAATCAAGCCTCTGTTAATAGAATGAGGAGTCTTCATACTACGTGTGGAACAAGACAATCTCCAACGAAGATTGATGAGGAACGACGAGGTTGATGAACAATGAGGCTGAAGTAAGTAAGGAAGACTAACGTAGAGGCAGTCAAGTCAAATCAACTTACTGAAGGTATGAATTACAGTCTTGCATCATGAGGTTCATACCTCAAATATGAACATTCCCAAATTGACCAGTGATGAAAACACCTTAGGAGTTAATAAGTTCCTTAACTTGATAGGATACATTAATTGTAAGCAAAAATATAACAGATGAAAAAAGGAAAATAGAAATTTTAAAGGAGACTGTAGATCCTGAGAAATATAGAGCTAGGTTTATCATAAATTTCCAGCAAATGGAAGATATCAACCAATATGAAGCCTATAAAATGCCTTCATTAAACGTTTTATGTCAAAGTGTGATCAGGATCCTACCAGGTCTTTGGTTAGAATGATCAAGTTAGAACAAGTGAATCAGACACAGAATACTTAGCTAGATTAGATAGTCAAAAGACATGAATTCTATCTTGAAAGATTCAGATTGGATAGAAACATCTAGTGACAAAATGAAAGTTTCTCAGGTACGAAAATTAATCACATTTGGATTGTTAACAAAATATTCTGATGATTTAACGGCAGAAAAGCTGCATAAAGATCTCAAGTCGTATATGAATTTAGGGGAGGTAGATTATCTTCTTCAAGGGTACAGTGAGACCAGAATCATAAATCCATTTGAGATGACAGTGGGACAGAAACTAGGAACTCTAGAAGTGAGTATAAGAAAAGAGAATTAGGACACAGACATTAAGTTAGAAGTCCATCAGGGATACTAGAATTGTATGTTACAACTGTAATAATTGGGGGCATAAAGCACAAGACTGTTATTATGGAACTATTTGAAGAAATTGCAAATATGAGGGTCATGATGAGTATCAGTGTAGAAACCCACCTTTCTGTATGTATCATAAAAAGATAGGGCATAGAACACATGTAGAAATTCATATGTACCTTGTACCAGGAAACAAGAGGAAAACCCCCAGACACAATAAACCAATATTACAGAACTCCCCATATATATATACAGACACTATTGTGTTAACCCCTTCCATAAGGTGCCGCACACGTAGGCGGCATGAGGAGCAAGTGGATACGCGAGGCTGCCATATCGGCGTCTTGATTATATTTATTGTAGTTGCCCCTGCGTAATGACATACTCTCTAAACTGTCTTCATCACATTTTCTATGGTTATCAAAATTCACGGGTGAAAGAGAGAACGATCGATATAAGCGGTGACTATATTCTATGATGCAAGTATTATTACGACACATCGTACGTCTGACAGCTAATGCTGCCCGCGAGATTTTGAACCATACTGAAGAGGTTAAGGATAAGAGTGACAGAAAGGTGAAAGAAAACTCTAACATCAAAGATAGTTGTAAACTGACAATTACAATTAGAAGGACTTTTGTAGGACCTCTCATTGCTGGCAGTGTTCAATAAACCTATTCAAATATTTATTGATACAGGATCTGTAGTTAATGTTATAACTAGTAGAGTTTTAAACCAGTTGAAACCAGGAGTGAAAATCTTTTAACCAATCCATTACTCATTGCATGGAGTAACTGAAAATTTGCACATCCCAGTGATAGTTGTAGAAGACTCTGTTTTTCGAGATTTATTGATAGGATTTGCAACTACGAGAAAAGAGAACATGGTCATATGTCCTGCTGACTTAGGGATCTTAGTGAAATCACAGTTAATCCCATTTTTAAATCAACCAGACTTAAGACCAGTGACAGGAATCAAGGAATCCCTAGAAATAGATAGGAAAGATAAATTTTTTACTTTGGATATCGAGGCCAAGCGGTCCAGACCAACAAAGTAAAGCCACATATAGTGTACCCAACTAAGATATTCAAGAAATCCCAGAAATTACTTATTCATCAACTGCAAATGAAGCCTTGCAATATGTGGATGGTGGCATAATAAAGTCGACATTATTACACTCCAGAGCAATTGACAGGACAGAAGTGCAGTTGTAGGAGTCACTGTAGACTCTGAAATTTTAACCATCCCAGAATCAATTAGATTAAAATGTTTGAAATTGGATTCAGGGATTTATAAGTCAAATAAGAACATGGTAGAAATATTAATGATTAATACTTTGAAGATATAGTCTTACGGAAAGGTACAAAAATAGGATGTTTTAAGGTGTGTACAAAACCCATTAAGATTTTAAATGAGAGTACTGAGGAGGTGGAATTATCAATTTTATCAATCTGTTCAGTTCAGGAAGAAATAGAGTTAGGAAAGAAATACAAGAATCAACTAGAACCTACTAATTGCCCAGAGTTGAATGAAAGTTTAGTTGCTTTGCTCGTGAAGCACAATAAAGCAATTACTTTGCCAGGGGACGCTTTAGGCAAAACAACCGTTTTAAAACATCAGATCAAATTAAAACCAGGAACTCGGCCTATTTATATTCCTGCCTACAGAGTTCCTCACTCTAGATTTACCATAGTAAACTGATCACTGAAATGTTATCACAGGATATTATTGAACATAGTAAAAGTGAGTGGAACTTTCCTTTGATTCTGGTGCCAAAATCAAATGGTATTATGCGCCCAGTTATTGATTATAGGGAATTGAATAAGTACACCATATGTGACAGATTACCATTAGGAGTGATAGGGGACATTCTTAAAAGTTTGGGAACTGAGAATAGATATTTTAGCACTATAGATATCAAATCTGCTTTTTGGCAAATAGAGTTGCATGAAGACTCACATTGTTCACTTCATTTTCTACTCCAACGGGACATTATGAGTTCAAACTAATGCCATTTGGGTTATGTAATAGTCCATTAACTTACATGAGATTAATGTATACAGTTCTAGATGGGTTAGGAAACACTGCCAGTGTATTTCTAGATATTTTGATAGTTTCCCAGGCAGCAGCTGAGCACTTTAAGAAATTAGATTTTATATTCTCAAAACTAGTTGATTGATTGATTTATGGAGTTTTTTATGAAGCAGGATTGAAAGTGAAACTTGAAAAATGTTAGTTCTTGCAGGACAGTGTTATTTATTTGGGACATAAGATAGACAGACATGGACTTGGTACAGTGAATTCATGGGTTGAAGCATTAAAGAATTTTCCAGTTCCAAACAATGTAGAAAAGGTTAGTTTCATGGGATTGACAGGATATTATAGAAAATTTATTCAACGATATGCTGACATTGCTAATCCATTAAGTTCTTTGTTGAGGAAGGACTCAAAGTTCATGTGGGGACCTGCACAACAGCAAGCTTTTGACAAGCTGAAAGATAAACTCATGAGTTCTCCAATTTTAATATTTCCAGACTATGATAACGAATTCATTCTTTGCACTGATGTTAAATTTGAATATATTCTGGGTAGAAAGAATGTTGTGGCAGATGCACTTTCTAGAAACATTAGCCAACCAATGACAGGGTTGATTAATTTTGTTTGTAGTATAGAGGAATTAATAACCTTAGATGAAGCAATGCTAATAAGAGAACAGAGGGATGATAAGACATGTGACTCATCAGCCCAGTATTTGATGAACCCAAGAGGAAATCCTCCAAAACTACCAAAGGGGTATAAGATAGAGGAATTTCATTTGACTAATGGATTTTTGTATAGAAAAACAGTTGTAAGTGGGAAATATATTTCTAGAGGTCCAGTAAATCAGATGGTAATACCACAAACTCTTGTAAAAGAGATACTGAAGTTACTTCATGATAGCGATTATAGTTCACAACCAGGGAAGGATAAAACTTATAGACAAGCAGAACTTAAATACTGTAAGAGGGTAGAAATAATTGGTCGGGACGACCAAGGGTAGCTGTTGAGCCCTGTAAGAGGCCCGTAGATTGAGGTAGACAAGTAGGTAGACAGAAGGGTAGGTGGAAAGGAATTCATTTTTATTGCATGTTTTGAAACAATGGCCGAGAGGAAGTTGCAGAGTTGCATATTATTGCTTTCTGTCCGATGTTTGTAAACATAAGCTATGGTATCGATAGAGGTGCTGATTGGACAAAATGTATACACAGTCAATTTCCATTTGTGACAGAAGTGCTTGCGTAAGCAGTATTGCTTGAGACAGTATAACAGCCTTTCTGATTGGAGAAAAGGGTGGAAAAGGAGAGAAATTATTGGTGCATGGAGGTAAAGTCACGCCCTTAAAGGGTGGCACTTATTTGTAATGTTCAAAGTTATTGGATGAATTAAATAGTGACATTAAAGCAGACTTGGCTTGGTGGGTGTACAAGGATCCCAGGTGGGAGTCCTCTGGTGTACCTAAGAACATTAATGTTGTAGAGAATTAGTGAAGAAAATCAAGAAGATTTAAGTCCAATTTGATTACCTAATCCAGAAACATTACTAACTTGTTACAGAAGATATGGTGGAGCATACTTAAGAGAAGGAAGGGGTATGGGCCTATAGATGAATAACGTGACTGAAAGTGTTAGTGGCAGCGGAACTAACAATAGGATGGGCAAATATTCTGAAGAGAAGAAAAGACCTCTTAAAGTAAAACTTAATTCACAGAGAATAGCAGAAGAAATATTAACAAATGTAGGATAACTACCAAAAAGTAAAAACTACAAAAACCTAGGGATAAAAAAGGAACAGAGTGATGAGGAAAAAGAAAAGGAAATAACACAAAGAGGAAGCTAAGGAAAAGAATAAGAAAAGAACAGAAAAAGAAAGGAGTTTTTTTGGAGAGTGATGGACTTGAGACTGAGGAAATGGTACATAAGGGTAAAGGAAATGCAGGAGAAAGTGGAAAAGGAAGAAAAGTAAAAAATCAAAGATAACATATACCAACATAGACTGATTGATATCAGGAATTGATGAATTGAATGACTATCTAGAACAAGAAAACCAGATATAATGGGGATTGTGGAGACAAAATTAAAAGGATCATTACCACCAAATAGTATAGGACAAGGATTATATAATTGTTGGTGCAGACACAGAGAAACAAAGCAGGGTGGAGGAGTGATGTTACAAACCAAAAAAGGCCTAAATGTGACAAAAACTAAGGAAATAAGAGAACAATGTGGAACTGATTATGACAAGAGTTGAGGATAGAGATATTAAAAACACAAGGTATGCAGTGATCTATCCAAATTGCATACTTTGTTTTTTGGATAGATTTAAATGAGTGCATAGAGGGATTAGGGAGAAATGTCAATGTACCAGTAATAGTACTGGGAGACCTTAATGCTAGGGTATGAAATGATCCAATTGATGGAGTGGTTGGGAAATGTGGAGTTCCAGGAAAGAATTGTAGTGGAGAGTTGATGGTGGAAATGTGTCTAGAAAGAGAGTTGATGATAGCAAATACAGTGTTTCAGAAGAAAGTCGAGCATAAGTACACATGGGAGAGGGTGGTGGATGGAAAGGTGGTAGATAGGGTGTTAATGGATTATGTAGTGGTAGATAGCATTATGATAGGAAAAGTTAAGGATGTACATGTGCTAAGGGGAGAGGGTGGGGGAATATCAGATAATTTTTTGGTGGAAGGTAAGTTGAGAGTGGAGGATAGATGGAGAAAGAGGAAAAGGACAAAAGGTAGGGAGGTGCTTAGAGTGAACTCTTTAAATGGAAAGGAAAAGGAGAAGGAGTACAAGAAGAAGCTGGGGGAGGACTGGGAGGGAGTGAAGGATAGAGTAGAGCTAGGAGTGGAGGAGGAATGGGGATGGTTCAAGGAAGGAGTCACAGTGTGTGCAAAGATGGTGTGTGGAACAAGAAGGATAGAAGGAAATAGAAAGAAGGGTAGTGAGTGGTGGGATGAGGAAACAAAGAAGGTTGTAGAAGAGAAGAAGCGAGCTTTCATAGATTGGTTACAAAATAGGACAAGGTTTTTGTAAGTGCATATGGGCCTGGTAGTGAGAAGTGTAGAAGGACGGAAGGCTTTTTGGATAGATTTAACCTCTTCATTCCGGGGTACATCGCACGTCTGGCAGCATTAGCTGCCCGACGTGCGATGGTGCGTCATAATAATCGCATTATAAAAAATAAAGTCAGTGCTCAATCGTTCGTACTCTTTCACCTGTGTATTTTGATAACCTTAGAAAATTTATGAAGCCAGTTTAGAGAGAATGGAAATTACATAGGTACGACTACAATAAATATAATCAAGATGCCGACATCAGCATCATCGAGTACCCACTTCCTCCTCATGCCGCCTACATAGGCGTCCCCGTATGGAAGTGGTTAAATGAGTGCATAGAGGGATTAGGGAGAAATGTCAATGTAGTAGTACTGGGAGACCTTAATGCTAGGGTAAGAAATTAACCAATTGAATCAATGGGGATGGTTCAAGGAGGGAGTCACAAAGTGTGCAAAGATGGTGTATGGAACAAGGAGGACAGGAGGAAATAGAAGGAAGGGTAGTGAGTGGTGTGATGAGGAAATAGAAGGAAGGGTAGTGAATGGTGGGATGAGGAAATAAAGAATTTTGTAGAAGAGAAGAAGCGAGCTTTCACAGATTGGTTACAAAATAGGACAAGGGAGTCATATGAGAGGTACAAAGAAAAGAAAAGAGAAGTAAACCAAAAGGTAAAGGAGGCAAAGAGGAGAGCAGATGTGAAATGAGGGTAAGAGTATGACAGAAAATCTTGAAAGTAATAAAAAGATGTTATGGAAAGAAATTAAGAGAGGAAGAGGAGGCAAATCAAGTAGAGAAGAAAAGGTAAAAGGTGCAGATGGAGAGATGATAATGGAAGACAAGGCAGTAAGGGGAAGATGGGCAGAATATTTTAGAGAGTTGCTAAATGTGAAGGAGGATAGGAAGAGAAAGATAGCTGCAGTGGGAAGTGCTAAGAAAATGACCGTGATGAGTGAGGAAAATGGAGGAGAAATAAGGAAGGATGAACTGAAGGCAGTTGTTAAGATGATGAAAGCAGGTAAGGCACCTGGTCTGGATGGATGCCATGCAGAATGTCTTAAAATAGGAGGTACAGTTATGGTGGACTGGTTGGTGAGGTTATTTAATGTTTGCTGGAGAGAGGGTAGAGTGCCAGAGGACTGGAGGAGTGCCTGTATAGTTCCACTTTACAAGGGAAAAGGGGACAAGTGTGAGTGTAGTAGTTTCAGAGGGATTAGCTTGTTAAGTGTAGTTGGGAAGGCTTATGGGAGGATCTTGATTGAGAGGATTAGGAGAGGAACAGAGGGAGTAATTGGTGAGGAACAGTGTGGATTTAGGATGGGTAGAGGTCCTGTAGATCAGATTTTTGTGGTAAGACAGATATATGAGAAAGCTATAGGAAAGGGGAAGGATGTTTTTTGGGCTTTTATGGATCTGGAAAAGGCTTACGATAGAGTAGACAGAAAGGCACTGCGAGAGGTTTTGCGGATATACGGGATAGGAGGAAAGCTTCTCGGAACTGTCAAGAGTTTTTATGAGAGTAGTAGAGCTTGTGTCAGGATTAGAAATGGAGGGAGTGAGTTGTTCGAGGTAAAGGTGGGACTTTGTCAGGGATGTGTTATGTCGCCCTGGCGGTTCAACTTGTACATGGATGGGGTAGTGCAAGAGGTAAATGCAAGGGTGGTGGGTCAGGGATTGGAGATGGCTAAAGAAAATGGAGAAAATTGGGAGGTGAGCCAGCTGTTTGTAGACGACACTGCGCTTGTGGCAGGATCGGAGGAGGGATTGAGGAGGCTGGTAACAGAGTTTGGGAGAGAGTGTGATAGAAGAAGGCTGAAGATAAATGCAGGTAAAAGTAAGGTGATGAGATGTTCAAGGGGTGAAAGTGGCAGTAGACTGGAAGTGAGCATTAAGGGAGAGTGACTGGAGGAAATGGATAGTTTTAGATACTTGGGTGCAAATGTGGCAGGAAAAGGTGGAGTGGAGGTGGGGGTAGAATGTAGATTGAGAGAAGCAAGTAAATGCCTTGGTGGATTAAAAAGTGTAATGAGGAATAGACATTTGGGAAGGGATACTAAGAGGAGACTGTATGAAGGAGTGATTGTGCCAACAGCACTGTATGTGGCAGAAACATGTAACATAAGAGAGGAAGAGAGAAGGAGTTTGAATGTGTTTGAGATGAGGTGTCTGAGAAGTATGATGGGGGTTACTAGGCTAGATAGAGTGAGAAATGAGGTGAGGAGAACAGGGGTGGAAAGGGAGTTGGGAGATAGGGTTGATGAAAAAGTATTAGGATGGTTTGGCCACATGGAAAGAATGAATGAAGAAAGACTAGTAAAAGAGGTATGGAAGGCAGATGTGGAGGGAGTGAACATGAGGGGATGTCCTAGGATGAGGTGGATGGAGGGGGTGAAGGGGGCTTTGGGGAAGAGGGGAATGTCTGTTGAGGAAGGACGGGAGAGGACAGAAGACAGGGGTGAATGGAGAATGGTTGTATATGGAAGATGTTGTGATGCATGAGGTGGAATGGGCAGAGGGATGGGGGATGAGGTAGTATGTGTGAGAAAAATTTACGCAGCCCAAAGGGATTTCTCCCCGTCTGGGGTATTGGCTGCATGTTATTGTGTCAAAGAAGCATGCAGTTGATACTTTAGTGTCCATATGGGACGCCCCTATGGACCAGAGTCACACATCATTTTGTCTGTGATATTGGAAAACTCTGTTCATAGAGAAATGATGACACTTTTATACTACGACTGTCCCTCCGTTATGCTGTCCCCCAACCCCTTGTTACTGTCCTGTACAATTTCTCTGAATATTCATTTCCTTTTTCGCCTACCTTCCCTGTGGTGGGAGAAAAGAATACTGCCACCAAGTATTTCCACTTGGATTGTAAGAGGCGAGAAGAAAGGGACAGGGATTGGGACTAGGCATCCTTCCCCTTCTAGCCCCACAGGGGACATTGCTAAAAAAAAAAGTAAAGGCATAAGTGGGTCTAGAAGTTTTCCGAACAGCACCCTATGGTTTGGGTCTTTCACTGTGCATGGATGTGGTACAGATGAGAGTAAAAGGGAAGAGATAGGTAGTATGTTTGTGAGAAGAAAGATGGATGTGTCGGCTTTGAGTGAAACTAAGTTGAAAGGGAAGGGTGAGTGTAAGTGGGAGGTTATCAGGAGTGAAGAGAGGGCGAGGGAGGGAAGGGGTGGCTATACTAGTAAGAGAATAGATAGGTAAACGTGTAGTGGAGTGGAAGGAGGTTTCCTCAAGGATAATGTGGATGAAGGTGAAACTGGGGAAGGAGATGTGGGTCTTTGTAAGTGCATATGGGCCTGGCAGTGAGAAGAGTGTAGAAGAAAAGGAGGCTTTTTGGATAGATTTAAATGAGTGCATAGAGGATTTAGGGAGAAATATCAATGTAATAGTACTGGGAGACCTTAATGCTAGGGTACGAAATGATCCAATTGATGGAGTGGTTGGGAAATGAGGAGTTCCAGGAAAGAATCGTAGTGGAGAGTTGATGGTGGAAATGTGTCTAGAGAGTTGATGATAGCAAATACAGTGTTTCAGAAGAAAGTCAAGCATAAGTAGACATGGGAGAGAGTGGTGGATGGAAGGGTGGTAGATAGAGCATTAATGGATTATGTAGTGGTAAATAGCATTATGATAGGAAGAGTTAAGGATGTACATGTGCTAAGGGGAGAGGGTGGGGGAATATCAGATCATTTTTGGTGGAAGGTAAGTTGAGAGTGGAGGATAGATGGAGAAAGAGGAAGGGGACAAAAGGTAGGGAGGTACTTAGAGTGAACTTTTTAAATGAAAAGGAAAAGGAGGAGTACAAGAAGAAGCTGAGAGAAGAGTGGGAGGGAGTGAAGGATAGAGTAGAGCTAGGAGTGGAGAAGGAATGGGGATGATTCAAGGAGGGAGTCATAAAGTGTGCAAAGATGGTGTATGGAACAAGAAGGACAGAAGGAAATAGAAGGAAGGGTAGTGATTGGTGGGATGAGGGAACAAAGAAGGTTGTAGAAAAGAAGCGAGCTTTCACAGATTGGTTACAAAATAGGACAAGGGAGTCATATGAGAGGTACAAAGAAAAGAAAAGAGAAGTAAACCAAAAGGTAAAGGAGGCAAAGAGGAGAGCAGATGTGAAATGAGGTGAGAGTATGAAAGAAATTTTTGAAAGTATTAAAAATATGTTTTGGAAAGAAATTAAGATAGGAAGAGGAGGTGAATTAAGTAGAGAAGAAAAGGTAAAAGGTGCAGATGGAGAGATGATAATGAAAGAGAAGGTAGTAAGGGGAAGATGGGCAGAATATTTTAGGGAGTTGCTAAATGTGAAGGAGGATAGGAAGGGAAAGATAGCTGCAGTGGGAAGTGCTAAGAAAATGACCGTGATGAGTGAGAAAAATGGAGGAGAAATAAGGAAGGATGAACTGAAGGCAGTTGTTAAGATGATGAAAGCAGGTAAGGCACCTGGTCTGGATGGATGCCATGCAGAATGTCTAAAAAAAAAAGGAGGTACAGTGATGGTGGACTGGCTGGTGAGGTTATTTAATGTTTGCTGGAGAGAGGGTAGAGTGCCAGAGAACTGGAGGAGTGCCTGTATAGTTCCACTTTACAAGGGAAAAGGGGACAAGTGTGAATGTAGTAGTTTTAGAGGGATTAGCTTGTTAATTGTAGTTGGGAAGGCTTATGGGAGGATCTTGATTGAGAGGATTAGGAGAGGAACAGAGGGAGTAATTGGTGAGGAACAGTGTGGATTTAGGATGGGTAGAGGTCCTGTAGATCAGATTTTTGTGGTAAGACAGATATGTGAGAAAGCTATAGGAAAGGGGAAGGATGGTTTTTGGGCTTTTATGGATCTGGAAAAGGCTTACGACATGGTAGACAGAAAGGCACTGTGGGAGGATTTGCTGATTTACGGGATAGGAGGAAAGCTTCTAGCTGTCAAGAGTTTTTATGAGGGTAGTAGAGCTTGTGTCAGGATTAGAAATGGAGAGAGTGAGTGGTTTGAGGTAAAGGTGGGACTTCATCAAGGATGCGTTATGTTGCCCTGGCTGTTCAACTTATACATGGATGGGGTAGTACGAGAGGTAAATGCAAGGGTAGTGGGTCAGGGATTGGAGATGGTTACAGAAAATGGAGAAAAGTAGGAGGTAAGCCAGCTGTTGTTTGCGGACGACACTGCGCTTGTGGCAGGATCGGAGGAGGGATTGAGGAAGTTGGTGACAGAGTTTGGGAGAGTGTGTGACAGAAGTAAGCTGAAGATAAATGTGGGCAAAAGGTGATGAGATGTACAAGGGGTGAAAGTGGCAGTAGACTGGAAATGAGCATTAAGGGAGAGTGACTGGAGGAAAATGATAGTTTTAGATACTTGGGTGCAAATGTGGCAGGAAAAAGTGGAGTGGAGGTGGAGGTAGAATGTAGATTGAGAGAAGTAAATGCCTTGGTGGATTAAAAAGTGTAATGGGGAATAGACATTTGGGAAGGGATGTTAAGAGGAGACTGTATGAAGGAGTGATTGTGCCAACAGCACTGTATGGGGCAGAAACATGTAACATAAGAGAGGAAGAGAGAAGGAGTTTGAATGTGTTTGAGATGAGGTGTCTCAGAAGTATGATGGGGGTTACTGGGCTGGATAGAGTGAGAAATGAGGAGGTGAGACTAGTAAAAGAGGAGGTGAGACTAGTAAAAGAGGTATGGAAGGAAGATGTGGAGGGACTGAACATGAGGGGACATCCTCGGGTGAGGTGGATGGATGGGGTGAAGGGGGCTTTGGGGAAGAGGGGTATGTCTGTTGAGGAAGGATGGGAGAGGACAGATGACAGGGGTCAATGGAGAATGGTTGTATATGGATGATGTTGTAATGCATGAGGTGGAATGGGCGGGGGGATGGGGGGTGAGGTAGTATGTGTGAGCAAAATTTGACGCAGCCTGAAGGGATTTCTCCCCGTCTTCTCCTTTTATGCATGATGGGGGGACAGAGAGGGGGGGTCGCCGATTTAATGAAGTGGCCTTCCTGAGGATGTGCTGTGTCTTGCGACACTGCTTCTGACCCAGGGCAGTGGACAAGGTGCAGGGATGACCTGTCATCCAGGTGGTGCTACGATATGAGGGAGGGTGGAGGGGTGTGGAGTGTACTCAGGGATGGAATGGGTGGGAATGATTTTATGCCTTTTCCTTTTTGGCTATCTTCCTTGTAAGGGGGAAAAAGCCTTGGTATATGTATTTATGCAGTGATTTATGCCCCACCTAAAACTCCCGCATGGAATGAAAATGAACACCCCAAAATGCTGGAAGACACAAGAAAAACACTATATGAAATACTAAAGAAGGAAATCTGGTAATTACGAGTGATTTTAACTTGAAAGAAAAATGTTGGGAAGCGATGACTGTGAAAGGTGGAGAAGATCACTGGGGAAACATATTACTGGAAATGACCATTGATTTTACATTGACACAATGGGTCAAGTAAAACCCCAAATATAGAAATAACAATGAACCCTCAAGATTGGATTTGATATTCATATCAGAACCCGAAATTGTGGATAAAATCAAATACAAGACACCAATTGGAAAAAGTGATCACATACTAACAGAACTAGAATTAAAGGAAGAAACAAATATAAAAAATAATGAAAAACACAGAAAAGGAAGACTAATGTAAAACAAAGCAGATTTTGAGATACTTTGAGAATTTTTTTAAGAAGCAAAGGTGGAAGAGAAATGGACAATTTGGAAGAACATCTATAATGAAGGTGTGGATAAGTATGTACATACATACATATACCAAGGCTTTTTCCCCCTTACAAGGGAGGTAGCCAAAAAGGGAAAGGCATAAAATCATTCCCACCCATTCCATCCCTGAATACACTCCACACCCCTCCACCCTCCCTCTTATCTGAGCACCTCCTGGATGACGGGTCATCCCTTCACCTTGCCCACTTTCCCGGGTCAGAAGTAGTGTCGCAAGACACAGCACATCCACAGCAAGGCCGCTTCATTAAATCGGCGACCCCCCCTCTCCATCCCCCCATGCATAAAAGGAAAGGACGGGGAGAAATCCCTTCGGGCTGCGTCAAATTTTGCTCACACATACTACCTAGCCAAAAACAGGAAAAGGTATATATAAAATCCTGGTATAATAAAAAGTGTGGTGAGGCATAATACAGAAGAGATAAAAACTGGAAAAGGTAGAGGGAAAAAAAAAAAAAAAAAAAAAAAAAGAGAAATGGAAAATATACACCAAACTAAGATATATGTAAAAATACATAGAGAAGAAAAGAGAAATTATGAAAAGGACATAATAGGTAAATATAAAGATCAACCCAAATTATTTTATAGATATGTAAATGACTAAACAGGAAATACTTAAATTACGTCAAGGTAATAGAGAATAAACAGAAGATATAGAAATGGCAGATATTATGAACAAACATTTCAAATCTGTATTCACCAAAAATGCACGACTCCTAATCCCGTTTAGGAAGAAAGTCAAGCATAAGTACACATGGGAGAGAGCGGTGGATGGAAGGGTGGCAGATAGAGCGTTAATTGACTATATAGTGGTGACCAGGAGTATGGTAGGAAGAATTAAGGATGTACATGTTCTAAGGGGAGAGAGTAGGGGAATAGCAGATCATTTTCTGGTGGAAGGTAAATTGAGAGTGGAGAATAGGTGGAGAAAGTGGAAAAGGGCAGAAGGTAGGGAGGTACTTAGAGTAAACTGCTTAAATGAGAAAGAAAAGGAAAATGAGTATAAGAAGCTGAGAGAGGAGTGGGAGGGAGTGAAGGATACAGTAGAACTAGGAGTTGAGGAGGAATGGGGATGGTTCAAGGAGGGAGTCATAAGGTGTACAAAGATGGTGTGTGGAACAAGGAGGGCAGGAGGAAATAGAAGGAAGGGTAGTGAGTGGTGGGATGAGGAAGCAAAGATGGACGTAGAAGAGAAGAAGCAGGCATTCATAGATCGGCTACAAATTAGGCATAGGGAACTGTATGAGAGGTACAAAGTAAAGAGAAGGGAAGTTAAGCATAAGATAGAGGAAGCAAAGAGGAAAGATGTGAAATGGGGTAAGAGTATGACAGAAAATTTTGAAAGTAATAAAAAAATGTTTTGGAAAGAAATTAAAAGAGGAAGAGGAGGCGAATCAAGTAGAGAAGAAAAGGTAAAAGGTGCAGATGGAGAGATGATAATGGAAGAGAAGGCAGTGAGAGGAAGGTGGGCAGAGTATTTTAGGGAGTTGCTAAATGTGAAGGAGGATAGGGAGGGAAAGGTAGTTGCAGTGGGAAGCACTAAGAAAATGAGAGTGATGAGTGAGAAAAATGGAGGAGAAATAGGGAAAGATGATCTGATAGCAGCTGTTAAGATGATGAGAGCAGGTAAGGCACCTGGGTTGGATGGATGCCATGCAGAATGTCTAAAAAAAAAAGGAGGTACAGTGATGGTGAACTGGCTGGTGAGGTTATCTAATGTTTGCTGGAGAGAGGGTAGAGTATTGGGGGACTGGAGGAGTGCCTATATAGTTCCACTTTACAAGGGAAAGGGGGACGTGTGAGTGTAGTAGTTTCAGAGGGATCAGCTTGTTGAGTGTAGCTGGGAAGGTTTATGGGAGGGTCTTGATTGAGAGGATTAGGAGAGGAACAGAGGGAGTAATTGGTGAGTAAGTGTGGTTTTAGCACAGGTAGGGGTTGTGTAGATCAGATTTTTGTGATAAGACAGGTATCAGAAAGCTACAGGAAAAGGTAAGGATGTTTTTTGGGCTTTTATGGATTTGGAAAAGGCTTACTACATGGTAGACAGGAAGGCACTGTGGGAGGTACTGCACATATATGGGATAGGAGGAGAGCTGTTAAGAGCAGTCAAGAGTTCTTACGAGAATAGTAGAGCTTGTTAGGATTAGAAATGGAGAGAGTGAATGGTTTGAGGTAAAGGTGGGACTTCAACAGGGATATGTTATTTTGCCCTGGCTGTTCAATCTAAACATGGATGGGGTGGTGCAAGATGTGAATACAAGGCTAGTGGGTCAAGAGTTGGAGATGGTTAAAGAAAATGGAGAAAAGTGGGAAATAAGCCAGTTGTTGTTTGCTGATGACACTGTTCTTGTAGCAGGATCAGAGGAGGGATTGAGGAAGTTAGTGACAGAGTTTGAGGTGTGTGAAAGAAGGAAGCTGAAGATAAATGTGGGCTAAAGGTGATGAGATGTACAAGGGGAGAGAGTGACAGCAGGCTGGAAGTGAGCACTAAGGGTGAGAGACTGGAGGATGTGGATAGTTTTAGATACTTGGGTGCAAATGTGACAGGAAAGGGAGGAGTGGGGGGTGGAGGTAGAATGTAGATTGAGAGAAGCGAGTAAATGCCTTGGTGGATTAAAAAGTGTAATGAGAAATAGACATCTGGGAATGGATGCTAAGAGGTTATATTTACCTAGTTGTATTTACCTAGTTGTATTTTGCGGGAAGGGGAGCTATGCTCGTGTTGTCCCGCCTTTGTATCTTGCAGTGTCTAGTTTGTTTTTAAACTCATGAATGGTTTTTGCGCATACTATTTCATTGTCCAGTTTGTTCCAAGTGTCCAAAACTCTATGAGGAAAACTGTTTTTCTTCAGTTCTCTTCTATAGCTATGTTTTTTTATTTTCTTTCCATGTCCTCTTGTGTTTCTTTTGTCCCAGTTAAGTAAGTTCTCACTATCGAGTACCTCTGTGCCTTTCATGATTCTGTAGATGGTCAATAGGTCACCTCTCTCTCTTCTTTGCTCCAGTGTCGGTAACTCCAGTTTAGCCAATCTCTCTTCGTATGATAGGTTTGCAAGTGCAGGTGCCATTTTTGTAGCTGCTCTTTGGATTCTTTCTATTTTCTTTATATTCTTTTTGGTACTGGGGGACCACAATGTCGCTGCATACTCTAATCTAGGCCTTATCAATGTAACCAATATTTTTTTCATCATGTCTTCGTCCAAGTATGTAAACGCCACTTTTATTGATCTTAGCAAGTTGTAAGTCTCCCCGACAATTTTGTTAATCTGTATATCATAGGACAAGTCGTTCGTGATAATTACTCCCAAATCTTTTTCGGATCCTACTTTCTTTACTTCTTTGGTTCCAATTGTATATTTTCCTGATATTCTGTTTTTGCTTTTTCCAAACTCCATTATGCTACACTTCTTTGTATTAAAGTCCACTTCCCATTTCTGACTCCAGTTCCATACCCTATTTAGGTCTTCTTGCAGTGCTTCACAGTCCTCATCAGTTTCTATTTTCCTTAGCAGTTTGGCGTCATCGGCAAAGAAGCTCATGTAGCAGTTCACGTCCTCATCCATGTCATTCATATAGATAGCAAACATTATTGGTGCCAGCACAGATCCTTGCGGTACTCCACTGATCACCTCTTTCCAGTCTGAATATTTTTCTCTGAGCACTACTCTCATCTTTCTACCAGTCAGAAAGTCCTCTATCCATTTTAGTAGGTTTCCCTGTATTCCTCCTATGTGTTCCAGTTTTTTTAGTAGTTTTCTGTGTGGTACTTTGTCAAAGGCTTTTTGCAAGTCTAGGAATGCACAATCAGCCCATCCATTTCTTTCTTGCACTATGTCTATTAGTCTTGAGTAAAAGCATATTAAGTTTGTGGAGCATGATCTTCCTTGTCTGAATCCGAATTGTCTTGGGTTTAATATGTCATTGTCTTCCAGATGTTTTACCCATCTATTCTTGATTATTTTCTCACAAATTTTGGCAATGGTGCTTGTTAGTGATACTGGCCTATAGTTGGTGGGTTCTTCTTTGTTTCCTCCTTTGTGTATTGGTACAATGTTAGCGTTTTTCCAGTCCTCGGGTATCTTTCCTTCTTTGAGTGAGCTGTTTATTAAGATGTGTATTTTGTCTGTTAGTTCTTCTTTGCACTCCTTTAGAATCCAATTTGCAATACCGTCCGGGCCATGTGATTTTCTGACATCCAGCCTTGATAAATGTTCTGATATTTCCTTTAGTGATGCTGTAAACTCATTCATGAGGGGAGATTTCTTGTTTTTGTCTATGTCACAATTCGGTATTTTCTCTCTGGTGAAAACAGATTTAAAGTGATTGTTCATGACTTCGGCCATCTCTAAAATATGAAGGAGTGATTGTGCCAATAGCACTGTACGGGGCAGAAATATAGAACATAAGAGAGGAAGAGAGGAGTAGTTTGAAAGTGTTTATTTGTTTTATTATTTGTCCGTTTGTATATCATTATTTGTTTGATATTTATTTATTATTAATGTCAACTTAATATTATTTACTATTTACCTGTTTATTATCTAACTAAACCTATGCATTTATTTATGTATTCTATTTACCCCATCTGAGGTATTGGGTGCATGTTATTGTGGCAAAGAAGCATGCAGTTGATACTTTAGGGTCTATATGGGGCACCCCTATGGACCAGAGCCACACAAGGTTATAAATGGGATTTCCCAGTTTCCCTCCTAGGCCTCGAGTGAGTTTGCATATGTACAGTGTACGTATGCATGTGGTGATGTGGTATTGGGTATGATGCATTGTACATGTAGTCAGCGAGTTGATTGGGCAGCTAGCTGCATGCAACCAATGAACTTCCTTGCATACAGGTACCATGCAATTCGCAACTAGCGACATTATGTAGCATGATAGTCATGTAGAGTCTAGTCAACATGTACTAGTATATGCGTGCACACAGCTGATACGAAGCTAGGCTAGGTAAGCCATTGAACTTTAGCAGCTACACCGCGTAAACATACGTACGTACATCAACAAATTAAAGTTGATTGATGCGTTGCGTTTATGATATCGAATGATAATGCAATGATTGATCATGGGTAAGTTGTGTTTGCTCTGATCATTTCATCAGTGGTAATGGGATTTAGGGATTGCCAAATGATGGATAATGCATGAAAAACGTTGAATCTTGCTGCGGGAGCGATTTTTTTTGTGGGGGATCCCTCCCGCTATTGGATTTGCGAGAGCGACATTAGAACTTTCCCGAATGAAATTGCATGTCGCTCCCGTGTATTTTTTTTCGCTGCACCAAGTATTTCCCCTTGGATCGTAAGAGGCGAGAAAAAAGGGACGGGGATTGGGACTAGGCATCCTTCTCCCTGTAGCCCCACAGGGGACATTCCTAAAAAAAGTAAAGGCATAAGAGGGTCTAGGAATTTTCCAACCAGCACCCCAAGGTTTGGATCTTTTAACCACTTCACTCCGGACTTAAATCTCGCGGGCAGCAGCCAATGCCAGCCGTACGACGTGTCATAATAATACTCGCATCATAAAATATAGTTCTCTCTTTCACCCGCGAATTTTGAAAACCACAGAGAATGGGATTCAGGGCACATTTGGAAGAATGTAAAAACACAGGGGCGACTACAATAAATATAATCAAGACGCCGATATGGCAGCGTCGCGAATCCACTTGCTCCTCATGATGCCTACGTGTGCGGCACCGTATGGAAGGGGTTAATGTGCGTGGATGTGGTACAGATGAGAGAAAAGGGGAAGAGATAGGTAGTATGTTTGTGAGATTATAGATGTGTTGGCTTTGAGTGAAACTAAGTTGAGAGGGAAGGGCGAGGCTATACTAGTAAGTGAAGAGATAGGTAAACGTGTAGTGGAGTGGAAGTAGGTTTCCTCAAGGATAATGTGGATGAAGGTGAAACTGGGAAAGGAGCTGTGGGTTTTTGTAAGTGCATATGGTCCTGGCAGTGAGAAGTGAAGAAAGGAAGGCTTTTTGGATAGATTTAACCCCTTCCATACGGTGCCGCACACGTAGGCGTCATGGGGAGCGAGTGTATTCGCGAGGCTGCCATATCGGCGTCTTGGTTATATTTATTGTAGTCGCCCCTGTGTTTTTACATTCTCTCAAATGTGCCCTGAATCCCATTCTCTGTGGTATTCAAAATTCGCGGGTGAAAGAGAGAACGATCGATATAAGCGGTGACTATATTTTATGATGCGAGTATTATTACGACACGTCGTACGGCTGGCATTGGCTGCTGCCACTGAGATCTAAGTCCATGACGCCTACGTGTGCGGCACCGTATGGAAGGGGTTAAATGAGTGCATAGAGGGATTAGGGGTTAATGTCAATGTAGTAGTACTGAGAGCCCTTAATGCTAGGGTAGGAAATGAACCAATTGATGGAGTGGTTGGGAAATGTGGAGTTCCAGGAAAGAATTGTAGTGGAAAGTTTATGGTGATGTGTCTAGAGAGTTGATGATAGCAAATACAGTGTTTCGGAAGAAAGTAAAGCATAAGTACACATGGGAGAGGGTGGTGGATGGAAGGGTGGTAGATAGAGCATTAATGGACCATGTAGTGGTAAATAGGAGTATAATAGGAAAAGTTAAGGATGTACATGTGCTAAGGGGTGAGGGAATATCAGATCATTTTTTGGTGGAAGGTAAGTTGAGAGTGGAGGATAGATGGAGAAAGAAGAAAAGGACAAAAGGTAGGGAGCTGCTTAGAGTGAACTCTTTAAATGAGAAGGAAAAGGAGGAGTACAAGAAGAAGCTGAGAGAGGAGTGGGGAGTAAAGGATAGAGCTAGGAGTGGAGGAATAGTGATGTTTCAAGGAGGGAGTCACAAAGTTTGCAAAGATGGTGTATGGAACAAGAACGACAGGAGGAAATAGAAGGAAGGGTAGTGAGTGGTGGGATGAGGGAACAAAGAAGGTTGTAGAAGAGAAGAAGCGAGCTTTCACAGATTGGTTACAAAATAGGACAAGGGAGTTATATGAGAAGTACAAAGAAAAGAGAAGTAAAGCAAAAGGTAAAAGAGGCAAAGAGGAGAGCAGATGTGAAATGGGGTAAGAGTATGACAGAAAATTTTGAAAGTAATAAAAAGATGTTTTGGAAAGAAATTAAGAGAGGAAGAGGAGGTGAATCAAGTAGAGAAGAAAAGTTAAAAGGTGCAGATGGAGAGATGATAATGGAAGACAAGGTAGTAAGAGGAAAATGGGCAGAATATTTTAGAGAGTTGCTAAATGTGAAGGAGGATAGGAAGGGAAAGATAGCTGCAGTGGGAATTGCTAAGAAAATGACCGTGATGAGTGAGGAAAATGAAGAAATAAGGAAGGATGAACTGAAGGCAGTTGTTAAGATGAAAGCACGTAAGGCACCTGGTCTGGATGGATGCCATGCAGAATGTCTAAAAAAGGAGGTACAGTGATGGTGGACTGGCTGGTGAGGTTCTTTAATGTTTGCTGGAGAGAGGGTAGAGTGCCAGAGGACTGGAGGAGTGCCTGTATAGTTCCACTTTACAAGGGAAAAGGGGACAAGTGTGAGTGTAGTAGTTTCAGAGGGATTAGCTTGTTAAGTGTAGTTGGGAAGGCTTATGGGAGGATCTTGATTGAGAGGATTAGGAGAGGAACAGAGGAAATAATTGGTGAGGAACAGTGTGGATTTAGGACGGGTAGAGGTTGTGTAGATCAGATTTTTGTGGTAAGATATGTGAGAAAGCTATAGGAAAGGGGAAGGATGTTTTTTGGGCTTTTATGGATCTGGAAAAGGCTTATGACAGGGTAGACAGGAAGGCACTGTGGGAGGTTTTGTGGATATACGGGATAGGAGGAAAGCTTCTAGCTGTCAAGAGTTTTTATGAGAGTAGTAGAGCATGTGTCAGGATTAGAAATGGAGAGAGTGAATGGTTCGAGGTAAAGGTGGGACTTCGTCAGGGATGCGTTATGTCGCCCTGGCTGTTCAACTTGTACATGGATGGGGTGGTGCAAGAGGTAAATGCAAGGGTGGTGGGTCAGGGATTGGAGATGGTTAAAGAAAATGGAGAAAAGTGGGAGGTGAGACAGCTGTTGTTTGCGGACGACACTGCGCTTGTGGCAGGATCGGAGGAGGGATTGAAGAAGTCGGTGACAGAGTTTGGGAGAGTGTAAAAGAAGAAAGCTGGAGATAAATGTGCATAAAAGTAAGGTGATGAGATGTTCAAGGGGTGAAAGTGGCAGCAGGCTGGAAGTGAGCATTAAGGGAGAGCGCTCTGACTGGAGGAAGTGGATAGTGTTAGATACTTGGGTGCAAATGTGGCAGGAAAAGGTAGAGTGGAGGTGGAGGTAGAATGTAGATTGAGAGAAGCAAGTAAATGCCTTGGTGGATTAAAAAATGTAATGAGGAATAGACATTTGGGAATGGATACTAAGAGGAGACTGTATGAAAGTGTGATTGTGCCAACAGCACTGTATGGGGCAGAAACATGGAACATAAGAGAGGAAGAGAGGAGTTTGAATGTGTTTGAGATGAGGTGTCTGAGAAGTATGATGGGGGTTACTGGGCTGGATAGAGTGAGAAATGAGGTGAGGAGGAGAACAGGGGTGGAAAGGGAGTTGGGAGATAGGGTTGATGAAAGAGTATTAGGATGGTTTGGACACATGGAAAGAATGAGTGAAGAAAGACTAGTAAAAGAGGTATGGAAGGCAGATGTGGAGGAAGTGAACATGAGGGGACGTCCTAGGATGAGATGGATGGATGGGGTGAAGGGGGCTTTGGGGAAGATGGAAATGTCTGTTGAGGAAGGATGGGAGAGGATAGAAGATAGGGGTGAATGGAGAATGGTTGTATATGGATGATGTTGTGATGCATGAGGTGGAATGGGTGAGGGATGGGGGGTGAGATAGTATGTGTGAGCAAAATTTGACACAGCCCTAAGGGATTTCTCCTCATCTTTTCCTTTTATGCATGGGGGGACTTGCCGATTTAATGAAGCGGCCTTCCTATGGATGTGCTGTGACTTGTGACACTGCCTCTGACCCAGGGCAGTGGACAAGGTGCAGAGATGACCCAGGGCAGTGGACAAGGTGCAGAGATGACCCATCATCCAGGAGGTGCTAAGATATGAGGGAAGGTGGAGGGGAGTGGAGTGTATTTAGGGATGGAATGGGTGGGAATGATTTTATGCCTTTTCTTTTTGGCTACCTCCCTTGAAAGGGGGAAAAAGCCTTGGTATATGTATTTATTATCTACACTATTATAGTTTTTATTTATTCATTTATTTGTTTATCATTATTGATTTTTTTTCTTTTTGCATCCGACCTAGATATGGACCAAAAGGTCTCCTGTTGGCATACTCCGCCTTTGTAATCCTAGGATTGAGTGAGGAATGAGGTGAGGAGGAGAATGGGTGGAAAGGGAGTTGGGGGGTAGGGTTGATGAAAGAGTATTAGGATGGTTTGGACACATGGAAAGAATGTGTGAAGAAAGATTAGTAAAAGTGTGGAAGGCAGAGGTGGAAGGAGTGAATATGAGGGGGCGTCCTAGGATGAGATGGATGGATGGGGTGAAAGGGGCATTACAAAAGAGAGGAATGTCTGTTGAGGAAGAACGGGAGAGGACAGATGATAGGGGTGAATGGAGAAGGGTTGTGTATGGATGATGCTATGATGCATGAGGGGGAGTGGGTGGGGGATGGGGGGCAAGGAAGTATGTACGAGAAAAAATTTGATGCAGCCTGAAGGGATTTCTCCCCATCTTCTCCTTTTCTGCATGAGGGGACAGAGAGGGGGCGGGGGTCGCCAAATTTATGAAGCGGCCTTGCTGTGGATGTGCTGTATCTTGCGGCACTGCTTCTGACCCAGGGCAGTGGACAGAATACAGGGATGACCCATCATCCAGGAGGTGCCAATATAAGAGGGAGGGAGGAGGGGAGTGGTTTTTATGCCTTTTTCTTTTTGGCTACCCCCCGTGGAAGGGGGAGAAAGCCTTTGGTATATGTATGTTGTCACGTATCTCGAATGTTCACGTGTTTTCTTTGTGCGGTGGCTGTAAGTTGTCGCCCAGCACGTACTTTTAATCCCCCCCCCCTTTATCGCCCAGCTGCGCCCAAGTTTGACATACCCAGTAGGTCAAGCAATGGTCAGACCAGCAGCATCTTTTGTGATGTCCCTTGCCCTCAGGTCGAGTACCTGTGAACGTGAGCATCGGGGCGCACCTTGCCAAATTGCTTTGAGTATTTTTTTTTAAGTACTTTTAATTTTGATGTAATGTAGCTAGCATTCTATCGACTGTTAGTGTGACCAATTGTCATATGATGGTACGCAAGCCGTACCCAAATCTTTGTATCTGTAAAAAAAATTGTAATTGCATATTAATATGGTATTAACCTCTTCTATACGGTGCCGCCTGCATAGGCGGCATGAGGAGCAAGTGGATACGTGAGGCTGCCATATCGGCGTCTTGATTATATCTATTGTAGTTGTCCCTGCATAACTGACATACTCTCTAAACTGGCTTCATCACATTTTCTATGGTTATCAAAATTCACGGGTGAAAGAGAGAATGATCGATATAAGCGGTGACTATTTTCTATGATGCGAGTATTATGACCCAGCATCAAACGTCTGGCAGCTAATGCTGCCCGCGAGATTTTGGCGCGGAGTGAAGTGGTTAATGCAACTAGTATGGCAACATTTCTTTATCGCCGGCCAACTAGCTGGACATGTGTGCGCGCATGTAGTTGCCATGTGATTATGATTTTGTAACTATTATTTTTTATTGTTAAGGTTTTATATTAACCCCTTCTATACGGTGCCGTACACGTAGGCGTCATGAGGAGCAAGTGGATTCGCGACGCTGCCATATCGGCGTCTTGATTATATTTATAGTAGTTGCCCCTGTGTTTTTACATTCTCCCAAATGTGCCATGAATCCCATTCTCTTTGGTTTTCAAAATTCGCGGGTGAAAGAGAGAACGATCGATATAAGCGGTGACTATATTTTATGATGCGAGTATTATTACGACACGTCTTACGGCTGGCATTGGCTGCTGCCCGCGAGATTTAAGGCCCGTACTGAAGAGGTTAATATGTGCATTTTTCTTGTGTGTATGTAATTTTAAGGCTTGTAAGTGGGTTAGGCTTCTATGCCATTTTTCGAAGTGGGATAGGAAAAAAAATCTTTCTGTTTGTCCTTTCAGCCTTGATGGCTCCACTGTCCTATCAGGTCACTTGCCAATCCTTTAAAAGGTAGGGACCCTCTTGCTTGCTTGCTCTTTCTTCTTCATTCGACAAGTCGAGACCGGCCATTTCTGTCTCCTTCAGGGAGGTGCCCCCCCCAAGGTATGTAAGGCACCTAGGTTTTTAAGACGCAAGTGGGTTTTTTTGTAGGAAGTATATCCTAAGTTTGGGTGCAAGGTTTAGGATCCCCTTTTGAGATTAAAATTTGAATCTGGGGTGTCAAGTTAGGTTTTTGCCAGATTTCCTAGTCCCGTGGTATTTACTTTTGGGTTCGGTTTCTTTGAATAAGACATGTCAATTAGGCTTTGTCTTTTCAATCTGTTCTCGTGGGTGACCTTTAATTCTGCTCATAGTCCTGTGGTTTTGTCCTTTTGGGATAGTCTGAGTTCAACATGTCAAATAGGCTTTGTCAACTGTTTACTTTCACCCCTTTTTATTTCCATTACTTACGTGTATCATTACAGGGGTTTTACTAGTTTGATAGGTCACCTTCTTTTCTGGGTAATAGAATTAGGGGTGTCAATCTGGCTTTTTCTTGTTCGTTCCCCTGCGCACCTTGCCAAATTGGATACAGAGTGGCAATGGGATACGGGATTGGAGATAAAATAAATTAAAAACATTAGATTTTAAATCATAAAAATCCTCCCCCTCTGGTCCCACTTCATTACAATGTATTCACCAAAGAGGAAAAAAATCTACAAAACTGATCAGAGAAACAAAGTAAGATTCCTCCACTGAAGAAATTAAACATTAATCAGAATGAAATAAGGAATCAAATATTAAAGCTTGACGTTAACAAGTCATGGCCTGGATGGAGTTGCAAACTGGATACTAAAGTTATGTATAGACGAACTAACAGGAAAAATATACAAAATAATTGAATGCTCACTCAAAGAAGGAAAACTACCACGAGACTGGAAAAATGCCAATATAGCGTCGATATATAAAGGGGGAAATAAGGAAGACCCAACAAATTATATACTGGTGTCCCTAATGAGTACAATAGTTAAAATTTGTGAGAGAATCATCAAAGATAGATGGACAAAATATCTGGAGAATATACTGAACCCAAGGCAATTTGGATTCGGACAAGGACGATAGTGTACCACTAATGTAATTTGTTTCTATTCAAGATTGATAGATATATTACAAGAAAGGGATGGCTAGGCAGACTGTGTCTTCCTGGACTTACACAAGGCATTTGATAAGGTACCACACAGAAAATTACTGTATAAAATGGAAATAATAGGAAGCACGCATGGAAAACTATTGAATTGTATGGAGGACTTCCTACATAGAAGAAAAATGAGTGGTGCTAAGAGACAAATATTCAAAATGGGAAGAAATGAGTAGTAGCGTCCCCCAGGGATCAGTGCTAGCTCCGATAATGCTATATATATAAATGACATGGACGAAGGCATTGAAAGTTACATGAACTGCTTTGCAGATAATGCAAAATTATTAAAGAGAAACTCCGAAATAGACTGTGACTCATTGCAGAGGGATCTGAACAAAGTCTCAGAGTGGAACAAGAGAAGGGAGGTAGAATTCAACATCAAAAAGTGCAGTATAATTGAATTTGGAAAAAGTAAAAAGAGAATATCAGGACAGTATAAAATTGATGGAAAAGAAGTAAAGAAAGTAAATTCTGAAAGGGTTCTAGGAGTAATCATCACCAAAGACATGTTGCCAGATAAACATAAAAAATAAAATAGTTGGAGAAATATATAATTTGTTGAGATCAATAAAGGTAGCCTTTAAATACCCGGATAAGGAAATGATAGAGAAAATATTACAAACACCAATAAGGCCAAAACTGGAATATGCAGCGCTGATATGGTCACCCAGTACAAAAAAAAAAGAATACAAGAAAATTAGAAAGAATATAAAGAGCAACGACAAAGATGGTCCCAACACTTTCAAACCTGACATATAAACAAAGACTGGCCGAACTGGAATTGCCAACCCTGGAACAAAGAAGAGAACGAGGGGACCTACTAACCATCTACAGAATTATGAAAGGAAAAGAATGCCTTGATAGAGAGGACTTATTAAAATGTGACAGGAAAAACAAGACATGCAATGAAACTCAAAAAGAATAACTACAGAAGAAACCTGAAAAAGAACAGCTTTCCACACAGAGTGATAGATATATGGAATAAATTGGATGAAGAAATAGTGTGTGCAAACAATACAAGAATTTAAGAACAAACTTGATCTTGCAAGATACAAAAACAGGTCACCACAAGCATAAATACAACTAGGTACATATAGTCTCCTCTTAACATCCATTCCCAAACGCCTATTTCTTATTACTTTTTAATACCCCAAGGCATTTATTTGCTTCTCTCAATCTACATTCTACCTCCACCTTCACTCCATTTCATGCCACATTTTCCCCAGTATCTGATACTATCCACTTTCTCCAAATTTATCTTGAACTTCCTTCTTTTGCACACCTTCCCAAAATCCGTCACTAACATCCTTAATTCCTCCTCTGATCTTTCTACAAGTGCACTGTCATCAGCAAACAACAGGATTACACTGGCCTGCATTTTTTTTTTTTTTTTTTTTTTTTTTTTTTACAAAGGTCAAGGGTTTTCCAACTGATTTAGAACCCTTTTTGCATGCTGAATTAAAAAATACAGTTCATTTTCCTGGGTCAGGTCTGGTTTCAAAGATATACTGTAGTCTATTTTTATTTCAGCATATTTTTCCAAAATATTGCAATTATCCAAGCATTTATGGGCTTTGTTTTCCCTTTTCAGGTCTAGATATGTATAAAAATGGATTGGAAGTGTAAAAACCATCTTAATTGATTCTGTTACATCTGCAGACATGTGGTACTTCCAGATTGTCAAACAGAAAATCATGGATTTTGTGAAGGCATATAAAGCTTACTTTGGAGTCAAACTAGGGGACCAGGATAAACCAATAGCTCCCCACATCTGCTGCAAAACATGTGTAGAGAAATTACAGGATTGGAGGAACAAGAAAAGGAGGAGTATACCATTTGATGTCCCAGTGGTGTGGAAGGAAAGGAAAGGTCACATTACCGACTGCTACTTTTGCATGACAAATCTAAAAAGCATCAATTGCAAGAACAAGCACCATGTTCAATACTCTGATGTTCCTTCTGCCATAAAGCCAGTCCCCCATGGCCCTGATCTTCCTGTTCCTGAGCCAAATGTCACCATGGAGTCTAGTTCCGATTCCAAATCTAGTGACATGACTGATATACCTGAGTGTGGTGCATACAGGCTAGAAGAGGATGACCAATTGGTGCCTGGTTGTCCCTTAAGTCAGTCATTGCAAACTTCCTTGGCAACCACAGAAGTTTCCAGTATCAGAAGCTGGTTGATGAGTTAATGGAGAATTTCTG
The DNA here is from genome assembly GCF_046742065.1 of Oratosquilla oratoria. NCBI lineage: Eukaryota > Metazoa > Arthropoda > Malacostraca > Stomatopoda > Squillidae > Oratosquilla > Oratosquilla oratoria. The sequence goes on along the minus strand of NC_134800.1, from coordinate 33,030,960 downwards.
CCAACTTGGTGTGTGCATGTCAGTGAAAATGCTCTTCCCCCGGTTTCATCTGGACTATTTTCCAGAGAATTGTGGAGACTTCAGTGAAGAACAAGGTGAGTGCTTTCACAAAGATATCAGTGTTATGGAGGAATGCTATCAAGGCCGATGAGATGTCAACTTTCTGGCTGACTACTGCTGGTGCCTGAAGAGGGATGTGGAGTCTGCTCAGCACAAACCGAAGTCCCTAAAGAGACCATTCATCCATGAGTAGCCTCATTAGTTTATTACACTCTTCTTGCTATCTATCAAAAATATTGTGTAACCCTTCTGTGAATAAATCAGTCTAATATTTTCAATATTGCATTTCATTCACCTACAAATAGATTGGAATTTAGGATATTTTTGATGTGCTAATATTTCATTAACTTGATCTGAATGAGTAAAATGAGCATGATTTTTGGAATCAGTGCAAAAACTGACCTAAAATCTGTTATTATATGTTAGACTTTGAAAACAGCACAGGCCAGTGTTATCTCCCATTTTTCTCCATTTTCTTGAACCATCTCCAATACCCAGCCCATTACCTTTGCAATTACCTCTCACACCACCACATCTATATATAAATTGAACAGCCAAAACAACATAACACATCCCTGGCAAAGTCCCACCTTTATCTCAAACCACTCACTCTCTCAATTTCTAATTCTAACACAGGCTCTATTACTCCCATAAAAACTCTTGACTGCTCATAACCGCTTTCCTCCTACCCCATATATCTACAATACCTCCCACAGTGTCTTCCTGTCTACCCTGTCATAAAAGTTCCAAATCCATAAAGGTCTAAATAATATCCCTACCTTTTCCTAAAGTTTTCTCACATATCTATCTTACCACAAAAATCTGATCCCAGCAAGCTCTACTTGTCCAAACTCCACACTGCTCCTCTCCTAATCCTCTCAATCAAAACACTCCCATAAGCCTTCCCAATTATACTCAGTGATCCCTCTGAAACTACTACACTCACACTTGTCCTCTTTTCCCTTGTAAAGTGCAACTATAGAGGCACTCCTCCAGTCCTTCAGCGCTCTACCCTCTTTTAGACAAACATTATACAACCTCACCAGCCAGTCCACCATCACTGTACCTCCCTTTTTTTTTTTTTTACAAACTCCACATGACACCCATCCAACCCAGATGCCTTACCTGGTTTCATCATTTTAATAACTGCTTTATTTCTTTATTTCTTCCATTTTCCTCATTCATCACTGCCATTTTCTTAGCACTTCCCACTGCAACTACCTTTCCCTCCCTATCCTCCTTCGCATTTAGCAACTTCCTAAAATACTCTACCCATCTTACTCTTACTGCCATCTCTTCCATTATAATCTCTCCATCTGAACCTTTTACATTCTCTACTTGATTTGCCTCCCCCTTCCTCTTTTCAGTTCCTTCCAAAAAATATTATTTCAAAATTTTCTTTCATACTCTTACCCCATTTCACATCTGCTCTCATTTTTGCCTCCTGTATCTTATTCTTTACTTCTCTCTTTGTTCATCTCATATGATTCTCGTCCTATTTCATAACCAATTTCTGAATGCTTGTTTCTCCTTTTCTACAACCTTCTTTGATTGATTGATTAAAGGTTATCTGGCGTCGTAACTGCAGAGGTCATAGACGCCGAATTGTTAAATTCTAAGATTCAATTTTGGGTATAGATAATATAGTGATTTACTATGTATAGATGAAGGTAAATATTATTAAATCTAAATTCAGTATCAGGTATTAGTTACCAAATAGTGTAATGGTTATATATATATACAGGGTCTAACAGATAAATCCGTACAACTTCTTATCACATGTTTTAAGATTAATATCTCGGGTTATAATAAACAGTTATGAAATTTTCAGTATATTTAGAAAAGGCAATAAGAACAATGATTTCATTCAATGTAACCACCTTCAGCTGTTATGACGCTTTCAACGGGTTTACGAAACTTGGATACAGCGTTGATGATCTCAGACTTTGATAATGAACCCACAGCCTTCTTGATGTCTGTCTTCAGGGTTGTTATACTTCTGTGTGGCTTGTCACATGCCTTGGCCTCAATTTGCGCCCAAAAATAATAATCTAAAGGGCTTAGGTCTGGCGAATTTGAGGGCCACAACTCTTTGTTCCAGAACTGCACATTTGACCCTTCGAGAAGGTTGGTGGTCCTCTTCGCTGTGTGGGCTGGAGCCGAGTCTTGTTGGAAGACAAACTGGTTGCCACTAGCCTTATCTTTCATCCAGGGTATTATTTTCTCTTCTAGAACTTTGCAATAGACAACGGCATTGACTTTCTCCTTGTTGTTGAAGAAGTGAGTGAAGACGTCCCCCTCAGTTGACACCACACAGAGCACCATGACACTTGCTGGTTTCTTCGTCGTTGTCTTGTGTTGAACCTCTGAGGATGAGGAGGCTATCCAGCGATCATTCCGCTTATTGAAAGTCACATCAACCGTGAAAATCTTCTCGTCGGAAAAAAACTTGATGACTGAGCCATTCGACTTCATCCAGTTCAACAGCTTTTGGCACCTGGTCAAGCGGATTTCTTTCATTTTTCGTGTCAAAAGATATCTTTTTCCTTGTGAGAATGAGGTTAATCCCAATTTCTTTAATGCTCTGTGAATTGTCATTGTGCTGACACCTCTCTTCTTTGCCAATGTCGATAATGGTAAGGCTGGATTTGCATTGACACTTCTCTTGAGACCAGCTAAAAAGCGAGGTGTTAGAATTCTGCCCCTTCTGGGCTTGTGAGCAGCTCATTGGTCTTCGCCGGTCTCATCAAAACATTTACAAACATCGTAATCAGTTTGTCTGGAGTATTTTAGCATCCTTATTATGGCGCTAGGAGTGTGACCCGCGCGACGAAGTTCGCATATGGCTGAACGTTTGGCTTGTTCCATTGCTTAATGTTTATTGCACCGGTGCTAGTATACAACTGGCTAAATTATTAGACAAATGGAAGTATCTGGAAACAATCAGAATTGCCATATGGTACTTTTTAAGTGCTTAAAACCTCTTCAAAATTTGTACGGATGTATCTGTTAGACCCTGTATATATATATATATATATATATATATGGTGTTAAATTATGTTAAGATCTGAATAGAGTTAAAAGCTATTTGGTTTTAATTATTACTGTTATTACACATTTTAGGACCAACCAGTCCAAAGAGTCTAACTAGGCCCTTAGTGTTGGTCAGGAAAAAAATTGAGAAGATTGAGTAAATATATATATATAGGAGTATATCCAATGAAATGAGAGTGGTAGGATTATATTTCAATATTAATTTGTATTTGTTACTAAATTTGATCAAGTAGGTTAACTTCTTTTAAGAATTTAATGACTCCCTCATAATCATACTGCAGTTCTTTTCCCAATATCTTGGCCAAATTATAGTTACCATCTCTCTCTTTCTTATTTGGGAAATGACGCTCTCTCAGTTCTCTGTGATTAGGGCATTCAACCAGCAAATGTTTAATAGTCATGGGGATTACGCAATCTTCACAGTATGGTTGATTTTCACAACTCATGAGATATCCATGGGTCAGCCTTGAATGTCCTATGTGGAGACGACACATAATTACTTCCCATTTCCTTGGCATAATTTCATATTTCCAAGGGTGTATATTTGTGGTGATCTCTTTCATTCTACTAAATTTCTTTGATAAATGTATGATTTTCATATTCTGAAGTAGCTTTATCATAATCTAGCATATTTCTATTAAAGGAAAATGTGATAAAACTACCAAAAATGAAGGAAAAGAAAATTCATTGGGAGACACTGCTTCAGTCAGAATCTGCAGCTGTTGTTTGTTTACATTAGTTAGTACTAGTAGCACACAATGTCGTCACATGATGGCAGCACGAATTGATGTTTATTTATGTTGAAGTAGAAGCATTGCAGTATAGTACAAAATATATATATATATACTGTATATATATATATAATATATATATATACAGGCACTCCTTGTTTAACGACCTACTCGGTTAACGACAACTCGGAGTAACGACGGGCTTTATGACAGACCAATATTCGTTTAACGTAAATCTCCCAAAGTTACGACGTCGTGTACGATAATTAAGTTGGCTGAGGCAAATTTGTATGATGTTATAAATGAACTTGTATGGTGGATAATAGTTTGTGAAAAAAGCAAAACCATACAAAAACTGCTAAATTGTGCAACTGGTAAAACCAAAAAGGGAAACCATGCTAAAGAAATAATTTTATTGGACTTAAAGAGTCGGTGTCGGATAAAATATTCCGACTCCTAGTACATACATATACCAAGGCTTTTTCCCCCTTACAAGGGGGGTAGCCAAAAAGAAAAGGCATAAAATCATTTCCACCCATTCCATCCCTGAATACACTCCACACCCCTCCACCCTCCCTCATATCTGAGCACCTCCTGGATGACAGGTCATCCCTGCACCTTGTCCACTGCCCTGGGTCAGAAGCAGTGTCGCAAGACACAGCACATCCACAGCAAGGCCGCTTCATTAAATCGGTGACCCCCCCCTCTCTGTCCCCAAATTGCATAAAAGGAGAAGACGGGGAGAAATCCCTTCATGCTGCGTCAAATTTTGCTCACACATACTACCTCACCCCCCCCACCCATTCCACCATTCTCCATTCACCCATCTTCTGTCCTCTCCCGTCCTTCCTCAACAGACATTCCCCTCTTCCCCAAAGCCCCCTTCACCCCATCCATCCACCTCATCCTAGGACGTCCCTTCATGATCATTCCCTCCACATCTGCCTTCCATACCTCCTTTACTAGTTTTTCTTCACTCATTCTTTCCATGTGTCCAAACCATCCTAATATTCTTTCATCAACCCTATCTCCCAGCTCTATTCCCAAATGTCTATTCCTCATTACACTCTTAAATCCACCAAGGCATTTTCTCGCTTCTCTCAATCTACATTCTACCTCCACCTTTTCCTGCCACATTTGCACCCAAGTATCTAAAACTATCCACTTTATCCAGTCGCTCTCCCTTAATGCTCACTTCCAGTCTACTGCCACTTTCACCCCTTGTACATATCATCACCTTACTTTTACCCACATTTATCTTTCGCTTTCTTCTATCACATACTCTCCCAAACTCTGCCACCAACTTCCTCAATCCCTCCTCCGATCCTGCCACAAGCGCAGTGTCGTCCGCAAACAACAGCTGGCTCACCTCCCACTTTTCTCCATTTTCTTTAAACATCTCCAATCCCTGACCCACTACCCTTGCATTCACCTCTCGCACCACCCCATCCATGTATAAGTTGAACAGCCAGGGCGACATAATGCATCCTTGACGAAGTCCCACCTTTACCTCGAACCACTCACTCTCTCCATTTCTAATCCTGACACATGCTCTACTACTCTCATAAAAACTCTTGACAGCTCCTAGAAGCTTTCCTCCTATCCCATATATTTGCATACATAACCTCCCACAGTGCCTTTCTATCTACCCTATCATAAGCCTTTTCCAGATCCATAAAAGCCCAAAAAAACATCCTTCCCCTTTCCTATAGCTTTCTCACATATCTGTCTTACCACAAAGATCTGATCTACACAACCTCTACCCGTCTTAAATCCACACTGTTCCTCACCAATTACTCCTTCTGTTCCTCTCCTTATCCTCTCAATCAAGATCCTCCCATAAGCCTTCCCAACTACACTTAACAAGCTAATCCCTCTGAAACTACTACATTCACACTTGTCCCCTTTTCCCTTGTAAAGAGGAACTATACAGGCCCTCCTCCAGTCCTCCGGCACTCTACCCTCTCTCCAGCAAACATTAAATAACCTCACCAGCCAGTCCACCATCAACCTCCCTTTTTCAGACATTCTGCATGTCATCCATCCAGACCAGGTGCCTTAACTGCTTTCATCATCTTAACCCCTTCCATACGGTGCCGCACACGTAGGCGTCATGAGGAGCAAGTGGATTCGCGATGCTGCCATATCGGCGTCTTGATTATATTTATTGCAGTCGCCCCTGTGTTTTTACATTCTCCCTAATCTACTCTTAATCCCATTCTCTGTGGTTTTCAAAATTCATGGGTGAAAGAGAGAACGATCGATATAAGCCTTGACTATATTTTATGATGCGAGTATTATTATGACACGTCGTACGGCTGGCATTGGCTGCTGCCCGCGAGATTTAAGTCACGTAGTGAAGTGGTTAACAACTGCCTTCACCTCATCCTTCCTTATTTCTCCTCCATTCTCCTCACTCATCACTCTCATTTCCCACTGCAGCTATCTTTCCCTCACTATCCTCCTTCACATTTAGCAACTCCCTAAAATATTCTGCCCATCTTCCCCTTACTGCCTTCTCTTCCATTATCATCTCTCCATCTGCACCTTTTACCTTTTCTTCTCTACTTGATTTGCTTCCTCTTCCTCTTAATTTCTTTCCAAAACATCTTTTTATTACTTTCAAAATTTTCTGTCATACTCTTACCCCATTTCACATCTGCTCTCCTCTTTGCCTCCTTTACCTTGTGCTTTACTTCTCTTTTCTTTTCTTTGTACCTCTCGTATGACTCCCTCGTCCTATTTTGTAACCAATCTGTGAAAGCTCGCTTCTCTTCTACAACCTTCTTTGTTTCCTCATCCCACCATTCACTACCCTTTCTTCTATTTCCCCCTGTCCTTCTTGTTCCACACACCATCCTTGCACACTTTATGACTCCCTCCTTGAACCATCTCCATTCCTCCTCCACACCCATCTCCACTCTATCCTTTACTCCCTCTCACTCCTCCTTCAGCTTCTTTTCGTGCTCCTCCTTTCCCTTTTCATTCAGTGTTCACTCTAAGAACCTCCCTACCTTTTGTCCCTTTCCTCTTTCTCCATCTATCCTCCACTCTCAACTTACCTTCCACCAAAAAATGATCTGATATTCCCCCACCCTCTCCCCTTAGCACATGTACATCCTTAACTTTTCCTATCATAATCCTTTTTACCACATAATCCATTAGCGCTCTATCTACCACCCTTCCCTCCACCACCCTCTCCCATGTGTACTTATGCTTGACTTTCTTCCGAAACACTGTATTTGCTATCATCAACTCTCTTTCTTGACACATTTCCACCATCAACTCTCCACTACAATTCTTTCCTGGAACTCCACATTTCCCAACCACTCCATCGATTGGACCATTTCCTACCCTAGCATTAAGGTCTCCCAGTACTATTACATTGACATTTCTTCCTTAATCCTCTATGCACTCATTTAAATATATACAAAAGGCCTCCCTTTCTTCTACACTCCGACTCCTAATACTCTTAGAAATCCGACTCCAACTCCTAGTACTCTTAGAAATCCGACTCCGACTCCTAGTACTCTTAGAAATCCGACTCCGACTCCTAGTACTCTTAGAAATCCGACTCCGACTCCAGCTAAAACCTCCGACTCCGCAACCCTGCCTTTGAAGGACACACAGAGTGAGAATTATCCAAATCGGGATTTGAAAAGGCGGAAGGGTCAGCATCGGTTCCCTCCTGGTCAATTGGTTTTGGAGGAGGAGAGGCCTCCAAAACCTGGGAGGATGATTCAACCATAATTGGATGGAATCAAAGTTTTATGGTATAGCCTACTACAGGAGTCCCTCAAATAATGCGGATTCGAATAACACGGATTCAATCATACACGGATTTTATTTCAAAACCATCTCAAATGTAGAGAACCGTTTTAAAATTTGCGCTGAGTCAGACACGCATACGCACACACGTGGCAACATCGCAAACATTTGTGGTGACTGCTTTCTATTTTACCATACACAGTCGATCCTCATATAACGCAGTCATTATGTACACTGGGAACTGCTCAAACAAGGGTGTGGGGCGAGGGGATAGCCGTGGGTGGCTGCCTACGGTTACATGTCAACCTCTGGGTACTGATGCAGGAGGGAGGGAGGGGAGGAGAGGGGGAGTAGGGGGTGGTAGGGGGGTAGCCAACAAGCCTTAGTTTGTCGCTTCCACCACCTGCACCATGCTGTCGTGAAATTTTACCGCCCTAACCTGTTGAAGTGTAATGTTTTTCGTTTGGAACACAACTAATAAGGCTGATAATGACTGTGCTTGTCGTGTCTTGATTTCTCTTATGAGGTTCTTGTTATTACTGGCGGTGGTGGTTTGGGAGATCAAAAACAGTCATATACATACTTACACACGTGTAGACATGCACTAGGTAAATACAACTAGGTAAATACTAGGTAAATACACGTAGACACGTGTTAGACAACCAGTGTATGTTGTGAATGCGCATGCATGTACACACAAATACGAACAGACACACGCACGTACATGCTTACTTGTACATGTGAACAGACACACGCACGTACATGCTTACTTGTACATGTGAACAGACACACGCACGTACATGCTTACTTGTACATGTGAACAGACACATGCACGTACATGCTTACTTGTACATGTGAACAGACACATACACGCACGCACGCACACACACACATACATATGCCACATACACACACATATACATACGCCACATACACACACGTGTATACGCCACATACACACACACACGTGTATACGCCACATACACACACATATGTATATACGCCACATACACACATGCATATATGCAACATACACACATGTATATACGCACAAACACATACATACGCCACAAACGCCACATACACGCGCGCGCACACACACACACATACATACGGTTCTCAGTATTTAATATGGAAAGTCAGCATACGTGGATTTGGTCATACGCGGTAATTTCAGGAACCTAACCCCCGCGTTATTTGAGGGACTCCTGTACTTAAAGAGAGCTTTCAGTAAGTTGTAGGGCCACACCATAAGCAACATGAGGTTTGAAGTGCGTGGAAAGAGATACTGTAGGTGCCTGGCACGCCAGTCACTTAAGGAAAGTCCCTGCAGAGCCAGAAATGGCTATTTACAGGTAGAGGGCCTCGGCGTCGAGTTTTTTGGCTTTGACAACCCGTTTGTCCTCTGTAGTTTTGTCCCATATAGTATGAGGCCGGTGTAGCCACCCTTTTACTTGTACTGGAAGGGAGAACGGTATCAAGCTCAGGAGTCCTCCTTCCCATAAGCATCCACTGACCACCGAACCTTGCGAGCCCTCGCCAGTGGCACCTGTCACCAGGTGGGCCCCCACCAACTCGTCAGCTACCAGCACACAGGTCAGAGAGAAATCGGGAACTTAGAACTACCTAAAGAAGGAGCAAGAGAAAGTCTAGGGTGCTTCTCAGGGAAGGCAATCTGGAGCTTTCCAGAGAGCCTATCCCGAGATAATAGCCTGTTCAGAAAGAGAAGAAAGAGTGCAGTAACTAAGAAGGGTAGGGATAAACGAGCCATCAAATGAAAGAGGGGTGGGGGTCGTTTACCAGTTACACTTCAGGCTGTGAGTCTTGGTCTGACAGCTCCAGTATGGTCTGTGCAGCATGATTGAATCTGCCAGGGAGGAAAACTCTCCCCGCTGCCATAGCCCATACCTTTATCACTATGCACAAGCCCCTCCAGGACTGCAACCTGCTCACAGGGCGGAGGGGCCCAAACCTTAGGGTTCTGGTTAGAAAACTCATCCCATACCCTCTTATGCCTTTGCTTTTTTAGGAATGTCCCCTTTGGGGCTAGAGTATGATACCTAGTCCTATCCCCTTCCCATTTTTGTTGCCTTTTATGACTGAAGTGGGAACGCTCAGTAGCAGCATTCTGTCTTCCCTACCACATGGTTCGTTGAAAAAAGGAAATGAATATTAAGAGAAGAAGTACAGGGCAGTGTTAAGAGTGGAGGACAGCATAATGGAGGGACAATTGCAGTATAGTAAGTCCTCGTTATACGGTACATATGCATTCCTGAAAACCTTACCGCAAATTGAAATTACCGTATACCAAACCCATTATATCATGTAATAATAGGATATGGCAGACATACCTTCTCCCTGCTCTTTCCTCTTCAAAACACGAGCGGATACTGTATCTGTTTATTTTTCTTACCGTAAAAAGAATTGAGGGTAGTAATTACCAAATACCGTAACTGAATTTATTGGATAAAGAATTACTGTATAAGGAAGATTCACTGTACAATAAAGTAGGATCATTTCTCTATGAATACAGATTTCCTCTATTACAGACAAAATGATGTGTGGCTCTGGTCTGTAGGGGCACCCCATATAGACCCTAAAGTATCAGCTGAATGCTACTGAGCAGATTTTAACCCTAAAATAACGTGCAGCTAATACCCCACAAGGGAATGCTATTAACTGCAAATGATTATCATCCTATGAAAGCATGCTATCACTGAAAATTTGGAAATCTGACAACCTTGATATTCCCTCATTTTATCTAATTAGAACCCTTTCTATATCCACACAAAATTACTCAAGATAAAGCTAATAAAAACTGCTACACAATAGTTGCAAATTCACAGTGGATCTCACACATTCAACAGACTCACCTGAAGGAGTTTGGCAGCAAGCTTCTGTGATTCATCAGTGTCTAGACTCTGAGCTGCTGCTACCTGACTTTGCATAGCAGCAATGTTAAAGAGCACACAGACCTTCTCATATGCCAATGAGGACACAGCTATAACAGAAAATAAGAATCAAATGACGAGCTTACTCTATAGTGAAGGTTAACAACACAATGACTTTTGACAAATGATGTAGAACAAATGTCCCAAATACAAATATACTTCTAAACACACACAATGAGGAAAAGCTTACTGAGGCTAATTCTTCCACCAAATATTGATCCTTTATCAAATGCATCTTTCCATTTAAAGGGGATTTGTACTTCACTGGCAGGAATCTTTGTCTCAACAGCAACAATTTGGTCATAATATCTGAAAAGAAATAAATTAAAATATATATATATATATATATATATATATATATATATAGATACATACATAATATGAAAACAAAGTTTAATGTAGAACTGACTATGGCCATGACACTATATGGAGACATTGAAGAGGCTTGGAATCTGAGAGAAGCACTAATAAGCCTGAATGTGTGTTTGAGAAGTATGGTGTTACATGGATGGACAGAAAAATGTAGAAGCAAGGCACTAGGGGTGGAAAGAACTATCAAACAGGATAGATGAAAGGGTGCAGAGAAGGTTTAGGCATATGGAAAACAAGAGGTGGAAGGAGTGAACTTGAAAATACTAAGAATTAGGTGGATGGCCAGGGTAAAAGAATCACTGGGTTCAAAAGGAAGGTCTATCAAGCAAGGAAGAGAGGGCAAAAGATAAGTGTGAAAAGAGAATGGCAAATGAATGAAAAAACATGGCCCAAAAGGATGTTCTTGTCTGGTCCATAATCTTTTTCAGACGAATGAGCGTTTGCATGTGCGTGCGCATGTCACATCAGAAAGTGGTAGTGGTAAAATAGCTCTCTCTATTGGGCCTTGCCATAGAAATCCTGTGTCTCCCTGCACTGGCTTCAACCTATTGTGGGAGGGAATAGCAATGACACTTCACCCATCAGGTGCTAAGATTGGGGGGGGTAATATTAGAGTTTGGATAGGTGTAGGATGGGTGGATACTTTGACTTGACCATACACACACCCTAATCAGGCAGAAAGGGTATTTTGGTATGTATTCATACAGATGTACATAAACTGTAAGGATCAATGACAAGTACCTCTATGTGAAGGACAGGAATCTGCCCATTTCCAAAACCAGTCAACCCCCTCATCTTCATCAGGATGTGCAGCCCTGAGGAACTGATTGATTGATTTATGAAATTTTTGGCTCGAAGGCCAAGCGCCGGAGCCAGTAGGCCATTCAGCGCATATTTATCTCATAGATAAAAATTCAAGTAAAACAGTAAAAACAATACACATTCACAAAAACACATCACAATAACATACACTCACAAGCACTCATATACACAATCTTAAATTTCATAAAATAAACCATGTCTTTCAAAAACTTTACAACATTCTTCACATGAGCTTCCTCCCCTAAAATTTGTTTAAAAGATAAATTTGTTAAAAAATTTGCCCTGCACTTATTAGAGAATGCAGTGCACTGAATTAAAATGTGTTTTATTGTAAAAACTACTTGGCAAGTGGAACATTGGGGGGCCAGCCTTTCTGCTCCACTTGCCATAAAAAAATTATGGGTAATGTAGGAATGGCCAATTCTCAATCTTGTTAGAACAATACTTGACCTTCTGTCCAAAGGACACTTCCAAAGGTTCACCAAGGGGTGAATCTCTTAACTTGTAACTACCGTCCAGCCTTGTCCATTGTTCTTGCCACTTTTCCATTCTATAACGATGAATTACCATGTGGGTATCATTTACATGGGACAGCACCCAGCAAAAGTTTACTTTTATTTTCTTTCTGTTAATAAGAATCAACCAGTCCTGTATTTCTTGGATTAAAAAGTGACAAGGTAATAATGTATTTAGAGAGGATACAATGCTCATGGAGTCTGAAAATAACGACGTTCTTATTACATGGAACAGAATTAAAAACAAATTTGAGGGCGTTACTGACTGCCAGCAGTTCAGCAGTAAAAACAGAGCTAAAATGAGGCAACTTTCTCTTTAAAACTGTGCTATCAGATACAACAGCACAACCAACACCATCTTGGGATTTTGATCCATCTGTACAAATAAAAATTGAATCAGCATGTACTGATGTTCTAAAAATTCACTTTTTAGCTCTACAGCAGTTCTATTTTTCTTGTTTTTAAGAGGACATATTACAGTGGGGTATCGGTTCCAAGGAGGAAATTTGGGAGGCGTGATCTCAGCAATTGTATTAGGAACAAGTCCTACCTTCTCTGTTCCAACTTCACATCTCACTTCTAAAGGTTTCGGCAGAGTATTTTTCCTTGGAGCTCTGTCTACTGGCTGCTTTACATATTTGAAGTTTGGATTCTGTTTTGATGTCAAGACACGATATATATATCTAAGGCTTAATTCCTCCCTGCGAATATACAGGGGAGGAACTCCTGCATCCACATACAAGCTATCCACTGGAGATGTTCTATAGGCTCCAGAACAGATCTGCAAAGCCATATTGTGGACTATATCAAGCTTTTTTAATGAAGTTTTACATGCTGATCCATAAATTTGACATCCATAATCCATTTTGCTAAGGCACAATGTTTGGTAAAGCCTTATTACTTATTAAAGTTATACGATCTGCTCCCCAGTTGAAACGAGACACTACCTTTAGTATATCAAGTCACTGTTTAACAGTGTATACAACATCGTTTATGTGATGAGTGAATGTCAACCTTTTGTCCAAAACCAGACCCAAGTATTTTACTTGATCTTCATATGGTAATATGACACCCTCTAAGAATAGTGTTGGTATTTCTTCCTTGCGTCTTAGTCTGGAACACCTTATGGTTTTGGTTTTTTCAGCAAAGAATCTGAAGCCCCTGCTATTAACCCATGATGTTGCTAAGTTAATAACCTCTTGAATCTTTTGGCCTGTTTCTAATGTTGTCGATTTGCTGCACACAATAGCAAAGTCATCAGCATAAGCCAATCCATGAACTCCTGTGGGAACTTGTTCTAACAAACTATTAATGGCTATTCTGAAGAGTGTAGGACTCAGAACACTTCCTTGGGGAATCCCTTCCTCTTGAAGATATGCACAAGAGAAAGAAGACCCCACTCTGACTTTTAGATAACGGTCAGACAAGAAATCCTTTAAACAATTTAACATATTACCCCCGATACCCCACTCTGCAACTTGCTTCAGAATGCCTCCCCGCCAGGTAGTATCGTAGGCATTTTTCAAGGGAAAAAAACCACAGCGATGCTCGCATTCTGAATTGCAAAGGCATTCTGAATCTCGAGTGATAAAAAGTAAGGGGTCCAGAGTGCACTCATTTCTTCTAAATCCAAACTGTCGGTTAGATAGGAGATTTTTAGATTCCAAAAAGCAAACTAAACGCATATTAACCAGTCTTTCATAGATCTTACAAATGCAGCTAGTGAGAGCAATAGGTCTGTAACTTTGTGGGTCATGAGAGTCCTTTCCTGTCTTTCAGATTCCTATGATAATTGAAGTCTTCCAAGATTTAGGAGATCCAGAAGACCAAAATTTGTTCAGCACATTTAAAAGGAATTTCTTTGACGATATGGATAAGTGACCAACCATGGAATAAAGAATGTCATCCTCTCCAGGAGAGGTTGGGGAGGATAAAGATAAAGCATGATCCATTTCATCCAAGGTGAAGAGAAGATTATATGCCTCCGAGTTCGTATTGGTAGGAGGAATAATCGTGGTCTTGGCTCTAATTCTTCTGAAATAATGTGAATAATGTAGTGGACTTGAAATATCAGCATAATGTCTTCCAAAAGCCTCTGCTACTTCTCTTGTATCTGATATAAAACAGTCATTTATCTTCAGAATGGGTAAAGGAGATGGAGTAAACTTTCCTTGTAATTTTCGAATCCTATTCCATACTAAGATAGGGAAGAGTCATATTTCAATTCACTAATATATTTAATGAAGGATTCCCTCCTTGCATTCTTGAAGATTTTCTTCTGCTTTGCTCAAGCTCTTCTGTATATTATCTTATTGACTAAACAAGGATATCTCCAATATCTCTTATAGCAAGTTCTTGTAATCATTCCACCAGGGGACTACTGGGTGTTGAGGTTTACCAGCTGTCCTAGGAATGGAAGAGAAAGCACCAGAAAGTATCATGTCTACCAGATAATCATATGCATCAGTTACTACAAAAATCACTAGTCTTATGATTAATCTCTGTGGATCTCCTAAATAATTCCCAATTAGCCTCTCCTGTCTTCCATTTAGGTAAGCAAGAGGAGGGAGTGTTCTTTAAATATTTGATATGGATAGGCCAGTGGTCGCTACCATGTAGATCTTCATCTATTGACCAACTGTAGTGTAATCTTAAGGATGATGAACAAATAGTTAGGTCTATAGCAGAACTTGAGTTGTGAAAGACATCAAACCTAGTTTTGGAACAGTCATTCATCAAAATGACATCGTTACTATCAATAAATTCTTCAATTATATTGCCCCAGGGGTCACACCTTGATTCACCCTATAGAGGATGCTTGGCGTTAAAGTCACCCATTAGAATAAAAGGCTCAGGGAGCTGGTCAACCAAAGATTGTAGGTCATTTAACTCAAACTGACAGGGGGTGCTTATATATGTCTAGGAGTCCATCTTCCAGTTCAGGTTCCAAATACAAAGAACATAAAGTGATCCATTTAGTAGTAAAGATTTGTACTGCACAAGCCTGCAACACCGAATGTAGGTGGACACTTCTGTGGTTTACAGATTTCTTAACAATGATACCAGTACCTCCATGGGCACGGCCCCCAATCATAGGAGATCTGTAAAATTTATAATTAAGTCCAACATTAGGGGATAAATCGCCAAGCATAGTTTCTTGCAGACAAATAACAGACACATCATGTTCTTTAAAGAGAATCCGAACCTGCTCTCAATGAGAATTAAAACCTTGAATTATGGACATTATACGGTTTTCTTTTTCTTTTTTGGGTCTACTGGTCTGGGAAGAGAAGTCTGGGAGAGAGAGGGTCTACAAGATGGGTTCTTTTCTAATTTCTTTGCTTTCGCGGGTGGCATCCTTCTCTCTGACAATGGTCCGACCGACGATGTAGAGTCTGGGTTATTAGTTCCTTTCTTAGATTGCTCATCATGATTTGGGGAAGAAGATGGAGATGAGGGTGGACTGTGGAGTCTTTTACTGCGCACAGCTTCAGACTCCATAGCATTGCTTCTGTGCGCCTCGACTAAGTGAGGCACATCAGTCCGTGATCCCTTCATTGGGGAGCCCCCCAAGTTTGGAAGGTTGACTGATTGAGAGGAGGCTTTATTAGAGGAACCCTGTGGGGTTTCAGCAATGGGAACTTTAGGTGCCCCTCTAGATGGGGCAGGAGACATTCCCTCAACTGGGGATGGGAGAACCTCCACAGAGGAGGGTTCAGGAGTACTACAATTTCCAACTTGTGGAGCAGAACGATTAGGTCTAGTAGTGACTCTTTCACTTGTGGAGCAGAACGATTAGGTCTAGTAGTGACTCTTTCACTTGTGGAGCAGAACGATTAGGTCTAGTAGTGACTCTTTCACTTGTGGAGCAGAACGATTAGGTCTAGTAGTGACTCTTTCACGCTGAGGCTTGGGTTCAGTATTTGGTTGATCCTCATTGCTTCTGTGCACCTCTACCGAGTGAGGCACACTAGTCAGCAATCCCTCTACTGGGGAGTCCCCCAGGTCTGGAAGAGAGATTGCCTGAGAGGAGGCTTCATTAGAAGAAGCCTGTGAGATTTCTACAATAGAAACCTTAGGTGCCCCTCCAGATGGGGCAGGGGACACCCCTTCAACAAGGGGTGAGGAAACCTCCGCAGAGGAGGGTTCAGAAGTATTAGAAATTCCTAGTTGAGAAGAAGAAAGACGGTTAGATTTCATAGTAACAATCTTACACTGAGGCTTGGGTTCAGTGTTAACAGAAGAATTCATATTGGCATTTTTATTTCTATTGGTTCTACAGTTGGTTGATCCACTTTACTATTTGTTTTAACAACATCACTGTATCTTTTGGAATTACTTAATAGTCTTTTAGCATGTCCTACACTTATATGTTCTGCATGAGCTTTTAGTAGTATTTCCTGTTCCTTCTTATAAATTACACAGTTCTTATCTCTGGCATCATGCTCTTCTTTACAATTTATACAAACTGTTGGGCGGGAACAATCCCCATGTTCAGGCTGAGCACATATCAAAGATAGTTTGTCCCTTGGACATCTGCGGGAATGATGGCCAAAACCATAGCAGTTAAAGCACTGAAGGGGACGGGGCTTAAACTGCTTCACATAAACAATCTCTTTTTCTCTCTACATAATCAAGTAGATCTTCACCAGAAAAACTTAGGATAATCATAGAAGAACGAGGGATTTTAGCAACCTTCCAAACATCAGTTGGGCACATTTCTAAAATTTCTTCTTCATCATAGTCATACGATCTCTATTAAAAATTATCCCTTTGGCATAACAAAAGGTATAGTGGGGTTTAACTTCCTTCATGTCGGATTTCTGTTTCAAGTTAAGCACCATGGCAGCTTGTTCATAAGATTTTACAGGAATTAAGAAGGAATTTCTTCCAAATCGTGACACCTGCGAGTTAGTCAAATTACCAGAGCCAAGGTGACTCTTCAAGAATCTTCTAAACTCGAACAAGTTAGCACGTTCCTTTGCAAGAGTGATAATAAGCCACTTAGCTGGATTGGGAGGCCTCTGCACACTTTCCTTCCTTTCCTCTACCGGGTTTTCTGGATAAAAGATATCCAGGTTAGGTGGCACTCTAGCAACAAGTTGGGCCGAAGATTCATTTTCATTGCAATTATTATAATCCAAGCAGGCAGCAGCTGCATCCTGATTAGAAAGAAATGAGATCCAGATTAGCCAAGCTTTAAAGTTGTCAGTTAGTTTAACCCTGATCTCTTTAATTTGTCCAAATTTACGAAACTTTTCATATATGTCTGTATAACTCTTATCAAGAGAGACATGTTTTAGATGTAAGATAGATAAGATACTATTAGGGGCAGTATTTGAGCTATTTATTGGTTTCTGAGTATCTAAAGATGTTTTCATCACTTCAGAATCCATTCTAATTGTAAGTTTCTGGGCTACAGAATTATCTGTCAATGAAGTCTTAGTATTTTTACCAAAGTCCTTTTTCAAGCCGGAGTCATCAACTGGGGGTTTTACTTTTGCTGAGTCAATAGCGTCAACATTAGGATTGGCAATATTAGGAGAGGGATCGGGGGTTTTAGGAGGATCAGGTAGTGGTGGAAGTTTAGAATATTCAGTTTGAACAGCTGCCATGATCGTGTATATTTATGAGGCCACACCATATATTAGGAAAGAAAGATAAATGCATAGAAGATACTGCAGTTGCCTAATGCCTCAAGCAATAAAAAAAACGTCTCTGCAGAGTCGGGAAGTTCCAGAAACGACTATTTACACATGCAGGGCCTCGGAGGTGAGTTAGGGACTTTGTCAACCCGGGGTTTGTCCTCTTTTGTGTTGTCCCATTTAGGATGGGTCCGGCGTAGTCACTATGCATGTGTACTGGATAGGGAGAAAGGAAGTTGGCAGCCTAGTACCTACCTCACAAACATGCATTCCCCAGTCGGTGGGCTTTCCGCCCTCGCAGGGAGTAGTGACCTCGCGGTATACATCCCCACTTGACTGGGTTCAGACATGTAGCTTGGGAGGCACCAAGATCAGAACCTTCCTTAACAAGTATTAGAGAAAGATGGTGAAAAAGGAGAGTAGGGTAGCAAATAAGAAGGTAGGGATAAGGGAATTCATTACCCCCCCCCCCCCCCCCAAAAAAAAAAAAAAAAAAAAAAAAAAAAAAAAAAAAAAAAAAAAAAAAAAAGGCTCAGTTTTCATCTGGTAGCTTAGGGCTGACCTCTCCAGTATGGTTGCACCTGGCTGGCACAGGTCAGCCCATCCTTGCTATACGGAAGCCCCCCCCCCCCCCCACTACATCAAAGTATTGGGCCTCGGGGCGGTTGTCTTCCATTTTGTCCAAGCTTTGTCTCTTTTGTCTTTTAACTCCCTACAACTTTTGTTGTACCAGCACTTTATATATTCTTTTTCTTGCTTTTGTCTTGGGACATACTTTTCCACTTTTTTTTTTTTAAATAAATTTTTGTCAAAATATTCCATTTCTCTTCCACTGTTGTTTCCTCTTTGTATATTCTTTCCCAGTTTTCTTTTTGAAAGAATTCTCTTATTTTATATTAAAAAAAAAAAAAAAAAAAAATCAAACATCAATCTTCCTTTTCTATATTGTTCATTTCTTTTAATGTATTTTTTCTCATTTAGTTCCAGTTCAATCAAAATGTTGTCACTTTTACTTATTTGTGTCTTACATTCAATCTTTTCCACTATTTTAGGTTCAGATGTGATTATTAGGTCTAGTCTCGATGGTTCTTCTTCATTTCTATACCTAGTGTTCTCTTGAATCCATTGTGTCATTGTATGGTCAATAATCATCTCGAGTAGAACATTTCCCCATGAGTCATCTCCACCCTTTACTGTCATCTCTTCCCAGCAGACTTCTTTCCAATTAAAGTCACCCATCATAACTATTCTTCCTCCATCTTCCATTATCTTATGTTATCCTTGTGTCTTCTAACATACTTTTATGTTCACTCTCTTCCCACGAGGCTGTTTTTGGAGGCACATAATTTATCACAAACTTTCTGCTCTTCTTATCTCTGTCTTCCACTTCGATCATAATAATCTCTACTGTATTCTTTCCATATGTGACACACCTCACATTTATATCCTTCTTAGTCAGGAACATAACTCCACCTCCTTGTTTTGTCTCTCTGTTTCTAATCCAATAATTATATGCATCATGTTCTACACTGTTGGGTGGTAGTGGACCCTTTAATTTTGTCTCTACAATTCCCATTATGTCCGGTTCTTTTTCCTTCAGATAATCATTCAGTTCATTCAATCCTGTTATTAATCCATCTATATTTGTGTAAGACACTCTTAATTTTCTGCTACTTCCATTGTATTTTCTGTTTCCCTTTTGTATTTCTCTGGTATGTCCCATTTCCTCACTTTCATATTCACTACTCTCCAATAGAATTTATCTTTTTCTGACTCTGTTCCGTTCTTGTTTTTTTCCTTAGCTTCTTGTCTTTTCATTTTTTCCTCTTTATTCATTTCTCTTTTTATCCATACCTTTTTATATTGTTCACCGTTTGCTAGTTTCCCTGTTTTTGCTAAGATATTCTCTGCTGTCATTTGTGACCTGAATTTAACCCCTTCCATATGGTGATGCCTATGTAGGTGTCATGAGGAGCAAGTGGGTACGCGAGGCTGCCATATCGGCGTCTTGATTATATTTATTGTAGTTGTACCTGCGTGAATCCATACTCTGTAAACTGGCTTCATCATATTTTCTATGGTTATCAAAATTCACGGGTGAAAGAGAGAATGATCAATACAGCGGTGACTTTATTTTTTATAATGCGAGTATTATGACGCAACATTGTACGTCTGGCAGCTAATGCTGCCCACGAGATTTTGGCCCAGCATATAGTGGTTAATCTTAATTGGTCTGGTCTTATCTGTACTATATTTTCCAAGTCTATATATCTCTTCAATTTGTTTCATGATTTCAGGTTCATCTTCCTGAACTAATTCTAGTAAACTGCTTACTTTTTCTTTTTCCTCTTTGATCCTTGTGGTTCTATTTAGAGATTTCTCTTCCATTCCCAATATAATTATACATTTCTTTTTATCTGCTAAGTCTCTTACTATATTTTCCTTCTGTCTCATCACTTTAATGACTGAGTCTTCAGTTTGTTCTTTCATTTGCTGTTTTATTATGTCAGTAAATGCAACTTTACTGTTCTCTTGGATTTTTTTCCAACCCTGTGCTTCTTTTGCTATGGACTCTTTATTCTCTTTATTATTCCTCTTTAATTCCTCATTCTCATCTTTTACTTCTTTTAACTGTCTTTTTAATTCTTCTATTTCTTTAGTTAGGTCTTTGTTCACCTTCTCTAGTTCTTCCAATTTTTCAACTCTCTGCGTGATCCTCGTGAGTTCACCGAACCTATCCTCCCAATGTTTGACAATTTTTTCAAGTTTTTCTTCTAGGCTTGCTAATCGGGGAGGGTTGGCTTCCCCCCCACATTAAATCCTTGGAAATTGTTATCTTCACTTTCCATTGTGCTGCTCTTATCTATATTTCTAATCTTTACACTTTTGTTAGTCCCTTCCTCGTCGCTAAATTGATCTGGGCCGCGTTTGTTTATATGGCGTCTGCCTGCCTGGACCAAGTCCTCTCCTTCATTTCCTTCCATTTCCCTCAGTAATCCCTCCCCTTCTCCTTTTTTCTCACCTTCCCACTACACCACGAGCTTTCCCCTTCCCTGTAAATACAATAAGGTACTTCCTTGATGTTGAGATCCACGAAAATTTCACTTTTTCTTCGGAACTCCAATCTTCGCCGTCCATCCGCCGAATGTGTGTGTGTGTGTGTGTGTATTTACTTAGTTGTACCTTACGGGAAGGAAAACGCTCATGGTGCTCCATCTCTGTATCTCGCCCTATCTAATTTGCTCTTAAATTTGTGTATTGTTTTTGCACACACTATGGTTTCATCTAGTATGTTCCATACATCCACCACTCTGGGGAAAGCTGTTCTTTTTCATGTCTCTTCTATAACTGTCCTTTTTGAGCTTCCATGTCCTCTTGTGTTTCTCTTATCCCAACTTAGTAAGTCTTCTCTATCAAGGACTTCTATACCTCTCATAATTCTGTAGATGGTCAACTTGAATATTCAAATGAAGGAATGTGTAATCTCTTAAACAATTATTTTAGCTCGGTATTCGTAAACGAAACACCTCAAAGTGAATTCCAAACTGAAACCTGTGAAAAGTCTGGGGTAAACTTACTCACTACGGTAAATATAACAAAAGAAAAAATTAAAAGGTGTATAGACAAACTCAAAGTTAATAAAACACCAGGGCCTGACGGTTGGCATCCAAGAATCTTAAAGGAAATGAAAAATGAGATTGTTGTTCCATTAGAAATTATTTTCAAGAAATCCATCATATCCGGAGATGTCCCAAGAGAATGGAAGCTAGCTAACGTTACTCCCATATTCAAAAAAGGTGACAAAAAGAAACCAAATAACTATAGGCCTATTAGTTTGACTTCGATCGTAGGAAAAATAATGGAAACTATCATCAGAGATGCTATCGAATATCATTTAGAAAGTAACCGTTTGATAAATGATAGCCAACATGGTTTCAGACGGAAACGTTCTTGCGTGACTAACTTACTCGAATTCTACAACACAGTTGTCTCGAATTTTGACAAAAGAAACAATATAGATTTAATATATCTAGACTTTGCAAAAGCTTTTGATACCGTCCCACACGAAAGACTTCTTACTAAATTAGCTTTGCATGGAATAAGTGGTAGCCTATTAGGTTGGACTAGTAATTGGTTGAAAGGTCGAAAACAGAGAGTTGTTTTAAATGGAAAAACTTCTGGATGGAAAAGTGTTGCAAGTGGAGTTCCTCAGGGTTCCATTCTTGGGCCACTTCTATTCATAGTATATATAAATGATATAGACCATGGACTAAAATCTACTGTTTCCAAATTTGCTGATGATACAAAACTGTGCGGAGTGGCAAATGATCACTCAAACCAATTAGATATTCAAGAAGATTTAGATAAATTACAGCAATGGTCTGAAAAGTGGCTAATGAAATTTAACACAAGTAAATGCAAGGTAATGCACATAGGTAAAAATAACAGTAAGTACGATTACAAGTTATTTGGAAATTCGTTAACAAAAGTGGATAGTGAAAAAGATCTCGGCGTAATTATCAGTAACGACCTCAAATCATCCAAGCAGTGTATTTCAGCCTCTGAGAAAGCAAATAAGATTCTGGGATTGATTGCGCGATCTTTTGATTTCAAAAGTCCATCACTCATTAACAAGCTATATAAATCGTTAGTTCGTCCACATTTGGAATATGCTGTTTCCGTATGGTCACCGAATCTCATTAAAGACATTGACAGACTGGAAAAAGTACAACGGCGAGCCACAAAACTGATTCCAAATATCAAAAATAAATCATACGAAAATCGACTTAAGCACATGAATCTGTTTTCCCTAAAAAAGCGTAGACTCAGAGGTGACTTGATACAGGTCTTTAAGATTTTAAAGGGAATTGACAACATCAAAAGTGACCAAATTTTCACATTGAATGAGAATCAGACAAGAAACAATGGTCTCAAACTGTCCGGAAATAGATTAAATTTGGAAGTAGGTAGAAACAACTTTGCCAACCGTGTAGTTAATGAATGGAATAAACTTCCTGCACAGGTAGTGCAATGTAGTTCAGTTCGAAGCTTTAAGAATCATTTAGATAAATACCTAAGTAAGATGCTGTAATTATTATAATTTATGTTATATTATTTGTTATTGTTTTGTTATAATTTGTCTGTCTGATTTTCATTTATTATTAGTTATATGTCAATTTATTATCATTTACCATTTACCTGTTTGTTTGTTATTCAACTATACCAATGCATTTATTTATGTATTTTAATTGTTATTTACATTGTTATAGTTTTAATTTATTATCAATATGATTTTTTTTTTTTTTTTTTTTTTTTTTTTTGCATCCGACCTAGATATGGATCAAAAGGTCTCCTGTCGGCATGCTTTGCCTTTGTAATCCTTTGTAACAACTCGCCTCTTTCTCTTCTATGTTCCAGAGTCAATAATTCTAGTTTTGACAATCTGTCTTCATATGACAGTTTTGATAGTGTTGGGGCCATCTTCGTAGTTGCCCTCTGGATTATCTCAATTTCCCCTACATTAATTTTAGTACTGGGTGACCATAGTGTCGCTGCATTCTCCAATTTTGGCCTTGTCAGTGTGACTAGTATTTTACAAAGGATTACAAAGGCGGAGCATGCTGAGAGGAGACCTTTTGGTCCATATCTAGGTCGGATGCGAAAAAAATCATAATAGATTAATAAATATAATCTATAATGTAAATAACAAATTACACAAATAAATGCATACGTATAGTTAAATAATAAACAAACAGGTAAATAGTAAATGATAATGAATTGACATATAACTAATAAATGAAAATAAAAGCAGACAAATGATAACAAAACAAAAACAATATAAAATGAATTACAATCATTACAGCATCTTGCTTAGGTGTTTATCTAAATGATTTTTAAAGCTTCGAACTGAACTACATTGCACTAACTGTGCAGGAAGTTTATTCCATTCATTAACTACACGGTTGGCAAAGTTGTTTCTACCCACTTCCAAATTGAATCTATTTCCGGACAGTGAGACCATTGTGTATTGTCTGATTCTCATTCAATGTGAAAATTTTGTCACTTTTGATGTTGTCAATTCCCTTTAGAATTTTAAAGACCTGTATCAAGTCACCTCTGAGTCTACGCTTTTTTAGGGAAAACTGATTCATATGTTTTAGTCGATTTTCATATGATTTATTTTTTATACTTGGAATCAGTTTTGTGGTGTAGTTTTTCCAGTCTGTCAATGTCTTTAATTAGATTCGGTGACCATACGGAAACAGCATATTCCAAATGTGAACGAACTAACGATTTATATAGATTGTTAACGAGTGATGGACTTTTGAAATCAAAAGACCGTGCAATCAGTCCTAGAATCTTATTTGCTTTCTCAGAGGCTGAAATACACTGTTTGGATGATTTGAGATCGTTACTGATAATTACGCAGAGATCTTTTTCACTATCCACATTTGTTAACGAATTTCCAAATAACTTGTAATCGTAATTACTGCTATTTTTACCTATGTGCATTACCTTGCATTTACTTGTGTTAAATTTCATTAGCCACTTTTCAGATCATTGCTGTAATTATCTAAATCTTCTTGAATATCTAATTGATTTAAGTGATCATTTGCCATTCAGCATAGTTTTGTATCATCAGCAAATTTGGAAACAGTAGATTTTAGTCCATGGTCTATATCATTTATATATACTATGAATAGAAGTGGCCCAAGAACGGAACCCTGAGGAACTCCACTTGTAACATTTTTCCATCTATTAGTTTTTCCATATAAATATATGTATACATATATAAAT
Organism: Oratosquilla oratoria; assembly: GCF_046742065.1. NCBI lineage: Eukaryota > Metazoa > Arthropoda > Malacostraca > Stomatopoda > Squillidae > Oratosquilla > Oratosquilla oratoria. Next base: position 33,006,244 of record NC_134800.1, on the reverse strand, counting down.
ATATGCATACATGTAAATATATATATATATATATATATACACGTACACACCATTTCTTCATCCAAATAAGTAAAAGCCACTTTTATTGACCTTAGGTTTTGCCAACAATTTTGTTGATATGTTTGTATTTACCTAGTTGTATTGTATGGGAAGGGGAGCTAGGGTCATAAGTGATCCATCTTTGTATCTTGCAACATCTCCTTTGTCCTTAAATGTTTGCACACACTAGTTTCATCCAATTTGTTCTAGACATCCACCACTCTGTGTGGAAAACTATTTTTTTTTTTATCTCTTCTATAACTATCCTTTTTGAGTGTCTTTTTATGTCCACTTGTTTTGTTTTTTTTCCTATCCCATTTTAACAAGTCTTCTCTGTCATGGACTTCCATACCTTTCATGATTCTGTAAATGGCCAATACATCTCCTCTTTCTCTTCTTTGTTCCAGGGTTGGTAGTTCCAGTTTAGACAATCTTTGTATGTCAATTTTAAAAGTGTTGGGGCCATCTTTGTCATTGCTCTTTGGATTCTATTTCCCTCAATCTTGGTCTTATCAGTGTGACTAATATTTTTTTACCATTACTTTACCCAAGTAATTAAAAGCCACCTTTATTGATCTTAGTGAATTATAGGTTTCTCCGACTATTTTGTTTACATGCTCACCTGGGGACATGTCTTTGGTGATAATTACTCCTAGGTCAGTTAGCGATATGGCGAGTGAATGTGTCACTGTGTTCAGCGCCGAAGAGGTACAATCTCTATTTAGTAGAATTGAAGCCTTGGAGGATGCTGTTAAGTGCCTTAAGGAGGAGAATCGAGTTCTCCGCTCGAAGGCCCATGATACGGAAGGCAATATTAGCGATGAGCATGGATGGAATACGGTGAGAAATAAGATGCGGAAAAGTGGAAAAAATTCCTCACCAGCCCCACTGAAATGCAAAAACTCGTTTCAAGTGCTGGCAAATCTGCAGGAAGAAGGAACTAATGAAATCCAAGAGAAGAAGAAAAGGGCAGACGCTGGATCCCTGCCCACAGGTAAGATTTTGGTAGTAGGAGACAGTCAAGTGAGGTATTTAGACAGGGTTTTCTGCGACAAAGATAGGAAGCATAGGACGCAGGTGTGTTTCCCCGGCGCGGGCATAGGTGATGTTAGAGATAGGATTGAAGAATGTCTAGTAGGGGAAGGAAAGGACCCAGTAGTTTGCTTAAGTGCCGGAGGAAATGATATAGGTAAGGTAGGGAGTGAGGAATTATTTGCGCGGTACCGAGATGCGCTAGACAAGATCAGAAATAGGGGAGGTGTTCCTGTAGTATGTGGAATCCTTCCGAGGCGTAGAGTTGGAGGCATGTGGCATTCCAGGGCTATTGCAATGAATTGCAGGCTGGCAAAACATTGTAAGGCTAATGGATGGGCATTTGTCGACAACTGGGACCGCTTTTATGGTAAGAATCACCTATACACAAGGGACGGAGTGCACTTGTCTCCCAAAGGATTTCGGCTCCTTGCTGAATCCCTTGAGCGAGAAGTAGGCATCCTACAGGGTTTTTTCGGGTAGATTATGTGGGAGTAGGGGGGGAAGTATCGGAATATAGTTTAGGAAATAGAAACAACTTAGAGGACTGTACAAAAAATCACCAAAGCAGGTGGAGGGAAGATAAACTTAAAGTTTACTATACAAATAGTAGGAGCATAATTAACAAAATTGATTTGCTGCGAGGTAAAGCATGCGTAGAAAATTTTGATATTATAGCCATTACTGAATCCTGGATCAACATGGCTGATAAACATTTCCTTCCGGAAATCGAAATAGAAGGATATAAGTTTTTTCACAAGGATAGGGTCGGCAGGAATGGGGGAGGTGTAGCACTTTTCGTTAAAAATACATTAAACTGTATTATCAACAATTCGATTAAGGAAGAGGACTGTACGGAATCTATTTGGGTAGAGATTATAGGCAAGAATAAGAAAGTTATTATTGGCGTCTTGTATAGACCTCCTAACCTTAGCATTGAGCAGACTGATTCCCTAATTCATGAAATTCACAGAGCGTCCCAGTACAAAAACGTTGTAATCATGGGAGATTTTAACTATAGAAACATTGACTGGGAAACTTTGATAGGAGATCATGAAGCGAAACAATTCCTAGATGTGGTGCAGGATAATTTCCTAAAACAAATGATTACCGATCCTACGAGGGGACAAAATACCCTGGACTTAATTCTAACAAATAATGAGCACCAAATTAGCAGCATAATAGTGGGCGATAGTCTAGGCTTTAGCGATCATCAAGAAATAAGATTTAATATTATTTGGGAAAAAATAAAAAGTACAAATAACGTTCAAGTACCAGACTTCAGGAAAGCAAACTTTGACAATATAAAAACCTATTTGAAATTGAATACGAAAAACAATCCGGACGTTTCAAACATTCTTGATTCTCGTTGCGGGGCTGATAATCAGAAGTGGGTCAAGGAGGATACGCGTACCTTGGGTCAGGTCTGGGTCAAAGAGAGAACTACGCATACCTTAAGTCAGGTCTGGGTCAAAGAGAGTGATGCGCGTGCCTTGGGTCAGGTCGATTCGGGGCGACGGCCCAAAAATCAGGTCAGTACTTTGGATGAGATGTATAGCAATCTGGCAGATCTAATTATTAATGCACAAAACACATTTATCCCCCTAAAGTCAATACGAAAAAATAGTAATACTCCCAAATGGATGACGGACAGATTGAAACATGAGATCGGAATTAAAAGAGGACTTTACGTAAAAATAAAAAACGGGGAATCACACCTTAGATCAAGATATAACGAAATGGCAAAGCTGGTTAAAAGGAATACACGTTCAGCGAAACGTAATTATGAAATCAAGGTTGCCAGTCAAGCAAAATCCAACCCAAAGGGTTTCTTTCACCTCTATAGAACAAAAAATAAAGAAAGAATAGGACCAATTAAAAACGATGAAAATGTCATGATAGAATCGGAAGAAAAAATGAGTGAGGAGTTTAACAATTATTTTCTATCGGTGTTTACTAATGAGAGGTTAGATAAAGTACCTGACTGTGATCCGATTTTCAGAGGGGATGAAGAAAATAGCCTAACTAATATCAGCATTAGTAAAGAAGAAGTTATCAAGCAGATTGACAGACTTAAAGCTACAAAATCTCCGGGTCCGGACGAAATTTTTCCAAGAATGCTTAAGGAGTGTAGATTTGAAATCGGCGACCGGTTAACTGAAATATTCAATAAATCGGTAGACACTGGTTCTGTTCCAACTGCTTGGAGGCAGGCAAACGTTGTTCCTGTTTTTAAGAAGGGAGATAGATCGACCATAGGCAACTACAGGCCAATCAGTTTGACGTCGGTTATAGGAAAGATGCTTGAATCAATAATAGTAAATAGACTCAGAGAACACATTGAAGGGCATAATTTAATTCGTGATTCACAGCATGGTTTCTCCAAAGGTAAGTCATGCGTGACTAATCTTCTATCCTTTTACACTAAGGTATATAAGGCGTCAGACAACAATGAAAATTACGATGTTATTTACCTTGACTTTAGCAAAGCGTTCGACAAAGTGCCACACCAGAGACTACTAAATAAAATCAAAGCCCATGGCATAGGAGGAAAAGTGTTAGAATGGATTAGAGCTTGGATTAGTAACAGAAAACAGCGGGTCACCATAAATGGAATAAAATCTAGGTGGGGCAATGTTACTAGCGGTGTCCCCCAGGGCTCGGTTTTGGGTCCCTTATTGTTCATTATGTATATAAACGACTTAGACGATGGGTTAAATAGTGATGTTAGTAAGTTTGCGGACGACACTAAAATAGGACGCCTAATTAGGTCAGGAGAAGACGCCCAGATTCTGCAGGATGATCTTGATAAACTGTTAACATGGTCGGTGAAATGGCAAATGAACTTCAATATCTCTAAGTGTAGCGTGTTAAACGTAGGGCTACACAACCCCGAAAATAGATACAACTTAGATGACACGTTTTTAGAAAAATCTGAGTGCGAGAGGGACTTGGGAGTTCTGGTGAGTCCGGACCTTAAAACCAGGAAGCAGTGCATTAGCGCCAGAAATAAAGCAAACAGGGCATTAGGCTTCATTGCTAGGACGGTAACAAATAGAAGTGCAGAGGTAATTATTAAACTCTATCTAGCAATAGTTAGACCCATCCTGGACTATGCGGTACAGTTTTGGTCTCCGTCCTACAAAATGGACATAAATTCACTAGAATCAGTACAGAGAAGAATGACCAAAATGATACAAGGACTCGGAAATTTGCCTTACGAAGAGAGGCTTAGGCACCTAAACTTACACTCTCTGGAAAGACGCAGAGTGCGGGGTGATCTAATAGAAGTGTTCAAGTGGATCAAAGGCTATAACAAGGGTGATGCAAACAAGGTCATCATAATAAAACAACAGGGCAGGACTCGCAGTAATGGGTATAAACTGGACAAATTTAGATTTAAGAAGGTAATAGGCAAGAATTGGTTTACAAATAGGGTGGTCGATGAATGGAATAAACTTAGTAACCACGTAGTAAGCGCTGAAACTATCAGTTGTTTTAAAAAACGATTAGACAACTTTATGGATGGGGACGACAGGTGGTGATGGATACGGAGCTGCCTAGTGTAGGCCTTATGGTCTTTTGCAGTCTCCTTTATTTCTTATGTTCTTATGTTCTTATGTCCTTTTTGGAGCTAACTTTCTTTACTTCCTTTGTAATGATTTTATATGGTCCTAATATTCTTTTTTTTACTTTTCCAAACTCTATTATACTACATTTCTTATGTTGAGGTTCACTTCCTACTTTTGGGTCCATTGCCAGACTTTGTCCAGGTCTCTGTAGCAATTCAGTCTTTTTCTGTACTTTCTTTAGTAGTTTTGTGTTGTCTGCAAAGAAGTTCATATAACATTCTACACCTTCATCCATGCCATTTATATATATATAATAAACATCGGAGCCAATAATGAACCCTTTGGGACTCCACTTATCATGATGAGAATACTGTCAAAAGACAGCCATGGCAACTATGACACTGATTAAATACTCATAAGATTCAATGCAATTAAAATCACATTTCATGGGACTGTTCCTAGTTCCAGTTTCTCATCACAATATCCCTTCCCTAGAATTCCACCTGTAATTTCTTAAGTATACAACACATTGCATTTAATCAAGAGCACCCACAATATAACTTTATAGGGACACTATTCTCATCTCAATCATGTGGGCAGTATCTTTCTATGTATACATATAAACATACCAATGGCCCTTTCCCTTTAACAAGAGGGGAGGCCAAGTCATTATACAGTACAACACAATAATACGAGCTCCATATGTTCTAAAATTTTCAGACATATGTATCTATTATTTTTTGTATTTGTGATTCACCATGGTCTTGAATCACATGTTGGACTTGTGATTAAGGGGGTACGCGACACCTGGGGGGGTGAATTTGGTCAAGATATGGCATTTTTCAAAACTGTTCAAAATGTTCGTATACCACTTAGAAATAAATCCCGACAAATAATTTTCCAGCCGCGCGCAATTTAAAGGTCCTGGGTGAGGTTTAAAAGGACAGATTTAAAGGCGCAACCCACACTAGAGGGAGGCGTGCCACTTAGGACCTTCAGGCGCAGTGAATAACGTTGAAATTTGATTGAATTTACACTCGCCCAGTGTATCAACGGCCAATACGATTGTGGAGGGGAAGGGAGGAAGGTGGAGGGAGAATATTTCGCCAACTTTGTGCGAAACTAAGCGTTAGTTCCCGGCTAGCTCTGAAAAGGGAAGTACGCATGTCTCATGAGCTCTCATTGCAATCTATTACTTTAGCTAGTACATATTACTCTTTAGTACAGTCATCATGGGTAGCAAAAAGAACAAAAGAACATCACAATGACAAAAAACAGCAGTTAAAGATGGCAAGCAGTCAAAGACGACTAAAGATCTCACCACCTCTCACTCCACCACCGCCCTCACCTGCACCTCTGTGACGGTGACAGAGGTAAAGGACAACATTAGACTAAACAATTCAAAGAGGAAGATTAAATCCAAAGAAGAAAGCAAGAGGAAAAAGATCAAGGCTATACAGGAAGAAGAAAGAAGAAGGGACATCATATGATGCTGGAGGGGGTGCCCTACCAACATAGATTGGTGAGGGGAATCTGAGGAAAGAGAAGGCGCCCACTACTGGAAAATAAACCTCTTTCCAATGATTTAGATACCCTGAAGACCCCCAGCAGAGAGGTTTCATATGAAGAAACCGCCAAAGGTGGAAAAAAGCAAATTATATGATGTTGTCGTCACAACTGTGACATACTTATACTTTAGTTTTTCAATATTTAAAGTACTTATAATTAAAATATGTTGATAATTTTTACTGTAACTGCTAGGGCCGATCGTTCCAATATTTTGAATAGGATGAAAGAGTTTGGAGTAATAATGGAAACAAGAGCAAAAAAAAATTATTTTTCACGATTTTTGCCAGACATTAAAATTGAAATGCCTGTATGCAAAAGTATAAAGGAAATTGTTCAATTACTCAATGACTGGCCCTAGGTGTGCCTACTGACTAATCATAGCCAAAAAATAAAACAAATTGGTCCACGAATAATGGTGCTGTGCACTTTTAAATGTCGCTACTGGTATACGTACATGTGTACATACATCATTCTGCTTCACCTAAAATGTAGGCAATATGGATACCTATTTACCTGAGAAGTTTCAGCTCTTTACTCTAAATATTTTAGAAAATTACCTCCAGGTGTCGCGTACCCCCCTTAACAGCTATTTCCCTCCCAGAAGAGAGCTCAGAGCTCATATGTGACCGATCTATGGGTAATGCCACCTTACACACACACACACCTCCAACTCCCTGCCCATGAGAGTTGGAGTTACAACTTGCAGTGCAGTGATAATGAAATTATTTCAGCCCTGGGCAGAATTCAAACCTGGAATGCCATGGTGGTGGCCAGGAACTCTACCACCACACCATGAAGTCATGTATTTACCTAGTTGTATTATACAAGAAGGGAGCTATGCTCATAGTGACCCTGTCTTTGTATCTCTCAACATCTACTTTCTTAAATGTTTGTATGGTGTTTGCATACACTATTGTTTTGTCCAATTTGTTCCAGACAGCCATCTGTGTGGAAAGCTCTTTTTTCAGATCTCTTCTGTAACAATCCTTTTTGAGTTTCTTTTCATGTCCACTTGTTTTCCTTCTATCCCACTTTAATAATTGATTGATTGATTAAAGGTTATCTGGCGTCGTAACTGCAGAGGTCATGGACGCCGAATTGTTAAATTCTAAGATTCAATTTTGGGTATAGATAATAATAGTGATTTACTATGTATAGATGAAGGTAAATATCAATAAATCAAAATTCAGTATTAGGTATTAGTTATCAAATAGTGTAATGGTTATATATATATATGGTGTTAAATTATGTTAAGATCTGAATAGAGTTAAAAGCTATTTGGTTTTAATTATTATTGTTATTACACATTTTAGGACTAACTAGTCCAAAGAGTCTAACTAGGCCCTTAGTGTTGGTCAGGAAAAAATGGAGAAAATATATATATGTAGGAGTATATCCAATGAAATAGAGTGGTAGGATTATATTTCAATATCAATTTGTATTTGTTACTAAATTTGATCAAGTAGGTTAACTTCTTTTAAGAATTTAATGACTCCCTCATAATCATACTGCAGTTCTTTTCCCAATATCTTGGCCAAATTATAGTTACCATCTCTCTTTCTTATTTGGGAAGTGATGCTCTCTCAGTTCTCTGTGATTAGGGCATTCAACCAGCAAATGTTTAATAGTCATGGGGATTAAGCAATCTTCACAGTATGGTTGATTTTCACCACTCATGAGATATCCATGGGTCAGCCTTGAATGTCCTATGCGGAGACGACATATAATTACTTCCCATTTCCTTGGCATAATTTCATATTTCCAAGGGTGTATATTTGTGGTGATCTCTCATTTTGTTATGTCCCACTTCATTCCACTGTTGTTTCCACGACTTATGGATAATATTCCTGATGCTAGGAAGGATATCTCTATATGGTATTGCGCACCGTTTAGGGATCAGACTGGTTGCTGCTGACTTTGCTAGTTGGTCAGCTTTTTCATTTCCATATACAGTGGCCGTGAAAAGTTTGGGCGCGTAATTAACGAGACACAAATGTAAACACTTGCGACATTTAAATAATCATTCAAAGCAATTTTCCTTTAAGCTTTATGACCTTCTCCAAACGTGCCGGGATGCATCTTGCCAGGTTTTGTACGTGTTGAGGAATAAATTATCCCAAATATCCTGTATTTCTGTTTTTAGCTTAGCTACAGTGGAGACATCACGATCTTGAAGCTGTTTTTTAATTATATGCCATACGTGCTCAATGGGATTTAGGTCTGGAGAATTTCCAGGCCATTTTTTGAAGTAAGCAACACCACAGTCTTCTAACCATTGGGTAACAGACCGAGCTGTGTGAGCAGGAGCTCCGTCCTGCATAAACCAACTAGCATTGCACTTTTCAAAACTTTCAGGCAGGTTATCACACAATAACTCGAAATAAGTGTGTTGATTTACACTCATTTTGTGCAAGAAACACTAAATTGCCAACTCCACCAAATGCAAAGCATCCCCACACCATAACACTTGCAGCATGTTTCACCACTTTAGCTGTATAGCGAGGGTCATTAGGGTCAAACCCCCCTGGGGCGCCTCACACACTTCGACCTGCAGCCCGACGACACCACAAACGTTGACTCATCACTCCACAATACTCGTTCCCAGTCTTCTAAGGACCAGTCCTTATATTTCTTGCAAAATGCTATGCGATCACGTATGTTTTTTGCACTTAGGAGGGGAAGAACTTTAGCACAGCAACTACGGTATTGTAAATCTTTGGCTAAATGATCAGAAATACATCTTACAGACACATCATGCAGCAGTGCAGGGTTATTTTCTTTCAGTTTTCGAGCTGTGAGCGTTGGATCTTTATCTAACTGCCTCCTAATAACCGTAGAAGTACGATTTGATATCTTCCTTGGCTGACCAGAGCGATGCTTTGGAGTACGAATGATGTCACTTCCTTCGTCTCGAAATTTCTTGGTCCACTTTTGCACTTGACGCACTCCAATTCCCACACGAGTAGCAATATCTTTACACTTATAACCCTCCTTATAGAGGGTTATGATTGTAACAACTGTCTCTCTTTCCAGCTCTTTACCACTTCCCATTACGGAGATATCAAGGCACAAAAACAGAGACCACCGCAAAAAAAGACTACTCCCCGTGAGAGATGTTTAGAAACTGACTCCACGTGACATCAAGTGCACCTAAACAGAGTTGCCAAGTAGTGCGTATTGTCTCGGCTAAATACGGGTACAAACGCTAGCATTGAAAAATAGTGAAAAGTTTGGGCGGAAAGTTGTATTTTTCGCATGTTTTGAGTTTAGTGGAAAGTTTGGCCGCCTATAATTTTGCGCCCAAACTTTTCGCGGTCACTGTATATGTACATGTGCTGGAACCCAGCAAAATGATATAGTGATCCCTCTACATTGTAGTAGAAACACCCACTGTGAGATTTTCATTGTTAGAGGATTATCGCCATTGAAGATTTCTATTGCCTGTAATGCACATTTTGAATCACAATAGATTGTGAAGATAGATATCTGTAGAGTTATAATGTGTTCTAAAGTGGTTAAAATTCCATATAGCTCTGCTGTATAATTTGATGCTGCAATTGGTAGTGCTCCTCTGCAGCTAAAATTATCACTAAAAACTCCATATCCAGCATCTGTTTTTGAGCCATCCGTGAAAACTAATATGGAATCCAAATGTTCAGTGATATGTTCTAAAAACTGTCCTTTAATTTCTGCATCTGATCTATCTTTTTTAAAACCTTTAAAATACAGTCGAACCTCGAAAGCTCGGACCCTCGTATGACCGGTCGAAATGAACAAAGGGCGGACTTTTCAAGCAAAGTTCCCTATTTGTCCTGTAGGTGGCAGCGACGGCCGTAAACGTGTACTCCAACCCGGCCCAGTCAAGCCGCCACCAGGACTGCCGTTTCATAGAATTTTGTACCAAAATGTAGTAAAATAGCGGCATGTGGCAACTGCACAAGGACATGAGGAAATTTTTTCTACATAGTGTGCTGTAAAAAATATTCAAAAACTCAAACTTTTGTTTAAAAATCATAGAACTAGTTATCAAATAATAAATGGTACATCAAAATATGACTTTTATTGGTAATTGTGTTACTCATAAAATATCATATCCCAAAAGATACGGTTTTACGGTGTAGAAAAAAATTATACGCTAAAGTTTCAGCTTTCTTTTAGCAACAGGGCTGCCATTTCGTAGAATTTTGTACCAAAACATAGTAAAATAGCGGCATGTGGCAACTGCACAAGGACATGAGGAAATTTTTTCTACATAGTGGGCTGTTAAAAATATTCAAAAACTCAAACTTTTGTTTAAAAATCATAGAACTAGTTATCAAATAATAAATGGTACATCAAAATATGACTTTTATTGATAATTGTGTTACTCATAAATTATTATACCCCAAAAGATACGTTTTTACGGTGTAGAAAAAAATTCTACACTAAAGTTTCAGCTTTCTTTTAGCAAAAGGGCTGTCATTACGAAGAATTTTGCACCAAAACGTAGTAAAATAGCGGCATGTGGCAACTGCACAAGGACATGAGGAAATTTTTCTACATATCAGCTGGCTGTTAAAAACATTCAAAAACTCAAACTTTTGTTTAAAAATCATAGAACTAGTTATCAAATAATAAATGGTACATCAAAATATGACTTTTATTGGTAATTGTGTTACTCATAAAATATTATATCCCAAAAGATAAGGTTTTACAGTGTAGAAAAAATTATACGCTAAAGTTTCAGCTTTCTTTTAGCACCAGGGCTGCCGTTTCATAGAATTTTGTACCAAAACATAGTAAAATAGCGGCATGTGGCAACTGCACAAGGACATGAGGAAATTTTTCTACATATCAACTGGCTATTAAAAACATTCAAAAACTAAAACTTTTGTTTAAAAATCATTGAACTAGATATCAAAATAAATGTACATCAAAATATTACTTTTATTGGTAATTGTGTTACTCATAAAATATATCCCAAAAGATACGGTTTTACGGTGTAGAAAAAAATTTTACGCTAAAGTTTCAGCTGTCTTTTAGCAAAAGGGCTGTCATTTCGTAGAATTTTGTACCGAAACGTAGTAAAATAGCGGCATGTGGCAACTGCACAAGGACATGAGGAATTTTTTCTACAAATCAGCTGGCTGTTAACATTCAAAAACTCAAATTTTTGTTTAAAAATCATAGAACTAGTTATCAAATAATAAATGGTACATCAAAATATGACTTTTATTGGTAATTGTGTTACTTATAAAATATTATACCCCAAAAGATACGGCTTTACGGTGTAGAAAAAATTATACGCTAAAGTTTCAGCTTTATTTTAGCGATAATAATATAAAAAAAAAAAATTATATCTTACTGACTATGTTAGGGCATATATACATTCAAGAATAAAAACTAGAACCAACATTTTGTCAAAGTTTGACAAGTATATCTTGCTATGAAAGTCTGCACACTCCCGAGAAAAATGTATGCCCTGGTATGGCAACACTCCCATTCTACACTGCAGTGTAGAAAACACGGCAATCCTGGCCGTCACCACTGTCCCGCGTGCATACCTTTCGATATTTACATTGTACGTAATAAAAAATTCACAGTACACTGTATGTACAGTATTAAAGTTATTACAGAACTATTAGTATTATAGTATTATTATTACAGTATTGTTATTATTACAGTGTTAGAGTATTACTCTTGTGTGTTTCTATGCCATATCCTACATTACCTATACGTATACCGCTACGAAAATCTAAGTGTTAGGGCGACATTTTCGATGACCGGACTTTTGGCATGACCGGACCGCCCTTCCCCCCAATTAGTCCGGGCTTTCGAGGTTCGACTGTATCTACAAAATTTAATTATGGGTAACTGGTAATTTAACCGGGCAGATCTGATTTGTGATATTTATAGTCTCCAGTATTTTTCTTATTCTAAAACTAAACGGTCTAGGATATCTTGGATGATTTTCATAAAAGTTATTTAAATAATTTCTGTTGGCTGTAGTAAATGCTCTTGATTCAGGGAGTCTCTGTGTCCTAAACCAATACCGGATGATAGATGACTGTCGGTATAGTTCTAGTGGAATCTCTCCAACATCAATTAGTAAACTGGGGATGGGGGAAGATTTGAAAGCTCCTGTTGCCAAATGTATGCCATTGTGGTGTACTGAATCTAGGATCTTTAGATATTTGCTTGATGCAGAAGAATAAATTTCACATCCATACTGTAGTTTGGTAATTATCAGAGATTCATGTATTCTTAATATTGTCTGTATCTGATCCCCAGTTTGTATTTGATAAAACTTTTAAAATGTTTAAAGCTTCTTGACATTTGGTTTTAATATGTTTCAGATGGGGGATCCAAGTAAGCTTTTTATCAAATATGAGACCTAGGAATCTAGTCTCTTTGACACAGGGAATTCTATTGCCATATAGATAAAGGTCTGGGTCTGGGTGTATCCCTCTAATGCGACAAAAGTACATGATTATTGTTTTGCTGGTAGATATTTTAAATCCTTGTTTTCTGCCCAGTTGTTGTTGTTGTTGTCGTTCCTTAGACTGTCTGTCCGAGCAGTCCCGTCTCCCCAAGGAATGCCATAGCCAAAACTGGGTTTTCCCACAAATCCTTTATAGAGCGTATGTTGTGTTGTTTGCGTGCATGATTGTGTATAATGCAGTCTTCCATTATGTGTTGTATGGTATGGGGGGAAGTGTTACATCCTGAGCAGCTGTTCACAATGCGGTCATCCAGCCTCTTCTGGTAGCTTAGAAGTGCTGGGTGGTGACCGCACCGCAGTCTGGCCAAGTGGACTCTGTCCTTTCGTGGGAGAGAGGATTCAGAAGGGTGGATATCAGGGGGTCTGGCATGCAGCAGTGTGTTGTCTTTCAGTGTGTTAATGGAGCGGTGAGTGATATGATTATGAATATGTTTCCGGAGGCTGGTATTTGGTGGTTGTGGAGGAAGAGAAGAGAGTATCTGTGCGTGATAAAGGTCTTTGGGTGTTGTTTTAATGTTTCTTGGTGTGTGTGGGTGTTCTGCTATGTAGTGTAGCGGGTGTAATGTGTTTATGGTGGCTGCGGCAAGTGTTTGTGTGCCTCTCATGTCGAGGTGGTCCTTGACTTTGAGGACTTTTGTTTCATGGTGTAAATGGTCTGTAGGTGTTGTATTTGTGCAGCCTGTAATTGTTTTTAGGGCTTTGTTTTGTATGATTTGAAGGGTGTTGTGGTGTGTCTCACTGAGATTAGGAGCCCATGCAGGACTCGCATAATTCAACACTGAGCGTATGCATTGTTTGTATATTGTTATATTAGTTTCTTTGTTTTGTCCAAATGTTGTTCCAGTGATTGACTTAAGTGCGTTAAGTCTGGGTGTGCATTTGTTTTTTATGTTTGTGATGTGTTGTTTGAAAGACATGGATGTATCGTATGTTACACCAAGAATTTTCGGTGTGTTTGTGTGTGGTATTAGAGTGTTGTTAATGTAGAGATGAGGTATGTATTTGTGTTCTTTTGTCCAGTTGGTGAGAAGTGTTGCTGTAGATTTGGTTGGAGCTATTTTGAGTCTGTTTGTGATGAACCATGTGTTGTGTGTGTCAAGGTATGGCTGGATTATTTCTGCAGCTTTGTCTGTGTTACGATGTGTGCATGTGATTGTTATGTCGTCTGCGTAGGAAGAGATTTGTATTTCTGAGGTGTCTGGCGTGGGTAAGTCATGCATGTATAGATTAAATAGTGTGGGGGATAGAACTGAGCCCTGTGGTACTCCGTTCTTAATGTTTCTGATGTGCGATGATTGGCCATTATATGACACGTAAGCATTCCTACCTGCCAGATAATTGGCCAGCCATCTTTTGGTGTTATTGTGCATGTCTGTGTTATATATTTTATTTGTTAGGTTGTGGCGGGGGATAGCATCAAAAGCTTTACTAATGTCTAATGTTATAAGAAGTGGTCTTTGGTGGGGCCTATCTGAATTGATGCCATCTAAAATTCTTTGTGTGAGGTTTGTCAGAAGAGTGTTTGTGGAGTGTAGTGGCCTAAAACCGTGTTGTGAGTCAGCAAGGGGAATATGTGGTGTGACAAGTTTAAGTATTAGGCGTTCAATGACTTTAGAGGGGGTGCAGAGAAGTGTGATTGGACGGTGCGATGTTGGGATTGTTGGGTCTTTGTTCGGTTTTGGAATGGTGATTATTTTACCATGCTTCCAGATGTCGGGTATAGTGTTGTGTGAATAGCTGTAATTTGCAATGTTTGTGAGTGCGTGTATACCTTGTGGTCCAATGTGTTTTAGGTGGATGTTGCTTATGTTATCAGGGCCACAGGCAGATGAGTGCTTGAGACTATGTATTATGAGTTTTGTCTGACTGTCTATGAAGGGTATAGTCTGAGTCTGTGGGAAAGTCTTTCTTACGTCGAATGGTGCGTCGGTCGTCAGGTTGAGAAGTGAGATGGCTTGTCTGTGCAAAATGACGTATGAGTGCGTTTGCTTGTTGTCTGTTTGAGGGTAGATTATCTGTTGTTGTGATTATTGCTGCGTGAGAGCGTGTAGTGTTACTGTTGGATAGTGTAATGCTGTTGAGTGTTTTGTACAATTTGCTGGTGTTTGTTTTGTGATCAAGTGTATTGATAAAGTTTTGCCAATTTTGTGTTTTTTGTTCATGTATTTTATTGGCAATCACAGTGTTTAGTGTTTGTATTTGGTCTGCTATGTTTTGAGGGATAGGTGTGGGGGTACCGTGTTTAAGTGTGTCACGTTGTCTGATGAGGCTTTGGATTTCTGGTGTGAAGTTGGGGTTGTGTGATTTTCTGTTGCCTCTAGGGATGTATCTCTTGTCTGCATTTTGTATGATTGTATTAAAAGTGTGCACAGCATTGTTTATGTTTGTGATTGGTGTACTGTTAAGTGTTTCAAATGTTGTTCTGTCTCTTCAGTAAAAGCTTCCCAGTTAGCTCTCTTGTAATTGGTGTAAGTGTGTCTGTGGCCGACTGGGGTGCATCTTGTTTTGGTGGTGATGATGATTGGAAGGTGGTGAGAGCCAAGGGTTCCGACCACTCTCCATGATGTTGTTGGGGTTAGGCAGGGGGAGCAAAAGGTGATATCAGGAGAGGAGGGAGTGTAGAGGGCTTGGTGTGGGATATGTGTATGATTATGTGTGTTGTTCATGATAGTCAATGAGTCAAACCGAGTCTGTATATCAAGCCCTCTGTCTGTGTCAGGGTTGTCGACATACCAGGCAGACGACTTGGCGTTGAAGTCTCCACCAATGATCAGGTTGGGGATTGAGGCTAGTTGGCTAAAATGAGGCCTGAAGGTGTCTGGAACTGTGGGGGATGATTTGGGGGGGAATGTACATGTTAACTATTGTCAGTGTTGATTTCTTGCCTGTGCGGATCCGAATGGATTGGATTTCTGTTGTGTTATCTGTGGTAGGGAGGAGAATTTTGGTTGTGGCACTTGTGTCCACAAAACAGATGGAGTGGTGGATCAGGGTGACGAGTCCACCGCCATAGCCGTCAGTCCGGTCTTGTCTGATGGTGGTGTAATTATGAAATGATGGTGTTTTGTGTGAGTGTCTTAGTTTTGTTTCTTGTAAAATCGCAATGTGTATGTTGTGTTGTTTAAGAAAGTGTTCAAGTTCATGTTTTTTCGTGTTAATACCGTCAATGTTGTGTTGTAATATGTTGATGTTGTGTGTTTTGTATGTGTTGTATGTTGCCGTTTGGGGTTGAGGTTGGGGTGGTAGTGGGGAAGGTGTAGGATCTGGGTCAGAGGGGGGGAAAGGAGAGATCGGGGACAAAGGAAGGGGAGTAAGGGCAGAGGGAAATTGTGAGTGGGTGAGGGTGCTGGCTGTGGTTGGGGAGGTGGGAGTGGAGTTACTGGAGGGCAGGTAGAACATGTCCAAGTGTTTGTGTATTGGTTTGTGTCAGCAAGTGTTGTACAAGTGAGGTGGGCCCAGTTTTTGCACATATTGCACTGAACTGAGCCCTTTGTCTGTCTGCTCGAAGTAATGGGTTTAGAGCATGTTGGGCATGTGTATTTTGTGGTGGGCCCAGGATTGCTCTCTACATCTCCAGCTAAAAGTAGAAGAGGAGTGATCGCCGGAAAATCACCCCTCGGTGCAGAAAAAACGTAATATTGCATGTTGGGAAAAAGGATTGTGGTACTCCCCAAGGTAGGCGTAGCTCCTCTTGGGGATCGGTGCCACCTGCGTAGAGCCGGTGGCCAGGGGTAGATGCTGCCGTTTGGCCCCCAACTCTTGGGGTTGGGGGGTGGTCCCACGACGTAGACGCTGCAGCTCCAGGACCTCTGCCCAGTTGATGATCTTTTTTTTTTTTTTTTGCATCCGACCTAGATATGGATCAAAAGGTCTCCTGTCGGCATGCTCCGCCTTTGTAAATCCTTTGTAATCCTTTGTTGATAACGAGTTGTAGCTTCCTTTCTGCTACAGGCATATAGGTAGCAGCGAAGGATATTGAGAGGTCATCTACATATAATGTGCTTAATATTTTATCTGGTATAATATTTGCTACCCCATTTATTGCCAAAGCAAAAAGTGTTACACTAAGTATACTCCCTTGTGGAACACCCTCTTCCTGGCATCTCTTATCTGATAGAGTATTACCAATTTTAACTTTAAAATATCTATGGGATAAAAATGCTTTAATATATAGGGGTAATTCTCCTCGTAGACCACAATCATGAATGGTCTTAAGAATTCCATGCCTCCATGCTGTCATATGCCTTTTCTATATCAAAGAATATAGTTATATAATGTTGCTTTGAGGCATATGCTTCACATATGGAGGTTTCCAGCTGCATTAGGATGTCTATTGTAGAATGCAATTTTCCAAATCCACATTGTGATGGTGATATAATATTATTACACTCAAGATACCAGACAAGTCTTGTATTGACCATTTTCTCCATTATTTTGCCTAGACAGCAGGTTAAAGCAATAGGACGGTAACTGGAAGCTGAATATGGGTCTTTTCCTGGCTTTAGAAAAGATAATACAAAACCCGTTTCCCATATGGTTGGGTATTTGTGCTCCTGCCACAATCTATTTATAATACTTATCACATAAAATTTTGTATTCCTTGTAGTATGTTTAAACATTTCATAGGGGATCATATCTGGACCAGGGGCTGTATTTTTGCTTCTATCTAGGGCAGCATCAAATTCTCTTTCTGTAAAGGGTATGTTGTATGATTCTGTCTTGTCTGATGAAAAATCTAAATGTTGTTGTTCTTTTATTCTGTATTGGTGTCTTGGGCTACTGTCAGTCTTTTGTGAGACTTGAGCAAAATGGTCAGCCAAAATATTACTAACTTTTCTTGAATCTGTGAAAAGGGTATTATTAACTTTAAGCACCAGTGGAGGGTTGGGTGTAAATTTCCCTGCTATCTTATTAATTTTTTTCCAAATACTGTGGATGGGTGTTCGACTATTGATGGTAGATACAAAGGATGCCCATGATTGTCTTCTGGCAGCTTTCATTGCTTTACGAAATCTAGCTCTGCATTGTTTATAGATGATCATATTCTCAATTGTTCGATGTCTGCGGTAACGGGTAAGTGATGTTCTTGTAGTTCGACGTAAAATTCTGAGCTCTTCAGACCACCATGGAACTGGGCGTCGCTAAAGAGTCCTGTAGTTTTTGGTATAGTGTGTATACCTGCTGTATGAAAAGTTCCATTTAATAAGTCAATAGCATCTTCTGGAGTTGGAAAGTCATTTGCATTGCCTTCAATTTCACTTAGTTCTTTAAACTTATCCCAATCTGCTTTGTCGATACTCCACTTTGGTGATCTTTGAGTTGCTGGGTCATCATTTGGTCTCCAACTGAAATCAATTGTGCAGTTGGGACTAGAAATTGTAAGATCTAGACAAGAGACAGTACCTGTTTGAATATGGTAATGGGTGGGCTCCCCAGTATTCAAGTCCTAGATCTTCATATTCTATAATTGAAGCTATAATATTCCCTTTTTGGTTTGTAGTAACATCTCCCCATAGTGGGTGTCTGCCATTTAGGTCGCGGGAGTTGATTAATCAAAGTTATTATTTCTTCCCTGGTAACCATGGTGTTTGGGGCTTGTAATGTTGTATCTATACTAATTGGAAAACGGGGAATATCTCTTCGTACATAAACAAGGCATCCTCCATGACTTCCCGTTTCTATATTATATGGAGTTCTGAAGGATATATATTCTCTTGGACAGGGTGTATGTTCATCCAACATTGTTTCTTGTAAGCATACACCTACTGGAGAATATTCGTAAATTAAGATTTTAAGCTCTTCATACTTTGCTCGAAGTCCCTGACAGTTCCACTGTATTAGTGATGTGAATGTATCTATTTTCTGGGGGGAGGTCCTTTATTCAAGGTTGTTTTTGAGTGTTTTTTGTCTTTATGAGCTTTTTGTGAAGATGGTGGTTTTTCTTCAGTAGCTATTTTGGTAGTTTTGGCTTTTGCTCCTTTATCTTTTTCTTGTAATATATATCTGCTAGGGTTACATTTCTTTGGAATTGATGGAGAGGGTGTTCTTGTTCTTTAGTTTTGTTTTTTTGTTTCAATCTCCATTGAGTCCGGTAGTGATTCTGCCCGAGACACTACGCTGGAAGATGGAGGAGTGTTGGGGGGTTGCCCCTCTTTTTTATATGGAATGTTTTTATGATCAGGGGGTAAGTTATCTGCCTTAGTGTTTTGTGTTCTTGCCGAGGTATGTTGATCATCTGGCCCTGGATGTTGGGCTGCTATCCCAGAGGTTGAGGTTTCATTCACAGAGAAGGGAATTGTTGTATGGGGTGCATTTCTTAGAGTAGTATCAGTGTTTATGGATTCTGCTTGAGGTATTTCGCTAGAAAGTGGTTTATGATCAGGGGGTAGTATATCTGTCTTAGTGCTCATTGTTTTCATCAAAATATGTTGATCATCTCGCCATGTGTGTTGCATTTCTGTAGAACAAGGTGGATTTCTGGAAGGTGGAGGGGGATTGAGGGTTGCACCTCTTTACTATGTGAGGTGTTTTGGTATGACATGCGATGTGCCCCGTAGTGAAGAGGTTAAATAACCTCACCAGCCAGTCCACCATCACTGTACCTCCTTTTTTTTTGACATTCTGCATAGCATCCATCCAGACCAGGTGCCTTACCTGCTTTCATCATCTTAACAACTGCCTTCAGTTCATCCTTCCTTATTTCTCCTCCATTTTCCTCACTCATCACACTCATTTTCTTAGCATTTCCCACTGCAACTATCTTTCCCTCCCTATCCTCCTTCACATTTAGCAACTCCCTAAAATATTCTGCCCATCTTCCCCTTACTGCATTCTCTTCCATTATCATCTCTCCATCTGCTCCTTTTACCTTTTCTTCTCTACTTAATTCGCCTCCTCTTCCTCTCTTAATTTCTTTCCAAAACATCTTTTTATTACTTTCAAAATTTTCTGTCATATTCTTACCCCACTTCACATCTGCTCTCCTCTTTGCCTCCTTTACCTTTACTTCTCTTTGTACCTCTCATATGACTCCCTTGTCCTATTTTGTAACCAATCTGTGAAAGCTCGCTTCTTCTCTTCTACAACCTTCTTTGTTTCCTCATCCCACCATTCACTACCCTTCCATCTATTTCCCCCTGCCCTTCTTGTTCCACACACCATCCTTGCACACTTTGTGACTCCCTTCTTGAACCATCCCCATTCCTCCTCCACACCTAGCTCCATTCTATCCTTCACACCCTCCCACTCCTCCTTCAGCTTCTTCTTGTACTCCTTCTCATTTAAAGAGTTCACTCTAAGCACCTCCCTACCTTTTGTCCCTTTCCTCTTTCTCCATCTATCCTCCACTCTCAACTTACCTTCCACCAAAAAATTATCTGATATTCCCCCACCCTCTCCCCTTAGCACATGTACATCCTTACTCTTCCTATCATAGTCCTATTTACCACTACATAATCCATCAATGCTCTATCTACCACCCTTCCCTCCACCACCCTCTCCCATGTGTACTTATGCTTGACTTTCTTCTGAAACACTGTATTTGCTATCATCAACTCTCTTTCTAGACACATTTCCACCATCAACTCTCCACTACGATTCTTTCCTGGAACTCCACATTTCCCAGCCACTCCATCAATTGGACCATTTCCTACCCTAGCATTAAGGTCTCCCAGTACTATTACCTTGACATTTCTCCCTAAATCCTCTATGCACTCATTTAAATCTATCCAAAAGTTTCCCTTTCTTCTACACTCTTCTCACTGCCAGGCCCATATGCACTTACAAAGACCCACATCTCCTTCATCCACATTATCCTTGAGGAAACCTCCTTCCACTCCACTACACGTTAACCTATCTCTTCACTTACTAGAAAAGCCACCCCTTCCCTCCCTCGCCCTCTCTTCACTCCTGATAACCTCCCACTTACACTCACCCTTCCCTTTCAACTTAGTTTCCCTCAAAGCCGACACATCCATCTTTCTTCTCACAAACATACTGCCTATCTCTTCCCTTTTACTCTCATCTGTACCACATCCACGCACATTAAAAGACCCAAACCTTAGGGTGCTGTTCCGAAAACTCCCAGACCCTCTTATGCCTTTACTTTTTCGATTAGGAATGTCCCCTGCAGGGCTACAAGGAGAAGGATGCCTGGTCCCACTCCCCGTCCCTTTCTTCTCGCCTCTTACGATCCAAGTGGAAATACTTGGTGGCAGTATTCTTTTCCCCCACCACAGGCAGTTTACCTATTTCAAATAAATGGGAGGCTAAGAGATTTGTCTTATTTGGTCTTCCATCTCTTAGTATTTCTTGCCATGTGGCTTGGAATTTCATTTCTAGATGTAATGCACTATATCTTTTTTAACCACATTGCATCGAGTAAATTATAACAAAATTTCTTACCCTAAATCATACTATTCGTGGTTTACAATATGTATACTTTGACATACATACATACCAAGGCTTTTTCCCCCTTACAAGGGGGGTAGCCAAAAAGAAAAAGGCATAAAATCATTCCCACCCATTCCATCCCTGAACACCCTCCATCTCATCTTACCACCTCCTGAATGACAGGTCATCCCTGCACCTTGTCCACTGCCCTGGGTCAGAAGCAGTGTCGCAAGACACAGCACATCCACAGCAAGGCCGCTTCATTAAATCGGTGACCTCCCCTCTCCGTTCCCCCATTGCATAAAATGAGAGGACGGGGAGAAGTCCCTTCGGGCTGCGTCAAATTTTGCTCACACATACTACCTCACCCCCCATCCACCCGCCCATTCCACCTCATGCAATCACATCATCATCCATATACAACCATTCTCCATTCACCCGTCTTCTGTCCTCTCCCGTCCTTCCTCAACAGACATTCCCCTCTTCCCCAAAGCCCCATTCACCCCATCCATCCATCTCATCCTAGGATGTCCCCTCATGTTCACTCCCTCCACATCTGCCTTCCACACCTCTTTTACTAGTCTTTCTTCACTCATTCTTTCAATGTGTCCAAACCATCCTAATATTCTTTCATCAACCCTATCTCCCAGCTCCTTTTCCACCCCTGTTCTCCTCCTCACCTCCTCATTTCTCACTCTATCTAGCCTAGTAACCCCCATCATACTTCTCAGACACCTCATCTCAAACACATTCAAACTCCTTCTCTCTTATGTTCCATGTTTCTGCCCCATACAGTGCTGTTGGCACAATCACTCCTTCATACAATATAAATAAATCATGGAAGTATTTTGATTATTTCCTTAACCCCTTCCATACGGTGCCGCACACGTAGGCGTCATGAGGAGCAAGTGGATTCGCGACGCTGCCATATCGGCGTCTTGATTATATTTATTGTAGTCGCCCCTGTGTTTTTACATTCTCCCAAATGCGCCCTGAATCCCATTCTCTGTGGTTTTCAAAATTCGCGGGTGAAGGAGAGAACGATCGATATAAGCGGCGACTATAT
>NC_134800.1:32874094-32979094 GCF_046742065.1 Oratosquilla oratoria | reverse complement strand
GGAAATGAACGCAAACAGAATGCGGTGCTACTATAGCGCGAGGTCTACCACACTAAAGCGTGAGGTCTACCTCCCGTTAGCACTATAGCGTAAGGTCTACCATTTCCATACATTTAATTTAGCGATAAACACATATTGGGCATATCCTAGGAATGACTTAGTTAGATAATTGAATTTCTAATTACATTCATATCAAAGGAAGGAATGTAGAAATAAACATGTTAGTATATATTTCCATACATTTATTCTCGCGATACACACTTCGTACATCTTTTAAGAATGACACAAATAGGTAGACCTCAGGCTGCACCTAGGTAGGCGACATATAGCGGTAGACCTCACGCTATAGTAGCACCCAGAAGGCTATATGAAGGGGTGGTTTTGCAAAAATGAGAATTTTTCATGTGTTTGAGAGATAGGGCCTATGGTTTAGGCTATGAGGATGGAAACAGTGGGAAATTATGAGCGTTGGGTGGAAAGGGAGCTGGCAGATAGGAATGACCAATGAATATTGAGGTGGTTTGGGCATATGAAAAGAATGGATGAGGGTAGACTAGCAAAAAGAATGTGTAAGATAGAGGTGGGTAAAATGAACTTGAAGGAAGACCGAGAATGAGATGGATGGGGTGAAAGGGTCCTTGAGAAAAAGAGGAACGTCTGTTGAACAGGGAAGGGAGAATGTAAGAGACAGGTGTGAGTGGATGATAAATTGACGCAGCCCGAAGGAATTTTTCATCGTCCTCTCTATTTTCGCATGAAGAGACGAGGAAGGAGGGTCGCCATGTAGATGAAGCGATGAAGGTAAACCGCTGTTGTATTTTTGGTTTATATATTTAAACAAATAGTAATTTTCCGTTATCTATAGTAACAATATCTTTATTTCAATAAACTATTTTTCACGGATTTAATTGTAACAATCACCTTGGACCTGAGTCCAATTATAATTGATTAAGATACAAAGAAATATTTGTCGTAGCGTGACGTTAGGATATGTCTAAATTTATTACATAAAATGGTTCTGACCTGACTCGAATCTTCGGATGAGGCGCGTAGATTACCTACTTAGGAAACCGCCGGCCATATATGCCTCCAAAATATCAAAGATTCTTTACAATTATTTTTCATTTATCATGTATTAGGCGAGCCTTCCGACAAGCTGTGTATGTTAAAGACAGATTGAACATTTTTAGAAACTCTGCCATGGGATTCGAACCCTGACCCGTGCGTCCATAATCACCTCTAACCTAGATACACTTATATATATACATATATATATATATATTTGTATATATATATATATATATATATATATATATATATATATATATATATATATATATGAGTGGATGGGTGGTGAGATAAACACAGGGAACCGTTTAGGGATTTATTCTGACGTTTCGTCCTTACCAGGACTTCTTCAGAGTACATGCACATTCAAATCATTCACCCCCTAAATACCCGCCGAATCTATCCGCGTTCCACCATGATCGACCTGACCTCTCGTCCTCCTACGCTCTGCTTCGCGAAGTACCAAGCGGCTCGCCGTCTTTGTTAATTTAATAAACCCATCGCGGTGGTTGTTGTTTGGATGGGAAGCGATGTAAGCTGCTTCAGTTATTTTCCTTCTTTTCTTATGAAGTCCTTTCTGCAGCACCTCTACTTTGTTCCAGTCTGGTAAGTGGCCGTGAGTATCTACATGAACCACTAGCGAGTTTGATACTCGGTGTGCCTTGATGTCATTCCTGTGCTCAATTGTCCGTTTCTTAATACCTCGGCTGGTTTCCCCGTAGTAGCTCACAGGACAGTTTCCACACGGTATCTTGTAGACGACACTGTTTTCTTCCCCGTTGGCCACGACTTTATTCTGGTTCTTAACAATGTCTCCTATTTTCGTTCCCGTGCTGATCGCAATCTTGATGCCGGCTGTAGTGAGCAACTGTCCTAACGCGCCTGAGTGGCTCGAGTTTGGCACGGACAAATAATCCCTGCTACCATTTTCAGTCACATCTCCTCTGTTCCGTATGCTTCTTTTTGCTATCTTTAAAGCCTTTTCTCTAAGTCGGTACAACAGCCCTTCCGGATAACAGAGTTTGGTGAAAACGTTGAAAATGTAATCTATTTCATCTTTAATAAATTCTTCACTACAAATGCGGTATGCTCTCAGGAAGAATCCTATTACTACTCCACTCTTTATTCTCTCGTTGTGGCCGGAGTAGTAGTGAATGATGCCGTCTTTATTTGTACTTTTTCTATGAACCGAGAATGCGGTCTTGTTCTCTTTCCTCCAGATGACGGTGTCGAGGAAGGCCAATTTGTTATTTGTCTCGTGTTCAACAGTGAATTGGATGTTTCGTTCGACATTATTTAATCTCCTCAATTTGTTGTCCAAATTGGTGTTCTTGGGGGCCACGACTAAGACATCATCCACATATCGAAACCAGGAGGTGTTTCGACCCATTATTTTTACAAAATGATCCCTCTCTAAAACTTCCATATAGAGGGTGGCTAAAACAGCACTGAGGGGGCTCCCCATCGCAAGGCCTCTACACTGGCTGTATTCCTCTCCGTTGAAAACGAAGGGACCAAATCTCACACATAGCGATATAAGTTTTAAGAAATCTGCCTTTCCTATGGGTAGAGCCTCGTCATCCATATCTCTAACTACCTCTCTTGCTGCTTTTAAAGCCTCTTCCACGCAAACATTTGTGAATAAGGCTGTGACATCATACGAAGCCATATTTTTTCCCGAAATGTCCATATCCTTTATTCTGTGAATGAGGTCACTGGAATTTTTCAGGTGGGCGCTACTTATTAATCCCAGTCTGTTGGAC
The DNA here is from genome assembly GCF_046742065.1 of Oratosquilla oratoria. Lineage (NCBI taxonomy): Eukaryota > Metazoa > Arthropoda > Malacostraca > Stomatopoda > Squillidae > Oratosquilla > Oratosquilla oratoria. The sequence goes on along the minus strand of NC_134800.1, from coordinate 32,976,263 downwards.
AGGGGTTTCGCCAGACATTTGGCCAACCTATGCGGAGCACTACGTATGCCTGAAGTGATGGGTCTCATCGGGATGTTGGGCTTGTGGGTTTTAGGGAGCCCGCGTAGGAGGACGAGAGGTCAGGTCGATCATGGTGGAACGCGGATAGATTCGGCGGGTATTTAGGGGGTGAATGATTTGAATGTGCATGTACTCTGAAGAAGTCCTGGTAAGGACGAAACGTCAGAATAAATCCCTAAACGGTTCCCTGTGTTTATCTCACCACCCATCCACTCATCTGTCTTACATATTTCAACATATATATATATATATATATATATATATATATATATATATATATATATATTAGTGGCTCTGCCATGGGATTCGAACCCTGACCCGTGCGTCCCTCATCACGAGGTCAAGATGCTAGCAAACGTGCTACATGTGATGGTTCAAAAGGACTGTACAAGTCCCCGACCACGCTTCACGTAACATCAGAAGATCTAGTCTCATTTTCATCCAATCCCCATATTAGGCGAAACCCTCCGACAAGTTGTGTATGTTAAAGACAGATTGAACATTTTTAGAAACTCTGCCATGGGATTCGAACCCTGACCGTGCGTCCATAATCACGAGGTCAAGACGCTAGCAACCGTACTACGTGTGATGGTTCAAAAGGAATGTACAAGTCCCCGACCACGCTTCACGTAACATCAGAAGATCTAGTCTAATTTTCATCCAATCCCCGTATTAGGCGAGCCCTCCGACAAGCTGTGTATGTTAAAGACAGATTGAACATTTTTAGAAACTCTGCCATGGGATTCGAACCCTGATCGTGCGTCCATAATCACGAGGTCAAGACGCTAGCAACCGTGCTACGTGTGATGGTTCAAAAGGAATGTACAAGTCCCCGACCACGCTTCACGTAACATCAGAAGATCTAGTCTCATTTTCATCCAATCCCCGTATTAGGCGAGCCTTCCGACAAGCTGTGTATGTTAAAGACAGATTGAACATTTTTAGAAACTCTGCCATGGGATTCGAACCCTGACCCGTGCGTCCATAATCACGAGGTCAAGACGCTAGCAACCGTGCTACGTGTGATGGTTCAAAAGGACTGTACAAGTCCCCGACCACGCTTCATGTAACATCAGAAGATCTAGTCTCATTTTCATCCAATCCCCGTATTAGGCGAGCCACTCCTCCCGATAAAGATTGCCCCATATATGGCACTTGCTACCATACAACTGGTGACTGCCGTGTTTTGAACTCCACTCCTTCTCATAAGACCTTCTCTTCCCGTCAGAGTTCCCCTTCTTCTTCTCCTCAATGACTATCTCCTTCTGTTTCTCTCAGAACACCTCCTCCTAGCATGCATATCCCATCCCCACCACCCATCCCCATGTCCCTTCCCATTTGTACTCTTTCTAACTCTAACAATTGGTCACATGCTCTTTCCATTCCTGCTACTGTACATAACATTCCTATATCTCTCTTCATAGATACTGGATCCCCTGTAAATATTATATCTTCTTCCACCTTCCACTAACTCCGCCTTTCCTATAAGCGTGTTACAATCTTGGAACCTCCCGACTAACGTGGATGGTGTTCCATTTCCAGTTTTAGGTAAGATCCATCTTCCAATAAATCTCCATCCTCAAAGTCAAGAGATTCAAATCCCTCTTTATGTGACTGACGTACAGTTTCCTGCAGATGTGCTTCTGGGTCTAAACACTATGCAGCAATATGAAATTAGCGTCTTCCCCCATTGTCATGACATTACTTATGGTAGTCATTTCATTCCTGCCCTCCCTTTGGCGACTACATCTCCACCACCTTCTGCACTTCCCAGTTCTGCGAAATCCTCCTCCCACGGCATGCCAGTTGTTTCAGACCCCACTATTACTGTTCCTCCTCCTGCCCCCTCTGACCAGATTCAGGCAACTCAAACGGAGAGTACTTCTTCCCTGCCTCCTCTAGATCCCACTTCACAGGACACAGTACAGCCATCGTCTAAACCTTCTCTTCAGAATTCACTCCCTCTCTCTAGTGAACCTGCCTTGCTCAAAGTTCCCACCCGTACAAAGCGAATGCGCTCTTCTCGCTTTTCTAAATCAAACGGAATACCAAATGTCCTTCCCCTTCTAGTCATTTTCAATTCAAACGCTTGGCTATGGGTCTCACCTCTGCTCCTTCTGTCTTCACAAGACTTATGCATACTGTTCTTGATGGCTTACTTGGTGTGTATACACCACATTAACCACATCACCACATTCCCATACACCATGCAGGCAATGTCACAATCAACCCAGACATCGTGGCACCAGACATCCGCTCCGATCGACAGAGCGGCGACAGCCGAATCAGCAATTTAGCCAAGCGCACAGAAGCGGACTCACACACAGACACACGAACGCACACAATAGATGCAGTCAATCGCCAATTCGGAATAACACACGGCAACACAATAGTAATCAACCCTTCCCCCCTGGATATATTATGTATTGTAGAATGGGATATAGGTAGTAATTATGAACCAAGAACAAACTTGTAAAGGGCCAAACACTCCGACTAAAAATCTTGACAAGGTGACTGAGAGCACCTCAAAATTCAGCAGACTCAGCATTTCCGGAGGACAAAACCGCAGTGCACGGGTCCAGCAGGAGGTCGGTGTGTGACGTGCCCTAGTGATCAATTGTGTACAGAACTGTGTTATAATTAAGTGTTGAACTTTATTAATAAACCAGAAAAATTCGAAAAGAGTGAATTTTGATGTAATCCACATCGCTGACAGGATTGCATCTACTTCGCTACATTGGTGGCAGCGCAACCCATCTCCTCCGAAGAGACTAGTGTCAACTATAGACTAGTGTCAACTATAGAAGAAACCAGTACCTTGAAACCTGTCCATTCTATTCAGCTACAATCAACTTACAACAACCACTCCTACCATTCGGACGGAACAAACCGCAGTCTACGAACAAGAGATTCTATCACCATTCAACCTCCGTGATTCTATCACCATTCAAGCACTATAACACACAGTACACAATTCCGGGCAATCGTCGCAACCGACTCCAACCTACCTAAAACCTTATCAAGGTAAATATTGTAATTCCTATCCACCCTTCATACCATTTTATTATATTAATAATTCTCGTCTACCCCTGAAATCCCCCTGATACTCGCTTTTCTCTCCCATTCCATGCGAGCACCATACACCTAGACTTCATACGTCTAGATGTACCCAACCACAAGCAGCCTCACCTGGAGGTAATTGCCCACCAATCAACACACATATCATCAAAATAACCTACCAACAAAGTGAAATCTTCCAAATCATCGTACGTCAAGACAAAGCGATCTACAGACAGCGACAGCCCCACCTAACGGTAACTACACAGCTGTCTACACTTACAATTTTCGAGTGTCCTACCAACGAACTGAAATCTTCCAAGAAAGATTACAATAAAGGTAACAGTGCTATATAATATAAACTATATGAAATTACTCACAACATAACCAGTGCCTTATATATATATATAAATTTAATAATACTATATTGTTCATACGTTAAGTACTTGCAGCAATTGCTATAAATTAATATAAAACTTACGTAACTGTATTCAACATTACCATACTTTACAAATGCAAATTATAATTACCCCCTATATGTATTTTGCCAACTTCTAACTTAACATATATTTGTGCATGCATTAATTTTTTTAGATTTCACTATTACCTTGTTATATATATTGTACCTGCAAGAACTTTCATATTACCCTTTTATGCATATTTACAATTTTATGACATTATTATTACCCTGTTTTACATACATTGTATCATTTTGATATGCATTTTATCAGTTAAGTGATTCTTGTTTGCATTATACACATTTTTATTATAATATTCTAAATATTACCCATTGATGACTTATATCTCTCCTCTTATCTAACTATAACACACTATCTTTTAGGTAATGCATGCATCCCTAGTTAGACACTAACATGGCTTCAGGAACGAGATCCAAGGTCAAGAATTTAATTGAAACATTCCTTTCTCCCTCGAAAGAAAAGAAACCCCCCAGTGACACCGATTATTCCACACCTAAAGTAGATTCTACAATTATTCCCGAGAATAACGTTGACAACCCACACTTAGAATATGTCCCATTCCACGAAGAACTGCTTGACACACCTCCCCCACACCTCACCACAACTCCAAGTTGCCCCTCATGTAGACCCCCAACAACAACCCCCAAACCCCACAACCCATGCATACGAGAACTTAGCCTGCCCTTCTCCAAACCAAACGTCAAGTCAAACATCCTTCACCTCAGACCCCTACCCAACACCAAACCCCGCCCCAAATCCATCGCAACATCCTCACCCACAACTCCCATCACAACATCCCCACCCAACCCAACTGCCAACCAACCCACATACATCCCAACACCAACCTACAATAGTCAATAACTACCAAACTATCTCCCCTCTAACCGAAATCCCCACCTTCTCTCAAACTAGCGGACTCTCCATCACTGACTTCCTAACGGCATGTGACCTTTTTTTCTCTAAAAATCCTAACTACTCTAACTTAGAGAAGATAAATCTATGCCGCCAGAATATACAAGCCTCAGATGAGCATAGATCCACGGCTCGAATGCTTGATAACCTTATTGCTGGTGGAATCACATACAATGAATACAAATCCCATCTGTTTAATGGCTTTCAGAACAAACAAACAAACAACATTAACTTTCTCCTCACATTTCTAAACAACACTAGAATTCAAAAACAGACTAACATCAAAGACAATGTTGCCAATACAATAAAAGAAATTAGGGAAAATCTAGAAAACCAAAGCCCTTGGACCTTCACAAGCATCTCAGGAAAAAAAGCAATGACATTAGAAAACCTATACACATTACTAGAGATAGGCCTTTATCTTTCCCAACTCCCACCAAAGTGTCAAAAAGAAGCAGCTAGAAGGGATTTAAACACCAGAAACCCATTAGCTTATAATTATATCTTAGATATCACCAACGCTTGCAACATTTCCCTCTCCGACCAGCACCATTATGCTAGACTAAATAGCCTTCAGTCACACCAGGCCCCTAGCTCCAATACAGCACAACCATCAACCTGGTGTTCCTACCATCTTTCAACAACTCACAACACCAGAGACTGCATACAAAAACAACAAATACAAGCACAAAACCGCACTACCCCTTGCTCAGTTCATGGAACAACGACACACACAGATGCCCAATGTAGAACACAGCAATACCAACAACCACAGACACAACACCGCACTACCATTTGCTCAGTTCATGGAACTACCTCCCACACAGATTCCCAATGTAGAGCCCAACAACAAAACCAACCACCCACGCACCCCCCCACACCACTCAACATATCAAGACCAACACGGCCAGGTAAATACTGCAACCTACACAAAACCACAACTCACTCCAACGAGGAATGCTCTCAACAAAGATCACAACCCCATCCTCATCAGAGAACAAACAGACCAGTTACGGCATCACAACAAACACCGTACTCCCACAGAACGTCAAACTCAACACACACTACTCAACACCGATTGGGGAACGTGTACCAGCCTCACGCACCAGACCACCATAGGAACGTCCGACCCACCCCACAACTATATCACTCTAAAGGTGACACTAGATCAAATCAGTGTTGATATGATGGTTGATACAGGCACAAACCTGAACCTCATCCCCAGAGCTCTCTACGAATCACTTAATGACCCACCCCAAATCCAGTACTCCAACACAGAAGGCCTACTGATAGAAGGAAGTACCATATCACTTCATGATATGATAGACTTAGATATAGAAATTAACAAATCCCAGGTAGGCCTCACATCCTTCCACTTAGCAGATGAATGGAGTCTCGACCACCAAGGAATAATAGGTTTAAAGTCCCTACGAGAATGGAAGTCCATCATCAACTTAGATACCAACTAAATCTCCTTCCGAGATGAAAATGACAACTCCAAAATTCCTGAAACACCCGATCCAGACACACAACCTCTTTCATGTCTATCTGGCTTAAATAACCCCACTCCAACTAAGAGCTACTCATTCCGTCCACCATCTTATGTCACCTCAAAGGCACTGATGTCTAACACAGTCATCATACCCCCTAGACATTCAATAACAGTCCCACTATATATACCCGGAGCAATCGAACATCAGGATGTCATAATTGACCCAGACACGTCAAGAGTTAACAACATATCCCTCGAACCTTCATGGGATTTAGTGTCAGAAAATAAACACACCCTAGCTATGTTAACAAATCTCTCCGACCAACACCGCAAAATCAGAAAGAACACAAACATTTGTTCAGTCCACCTCCATAATTCCCCAATCCAAGAACCACTCCCACAACACATCAACACTGTAGGACAAACACAAAACCTCACCCCTATCCACCCCCAACCAAATAACAACATCAGCCAACGAAGAGATACGTAACAAGCTACTAAACCTCCTCCAAAGGAATAGATCGGCTATTGCCTTAGAAGGCGAACCTCTAGGCAAATGTGATATAACTAAACACCACATCCAAATCCCCCCCAACACCACCCCCTCATACACCCCCGCTTACCGCATACCCCACAGTAGGAAAACACAAGTAAACAACAGTGTGCATGATATGTTACACCAAGGTGTAATTTCTCACTCAGATTCCCCTTGGAACAGTCCCCTCTTCCTAGTCCCCAAGAAAGACGGAACTCTACGCCCTGTTGTAGATTTTAGGAATATCAATCACCTAACTCAATCTGACCCACACCCACTACCTGCCATGCAAGATGTCTTGCAATCTATAGGAAATGGGAATTCTGTATTTTCCACAATTGACCTTAAGTCAGCCTTCTGGCAAGTGGAACTGACAGATGAATCAAAACCCGTAACTGCATTCTCCACAGATAAAGGACATTTCCACTTCGAGCGCATGCCCTTTGGTCTTAAGAATGCCCCCTCAACCCAACAGAGATTAATGAATCGCATTTTCAGCGATATGATAGGAATCTCATTATTCGTCTACTTAGAGGACCTCATCATCTATAGCCCCACACAAACTGACCACCTCCATATACTAGAGATTATCCTAAAAACACTAAAAAGCACGGGATTGAAAATCCAACTAGGAAAGTGCAAATTCCTACAGACGGAACTCACCTTCCTAGGCCATAAGGTAGACGCCCAAGGCATCCATACCACCACAGACAAAATAAATGCCATTGCAAATTTCCCAACCCCCAGAAACGCAGATGAAACAAGAAGTTTCGTAGGACTAGCCTCATACTATAGACACTTCATACAAAAATTTGCACACATAGCATCCCCTCTCACCAAATTCACAAGAAAAGGCGAGACATTCAAATGGTCTGAAGCGGAACAGACAAGCTTCGACACCCTTAAACATGCTCTTACCACAGCTCCTGTCCTAGCTTTTCCTGACATGAAGAAAGAATTCCTTCTTTACACCGACGCCTCCTCTAAAGGAATAGGCGCAGTTCTACAACAAAAGAATGAAAACGGGAAAGAGCACCCCATTGCATACGCAAGTAGAGTACTAAATAAACCTGAAAGTAATTATACAACAACCCACAAAGAAGGACTTGCATTGATATGGGGTTTAAAACATTTCAAATATCTCATACTAGGATACAAGATAAATATCTTTACAGACCACCAACCCCTAGTCTACCTCTTTAACTCTAAAGACCTACATGGCAGAATTGCTAGGTGGAAAACCACCTTACTAGACTTTGACCCTAAAATCACATACTTAGCTGGAAAAGCTAACGTAGTAGCAGACTCACTAAGCAGACAAATTCACATATCAACCTTAACAAAAACAACCTGTATTCCTATGCAAGACCTTAGAGAAGAAACAGACAAAGACCCGACATGGTCTAAAGTAAAACAACATCTACTTTCAAGAACACCCTTACAGTCCCGACCACCTGTCCCTATAGAAGAACTCAAACTGGTCGACGGAATCATAAGGAGAACCTCTAACGACAGAGAAGTTACTGTCATCCCCAAAGCCATGTTCCCAAGGTCCTACACATATTGCACGACAGCGCAATGGGAGGCCACTCAGGCAGGGATAAGACACTGAATACTGCTAGGCATTCATATTTTTGGACACATATGAAAAAAGACATAACCACACATATAGACTCATGTGTTACTTGCAACCAATTCAGAGAACCTGACCCCAAACAACTCAATATCAAAGACATCCCACTCCCTGCTGAACCATGGGAAACACTTGGCATTGACCTACTTAAAATGCCAACGAGCCATCAAGGTTCCAATTATGTACTCACGGCAGTCGACTATCTGTCAAAATACACAATCCTAGTTCCACTACAAGACAAAACAGCAGAGACTGTGGCCAAAGCATTGGTTAACAACATATTCTGCAGGTATAATATACCAAGACAAATGCTGTCTGATAACGGTTCTGAATTCAAGAACGAAGTAATGCGCGAAATAGCACATTTATACAACATAAATCAAACCTTCGCCACTGCCTACCATCCACAAGGGAATGGACTAGTAGAACGCACTAACAGAAAAGTGCTTGAAATCCTCAGACCTTTGGCCAACGATCTTTCGGATAGTTGGGAAGATTGGCTACCCCAGGTACAAGCCAGTATCAACAGCACATTCAACTCCGCAACAAAGATGTCCCCCCATGAGATCATATTTGGCCAAAGAATGCGGCTACCCTACCAAATCTTTAACCAACCCCCACCCCCCTTATACAACCTAGAAAACCTTACACAATGCCTAAAAAGAGGCATGCAAAGTATATACAAACAGGTCAGAGAAAACCTCAAAGCAGCCCAAGAAAAAACCAAAACCAAACAACACAAACGATCATCTCCACTCAACGTAACACTTGGAGACACAGTCATGGTCAGAGACTCTAATAGAACTAACAAAATCAAACCCAAATTCCTAGGCCCCTTCACAGTCACAACCTCACTCCCCAACAATGTGTTCCTATTAACGGACCCTTCCGATCACACAACCGTAACCATACACGGAGAGAAATTAAGAAAAGTCAAACTTAACCTAAACGCAACCCCACCTCCCAACCAGAACCCACCCACCAGACTAACAAATAACCCAACCAAGCGCAATTCCCATCACATGACACTACGTCCACGCAACTAAAACATACACTTTAGCTCTCGCCCCTGAAGATGCAGGACGTCATGCATTCCTCAGTGGAGGTTAAAATGGCCAACATTACAATAAGAACTTCTTTCCGCATATCTATCAAACCTTCTCTACTTCCTTCCGACCACTATAACCTTAGCGAGAGTCAGATATACATATCCTTAATCACTAAAACAAAAACTCCATCCATAGGATGCAACCACTACTACTACTCCCCATCCTCGTCCACTTCTCACTCAGCGTACCCATACTGATACCAGGAGCAATCGTCAACAAACACGGCAATACCGCATGCGTAGAAGACCCCATCATGGTAAAGATGCGGATATCACCCCAATTGTTAATAAACCCCCTCATGAAAATTCACAAAGACCTATTCCAAATAGAGCAACAAATCTTCACCCAAATACCCAACACCACAAACCAAAACAACGAAATCTCAATAACACTATACAACAACGTCAAGGCCCTACACGAAAAAATGAACAACATCAGGGACACAATATACCACCTCCCCAAGATATACAAACGGTTCACTCACACATGGGAAATATAACAAAGGTACTACACCAAGAAGGAAAGCTAATCAACCTAAACTCTAAAAACATCAATCTCCTCGCGACCTCAATAAATTCGGTAATTGACAAGATCAATCATCTCACCACATTCACAACATCCCGGTTAACTAAGATCACCCAATCACAAACAGCCCTTTTCCTTCTCCACCATCTAAATGAACTCGACAAACAACTAAACAAGTTGATAGATCATAGCAATCTAGTATAGAGCGACATTTGGAACGCCCACGCAGGTATAGTCACCTCTCAAATGATCACCCCAACCCAACTTACTCAAACACTACGACAAGCTCATAATACATTGACACTCACCCCCTTCTTCCTCAAGAGCGAAATACAACACTACTACCCCATCCTAGCATCAACTATCTTTCAAGAATCTATCCTTATCCACGTACCTATGGACCCGATCAAGAGATTCTCCCTTTGGGAAATTTACCCCTTTCCCTACCCTTACCAAAACCGCACCATGACCCTCAACCTGCCAACCTCCACCATCCTAAAATAAACTGATGGACAATGGATAACCCTTACCTCCCCAGAAACCATGGCAATCTGCAAGACAGCACGTCCAAACTTCTATATCTGCCCAGCTTACCCATTCCATTTCCAACTAACCAAATCCCAACCTTGCCTCTCAGAACTCACAACATCCAAAGTCAACCTTTCCAAGAACTTTCGCTTTTCGGACAACACTCAAATACACCACATCCACGTAGGAAATAAACACTTCATATTTCTCCCCCACCCCACAATAGTATCCGTAATATGCCTACACAAACCACCCTCCCATCATAAGATCAACGGCTCTATCACCCTACCAGACACCTGTCACATCTATTTGATGGACTCAATGCTCCTACCTAATCAACTCCACTACCAAGGCACTCTAAACACCACCCACAATCTAGGTCCCATAACCCAACTAATACTCCCACCCCTCCCTAAGATCCCCGATACCATCCTCCCAAGTGAGATAGACATGGTACGTCTCCTAAACAAATCAACTACCCTTGATATAGACTCTTTAGATCTACACTATAAAATCTTACCCTATGCCTCCACTGCCCTCTCAACCTTAATAATCATTTTTATAATAATACTCGTAATACTAACAAAGTACTTTTGCATGAAATAAGTGCTTGAAAAAGGTTTTCCCAAATTGCTGTAAACCTAGGATAAGTTTTATATTGTGTCTCACCAATATCTTACCATACTATAGTGTCATACAAACTCACAGATAAGAGTTTCTCAGAAAACACAGATAGTGCCATACAAACTCACAGATAAGAGTTTCTCAGAAATAATATATAAGTGTCATACAAACTCATAGATAAAAGTTGAAAATATATATAAATACTGGTGAAACACAACCTTATTCCCCATTCAGAGACACAACATCACATACCCATTATTTCTTGTTCAACATGTCCTCTTGGGACCCTCATAATCAATTCAACATCACACACCCCCTTCTCCACTTATAACCACCCAAAGATTTTGTGTCTCTGACTATATAACTATATATATATATATATATATATATATATATATATATATATCAATATTATATTTGTTAACCATGTACCATTAGGTGCCAGGTGCCACTTAACCCCAGGGGGAGGGCGATATGTATACACCACATTAACCACATCACCACATTCCCATACACCATGCAGGCAATGTCACAATCAACCCAGTCATCGTGGCACCAGACATCCGCTCCGATCGACAGAGCGGCGACAGCCGAATCAGCAATTTAGCCAAGCGCACAGAAGCGGACTCACACACAGACACACGAACGCACACAATAGATTCAGTCAATCGCCAATTCGGAATAACACACGGCAACACAATAGTAATCAACCCTTCCCCCCTGGATATATTATGTATTGTAGAATGGGATATAGGTAGTAATTATGAACCAAGAACAAACTTGTAAGGCCAAACACTCCGACTAAAAATCTTGACAAGGTGACTGAGAGCACCTCAAAATTCAGCAGACTCAGCATTTCCGGAGGACAAAATCGCAGTGCACGGGTCCAGCAGGAGGTCGGTGTGTGACGTGCCCTAGTGATCAATTGTGTACAGAACTGTGTTATAATTATGTGTTGAACTTTATTAATAAACCAGAAAAAGTCGAAAAGAGTGAATTTTGATGTAATCCACATCGCTGACAGGATTGCATCTACTTCGCTACAGGTGATAATGTCTTTATGTATTTGGATGACATCATAATTACTTCTAAATCAATCCCAGAACATATTCACACCCTTCAACAAGTCTTTTCTCGACTTGCTGATGCTAATCTCAAACTCAAGTTAAGCAAATGCTCTTTTCTTAAGAAAGAAATTCGTTTTCTTGGTCATGTCCTAACTTCAAATGACATTCTTACTGTTCCTGATAAATTCAAAGCTGTAGCTGACTTCCCTCGTCCCACAGACATTGAGCACCTTCGCTCCTTTCTTGGACTTTCAGGATATTACCGAAGGTACATCCGCAATTATTCTAAAATTGCAGCTCCTCTTACCTCACTGCTAAAGAAAGATGTTTCTTTCCACTGGTCGTCTGCCCAGGAACAAGCTTTTGCAGACTTACAGAATGCCCTTACCACTGCTCCTGTCTTAGTTTTTCCTAACTATGGCTTACCTTTTATTCTCTACACAGATGCCTCTTTCCAAGGTCTTGGTGCTGTCCTTATGCAAGAACAGGACACACACCTTCGCCCCATTGTCTTTGCCAGCAGACTCCTTAACAAAGCTGAACGTAACTATTCTGTCACGGAAATTGAAGCCCTTGCAGTCGTATATGCCCTTCGACATTTTAAGGAAATAATACTAGGCTATCCTGTCACAGTCCATACAGACCACCAGGCACTTCTTAGACTTTTCAAAGGCAAGAACTTGTCCGGGAAACTTGCTCGCTGGTTCTTGACCATTCAGGAATTCAATCCCACCTTCTCATATGAGCACGGATCAGCAAACCATGTTGCAGACACACTGTCTAGAAATGTTGCTGCTATCAATTCCCTCCCTCAGCCAGTCACTCTTACTCATGCGCGAATTCATGCAGCGCAAAGATCCGACCCAATGTGGAAACGTGTGATATTTTCTCTCGAGTCAGGAGATACATCAGATCTTACAGACTTCCCTACCTCTTTGGAACACTTCAGACTCGCCGATGACGTTCTTTACCACGAAATCACAATTTTCAACAAGCATGAACCACACAGACTTGTACAACAACTCGTAGTTCCTTCTGATTTAGTACTTGAAGTTCTGTTCCTTTTACATAATTCTCCACTTGCTACACATCTAGGTAAAGACAAATGCTTGACACAGGCCAGACTTCAGTACTTTTGGCTTACTATGAGAAAAGATATCCAGGCCTACATTGACGCCTGTCATTCTTGTGCTAGCCATGAAGGTCATATTCAAAGTAAAGTTACCATTTTGAAATACCCAATCCCTAGCAAACCCTTTGATATGGTTGCAATTGACCTTCTCAAGTTACCACTCACTTCTAGTGGAAATCAGTACCTGTTTGTGTGTATGGACCATTTTTCCAGATTCTGCATCCTTGAACCTATTCCCGACAAGACTGCGACAACAATTGCAAAGACATTCATTGACAAAGTTATTTGCCCCTTCACTACTCCCAAAGTTCTTCTCTCTGACAATGGCACGGAATTCAACAATGAGATTCTTTCCAATATTTGCAAATCCTTTCAAATAACAAAATGTAATATCGTTGCATACCACCCCAGTTCAAATGGCCTTGTCGAACGACAAAACAGAAAGATTCTTTATGTTTTCCGACACCTCGTTTCCGTCCTTCATCTCTCCTGGGATCACCATGTCCCTATGATTCAGTCTTGCCTCAACAGTGCCATCAATAGGTCCATATCAGAGTCGCATCACTTTGTCATTTTTGCATCCGACAAGCGAGACCTCCTTGCTTCAGAAATAGGTCCCATTTACAACCTTGATGATTTTGTTAAGGTTTCAAATTCAAATTTCAGCTCTCTATTCAAGAGAATTACTCAGTCTTTTTCTCTCGCCAAAGACGAGATGGCCCGTTTTCACAATAAAAATGCGAGAGACTCTAACATTGGAATAGGTGACATCGTCTACGCCCAGAACCATTCTCCATCTTCCAAACTTTCACCAACTTTGGTTTCTTCCGTGTCCTCGCACTAGAACCTACAAACAAAGTCAAAGTAAAAAACTTACATTCAGACACAGAATCCATCATGCACCTGGACGCCCTTAAGCTCTTCTCCCGAGGTGTAGATGATAATGAACCTCCGACTCCCACGGACAACCTTCCTCCTTCCCTCCCTCATTCAACGTCCCCTGTCTCACACCCATATAATCTTCGCAGCCGTCGTAATTCCTGAACATTCAAAACTTATACCTGCCAAAGTGTTCTCCACTTCCATCTTTCAAACCTTAACTTTCATTAATACATGTATTCTTATGTATACAGTAAATTTATATCTACATGTTAATCTACTTATATCTAGCTCATTTAATTCTTATGCTATTGTCCTCTAATTTTGATATTGTACATCGCTGGGGTCAGCGACAGATAGCTGGCCGAGCATTTATTGTATCATAATTCTATTAGCATTATGTATAGATGTACAACGTAAAAGTGATGCGTCATTGCATGTGTGTGTGTGCGCACGTGAAATAGATGTTTCCAGAACTTTACATATTGCCATTTCTGTTTGCATAATCAATTATCATTTATTTTTTTAATGCGAAAGTTGAATGAATGGGATATAGATTATTGATATTACTAAATTTAAATTATTGTATAAATGAAATGTGAATGTATGTAAATTTCTGTGTGCAAGGAATTATGAAGAATTGAATGAAAACAACCGCTTGGGCACGCCATTACAAAAGCGTAGATGACGCGTGTTTAGTCAGTCGTGAGCCAACTGTGAGAGAGTCAAGTCGCTTGTGAGTGTGAGAAAATTTCTTCTGTCCCGTGCAAATACACTGAGGAACGATTCTTCATAGTGTTTCCATCACCATTGTTGTTGTCATTGTTAACAAACAACAAGAGCTTCTAAAATGTTCAATCTATCTTTATCATACACAAATTGTCGGAGGGCTCGCCTAATACGGGGATTGGATGAAAATGAGATTAGATCTTCTGATGTTACGTGAAGCGTGGTCGGGGACTTGTACAGTCCTTTTGAACCATCACACGTAGCACGGTTGCTAGCGTCTTGACCTCGTGATTATGGACGCACGGGTCAGGGTTCGAATCCCATGGCAGAGTTTCTAAAAATGTTCAATCTGTCCACATATACAACATATATATATATATATATATATATATATATATATATATATATATATATATATATATATATATATATATATATATAGTTTAGTTAGAGGGCAGGATAGATAAGATGGGGGAGAGGGAGGGATAGGGGATTGGGGAAGGAAGGAAAGAACGAAATGGAAGGTAGATGGAGCTATGATAGATGTGGGGCAGACCCACTTGCTCGGTTAAATTTATAGTCTTGTGTGTGTGTATATATATATATATATATATATATATATATATATAATATATATACATATATATAATATATATATATATATATATATACATATATATATATATATATATATATATATATATATATATATATATATTATTTGGATGATGGAGAACATAAACACAGGGGAAGGCTCGGAACCCTAAACACTCTAACGCTTCGTTCGCGTAGAACTTCTTCAGAGAGTGTATGTAGAACTGCAATTGAAGTTTATGTACTAAATCTAATTACCTTTTCGGACACTTGGGAAAGGTCGTTTTTCTGGCGTGTTTTAGAATTAAAATACTAGTTTGTTTAGCTAAATTGATAAACCCTCCTCGATGAGAGAGAGAGAGAGAGAGAGAGAGAGAGAGAGAGAGAGAGAGAGAGAGAGAGAGAGAGAGAGAGAGAGAGAGGAAGGAGGGAGAGCGTTGTCTGGAAATGCGGAAGAGCATGGAAAGAGGGAGCAAGTTAAATAAAATATAGAGATAAAAGTGGTATTTTTTTTTTTACAAGGAAATTGACCCTACCGTGCTCTCTATGCTTTAGTTTCCGGGGTTAGATGGATTCCTGGGTATGACTGATATGGCTGTCCCATTCATTAGAAGAAACGCCATAGGGTAAATATTAGTCATATATACATCAACACAGTGTACATATACACATAATTAATGTTATAATATCGTTGCCCATGACTGTAAAGACAGCGGTGTCATTTGTTAGGAAGAGGAAAGCCAGAATAATTTTCCTCGCCACACAGGTGGTCTATACCACCAGTGCCCTCACCATCCCACTTCCACGAAGTGACAAGTAAGAAACCCTTGTAGGGCATTCCCAATCAATTGCGGCAAGCCGCTGGGTTTTGGCCGATGGTTGGGTCACCTCCCCGCTTGGCCAGGGCTATCGGGAACCAACTCGACCAAGCACGCAGCGAGTACCGAGAATTGAAAACACGACCATCTGCTCATAAGTTCGACACGGTATCCACTGGGCTACCGCGCGGTGAGTGTAAGGGAAGGCAGCTGAACCAAGAGACCTTTGGCCTGAGTCCAGAAAAGCGTAAAGTTGGACCATGCCATACAAATACTTTGCGCTCCTTACTGAATTTAACCCTCGAAAACTACGTTGGTAATCGAGGAAGCCAGTGTCTGATCCACGTCTTTCTTCAGGTAAGAGGTCGTCATCCCGGTCATTACCGAAGAATTAATCCAGCCCCCCTCACACTATTTATTAATTTATCTTCTTTTTTTCCTTTGGGAGGTGGACTCTTATCTTAACCCCCTTAGCACGATATCCCTCCCCAGCTGAATAAAACCTTTATCGCAGAAATATAAATAAACTAAAGCAGAAACGCATTGCTATTTTTTAAGTGTCGAAGCTGTAATCACTGTCGGGAATAAATCCCGACAGAGGCATTTTTTAGAGTAAATAAACTATTATTACATATTAATATAGACATCTGTGGTTACGGCCTCAGTGAATTTAGTGAATTGATAGCTGTAGAATTAGGATTAATATTGACATACAGCAATTAAGCATATCAAGCTGTATGAAATTTGTATTCTAGAAACTTAGTATATGAAAGCATGCATAACAAATTATACAGTCTTACTTTTTCCATTTAGATAGAGTGGCCTACCATTTTTGTTTCTATATACGAAAACATTATATAAAGCATTATGTAAGGACCAGGGGCGCCCACAGACTTTCTTGTGGTGGACGCACAAGGTATAAAGGGCTATAGGGAGACAACCAAGCAAAGCTTATGCACCTGAGGGGTTCGGAAATGTTTTGAGTTTTTGCCACTTTTTGGTTGCCTTTTTGACATACTTAGGTCCATTAATTTTAGAAGTGAATTGCAGCCTTTTATTGAGGGGAAAACTAATGTAATTGTGTATCTTTCATTAAACATAAGTACCGGTGTATAGTAGTCTATTGCCCTGACTTGAATATGCAATGAATGGTTCAATGAGTTATAAAACAGTTTATTTTATATATTTATCAACTACATACAGTAATTGTTTATGACAATATTATGCATATATAGTAGTTGTAATAATAATGCCAATAGAATGTAGATATCATATGGATAGTACAAAAATTATTCTATTATTTCATGTATTATGTATCCGATATTCATTAAATTCTTCACCAAAATCTACTCTGGCTTACTTTTAACACAGCATGACTTCGTAAATTTACATTATATTTGTCAGTGGGAGTGTTTTTTTTTATTTCATATTAAACTACATAAATTCAAACACAATGACACAAACCATCTTTATTGAAATGCTAATGCAATACGTCTATGTCCACTACTATCAAAGCTGTGTAAGACATTCTCATAGTTAATAGCAACATCTTGATGAATATGCAACAGTGCTAAAGCGCTTAGTCTATCAGAAGCCATAGTGGATCTTAGGTATGACTTAAGCCATTTAAAGGTCAGATATCAACAGATATACCATTCACTAAAAATCATCGAAAAAGTACTTTTTAAAAGCATACAAATAAAGTTTTTACCTATTACAGAAGAATTTATTCAGAAAATTCACTTTTAATTGCGCCTCGCATACCACTTTTCCGAAGTCTAGATATTCAGAATAACAATATTGTTTGTTTGGCAACTGTGACGTCACGAACGCGGAATTCCCCGAACCTTTCCCGAAGCGCACGGGCGGAATGTTTCGAATAGCAGACGACGCAATGAAATGAAGACAAAACTGTTTTTTGCCAAATTTGATAAGATGTAGATGGTGGAATTATATAGAATACTGTCAGTATGTTTTTTTTATGTACATTAAACTGTAAATACAAAAAGTTATGGAAGTCTTGATATCTGACCTTTAAAAGTCAGATATCAAGACTTCCATAACTTTTTGTATTTACAGTTTAATGTACATAAAAAAAAACATACTGACAGTATTTTATATAATTCCACCATCTACATCTTACCAAATTTGGCAAAAAACAGTTTTGTCTTCATTTCATTGCGTCGTCTGCTATTCGAAACATTCCGCCCGTGCGCTTCGGGAAAGGTTCGGGGAATTCCGCGTTCGTGACGTCACAGTTGCCAAACAAACAATATTGTAATTCTGAATATCTAGACTTCGGAAAAGTGGTATGCGAGGCGCAATTAAAAGTGAATTTTCTGAATAAATTCTTCTGTAATAAGTAAAAACTTTATTTGTATGCTTTTAAAAAGTACTTTTTCGAGCAATACGATGATTTTTAGCGAATGGTATATCTGTTGATATCTGACCTTTAAGTCTGCTAAAACTGCGCTCAGCAGATGCAGTGCTGACAGGCATGGTTAAGAGAACTGTAAAAATATTGTTCAGGTTTGGATAGAGGTATCTTGTACTTTGAATACATTCTTCTAATTTCAAAGGACCACCATCCTTATGTCTCCACTTCCACCTTTCCACTTCAGCATCCAAATCAAGAAGTCTAATGAATGGAGAATATGCCTCTTTTATTACTGCTATGTCTTCTTCTGAGAGACTCGCAAGATTCTGTGGCAAAAGCATTTCTGCTCTAACCCTGTTAGTAGATCCACAGATACGTTCATTGAGTTGTACAATAAGGTGATCCAAAAGAGGGTTGTGAAGGTTTCTCTCAAAGAATTCTGCACTTGTAGTGGATGGGGCATTTTCTCTGTTTTTCTGACGACAAATAGACCGAGGGTGCTTCTCATCAACCTGTAAATCTGCTGCCAACTGTGTTGCTTTCCTGTACAGATGCTCAAAAGATGATCCATCAGACCATTTTGATTTCAGCATTTCCACCAACTCTTTGCATTCTTGTGTAGCTTTAATCAAGTTATTAGTCTTACTTTGTAGAGCCGTGGAAAGAAGTTTTGTCAAATTTAGGTAGTGGTGGACAATTACCAGTGTGGTAAGAAACTGGAAGCAGTGAATGCTCATAAAGAATGCCCCTGCCTTTGCTGCGGTACTTGGGTTTGTGTCATTTTCTCTGATGAAGTGCAAAGTGTCAATTATATTTTCTATATTATTCAGAAATACTCCAAGTGTTTCCTCATGACATCCCCATCTAGTAGTAGAAAACTTTTTCAAACAATCAGTGTCTTCATTTTGAGATGTATAAATATGAAGCCGCTTTGCTGATGCATTAATGAACTTCACAATTTCCCCAACAACAGAATATAGGTTTCTTACACTTGTTTCTTTGCATGTGTGTGTTATTGTCAGATTTAAACAATGTGCTCTACAGTGAACATACTTGACAGTAGGGACATTATTTACAAACCGTGCCTGTACACCTTTGATTTTCCCAGACATGTTAGAAGCTCCATCAAAGCCTAAACCTACAACCTTGTTCTTGTCCAGGCCAAAGTCTTCCAGTTTGTTGCAGATCAACTTGTACAAAGTTTCTCCTGTTGTGTCAGCAGTCTCTTCAAATGTAACAAACTCTTCATGTCGACTGCCATCAGAGGTGACATACAGCACCACAAGGGCTACTTGTTCTTTGACTGAGATGTCAGTTGTTTCATCAACAATCACACTGAAGTATTTTGCCTCTCTGCATGGAGTTAGAATGGTTTCCCTTATTTGGCTACCAATAATGCTAATAATCTCATTTTGAATTCGATGACTAATTAACATAACTCAATCAAAAACACTTACGGCACAAGACGAGAAATTCAAACACAAATACAAATTCACCTTCAACACTACACGTTTACCAAAATTGTTCACTCAAATAAAATCCACAAACTTTACAATACACACTCAATCAGCTGTCACACTAGCCGTTCACATATCCACTGCCAAAAACCCAAAACCCCACTAATGTTCAGTCGCACGTGCACGACTCACACAAACATACACACTCCGCTGACAGGATCGACGAAATTACATATACCACGTGATACAGCACATGTGAATACGTACCACTCGAACCATGACACGTGCATACATTTCACTTGGTGTTCAGACACACAAGCGGAAATCCTGTCGCTAAACAACTCTGCAACTCTACCAGTCTCTATGACACATGAAACCGACAACAATGCATATGTCCACCGAAACCACACAATGTCACATTTTTCGTTTGCGTTTTCTTCTGTTTATAATTTATATACTACATAGATCCACATGTATTCTAGTGCATACATAATTTTAACACTGATGCTTTACCACGTTTCTAATGTATGTAAAACATCTACATTTTTCATTGAAAGTTGAGGTTTTTAGAAGGGAAAAATGTTTGAATAGGGGACCTTGTATGCTTGTAATGTCCAAACTGGACGCACGTGCGTCCGGTGCGTCCGCCTGCGGGCGCCCCTGGTAAGGACTCGACACCCTTAGTTACCAAGCCGGTTGTTCTAACCCCTCTCAGGAATGTCGAGTTACCGATATGTAATTTTCATTATTAATAATTTTATTTATCACTTGGTGTCTTCTCCGTCTTGAGTATTTGTTCTGGTGCAACATTTTCACTTCAGTTAAGGTGAAGTTGTACTTCCCATAGACCCTTGGCAACGAGAGGTCAAAGGTCACTAGGCGTTCGGGACCAGGAGAGGCCCCTCTCGCCCCTATAACGCAGTTGAGTAGAAATTGAGTAGGAGTTGAGTACCAGTTGAGGACAAGGCAAGTCCAAGACAAGAAATGTAATTGACCAAAGTGTTAGTGATTCGTGACTGGGGAGTGACATGAATTTACCCCAATCACAGACCTCATATATATCATGTGTGAAGTGCATATACGACGAAGCGTGTCTTAAACCAGTGAGGGGATTCTGTGAGAGAACCATTCCCTTCAACGTACCTTTATCCTTTCCCATTCCCATACTCACCCTCCATGCCACGCCCGAAGTTCGTCGCGCACCGTTACCAGAACAAAGACGAAGAAGATTTCCAAGTGGGCCCAAGGCCACGGTAAGTCATAAATTGAGTTACATATCCAAACCAATATGAATAATTGAAATGATTACATATTCATAAAGATACATGATGCTTTGTGATGCCATTGTACGTTTCTGGGTTCGATGAGTTCCCTGCCGTTCACAGGTACGTAGTTTTGTAGTGTTGAAAGTTGTATACAAGTTCACACAGAGTATCCCAGTATTAACTCGGTGGGACGGTCACCTAGATTAACTTATACCGTTAACATTCGTATTAAAAGAGATGGGAAATCTGTCGGAAGTCATAATATTCTCCACAATCACGTCGGGTATAATATGGTCGAACCAGTTCAAGTAAAGCTCACTCCTAACATAAATGAAAAGGCAAATCACTGTGACATATGTACAAATATTGTGCACATCATATTATGGAAGTAATGGCGAATTATGGGTTATACTTAGGTGATAAATGAGAGGTACCGGAGCGGCTTTCCTGTAGCACTACGGCCCTGGACGGAAATAATAACAATAAACTTTAATCCTTCTTCTTCTTTCCCCATATTCTCCTCCTCCTCCTCGTCGTCGGGAACTCTCACCCTAATTCCATTCTTATCTCCTCCCTTCCACCTTTTGCTCCCCTCCGTTCCACAACCCCTCCTTCTCCTCCCCCCCCCCCCACATATCTCGTGTACTTGCCACTAGTCATCCACCGGCATGTATGCATTTCCCATTGTTACATATACTCATATATTTTTCAAGAACTGTTTCATTGTCTTCTTCCACTACATTTTTCACCCTTCTCCCTCCTCTCCATCCTTCCACACTTGCCTTGTATATTGTTTTGATTAACCCCTCCCATTTTCTCCACATACCCATATTATCACACCCTGAGCTCTACATCCATTCACTCCCTGCAACTTATTTTATCTTCTCATGCGAGGACTCTATTCTATCACCACACACAACATATAAATAACACAACGTAACATTTTTTTTTTCTTCAAAAGTTTTGTTTATTGTATCTTTTTTAAGAGTTTATTAATCCATTTTTCCTGCTGATTTCAAATATGCAATTATTTTTTCTGTATCATCGACCGTTATAGAAATACATATAATTTCAATGTTACCATGTATATTTTGGAATTGTTATGTGGTCTGCTACTAAATGTTTATCTAATTTTCTCTTTCAGATCAATGACTGAACTATTTACCTGTTAAGATGGCTACAAGAGGATGTGAAAATTCTCCTGATACATTTTGCTATGTGTGTGGTTATTATATTGGGAAAAAACAAGTACTACATAAGATCGTGAGAGGTGCTAAAGTGTGGATAGCGTACAGACTCTATTTCGGAATGCCCATGGGTGACCAGGACAAGCCATGGGCACCTCATGTCATATGTGGAAGCTGCCGATCTACTCTAGAAGGATGGCTGAGAGGTACAGGAAGGGCAATGCCTTTTGCCATTCCTAGAATATGGAGAGAGCCGAAGAACCTCACGACGACTGCTACTTTTGTATGATTGATGTGACGAAGTACAGGAAAGTGAAAGGAAGACAAGCTCTGCAGTATCCAGACATACCATCATCTAGAGCACCTGTCCCACATGATGATAGCTTACCAGTACCACAACCTCCAGAAAATGCAAGTTTATTTTGATCATACTCTCTTTACTTTTAATTAACTTCAATATTAAGTACTTAATATACATTCACTTTCCTAAAGATATATGGAATACTAATGCTATTCGTCTTTGTTGAAGTTGCTATATTTAGTTATTTCTTTCTTTCCAGATGGAAGATGCAATGGAAATTTCATCTGAAGGGTCAGCAGGTAGCAGCAGCCATGAAATGGGAGACGAAGATTTCGCACCAAGAACGACTTCGAAGCCTCACTTTCCAAGTCAGAGTGAGCTAGATGATTTAATCAGAGACTTAGGTCTTACTAAGTCAGGAGCTGAGCTTCTTACATCAAGGATGAAAGAATGGAATCTACTAGGAGAAGACTGCAGGACATCTGTGTACCGGAAACGACATGAAGAATTTAAAATTTACTATGACTTTAGTGATGATATGTGTTATTGTAAGGATGTTACTGGTTTGTTTACAGCCCTTGGATTCGAACATGATCCTGCAGAATGGCGACTGTTTATAGATAGCTCAACACGAAGTCTCAAAGCAGTATTGCTCCACAATGGAAATAAAAACCCATCTTTGCCTCTTGCACACTCAGTACAGAAGAAAGAAAACTATCATAATGTCAAACAGCTTCTTGAAAAAATCAATTATGCTGAATTCAAATGGGATGTTTGTGGTGATTTCAAGATGCTAGCCTTTTTGCTTGGCTTACAAGGGGGATACACAAAGTATTCCTGTTTTCTTTGTTTATGGGACAGCAGGGCTGATGATGATCATTATGATAAAGTTCATTGGCCCCCAAGAGTTGAACTGCAGCCAGGAATGTTAAATGTTCTCAGACAGCTTCTAGTAGAATCGAATTTTTTTTTATTACCCCCACTTCATATCAAGCTAGGGTTAATTAAACAGTTTGTGAAGGCTTTGGATTTTGGAGGCGAAACTTTCCAAGAAATTTGTCTCATGTTTCCCAAGCTATCTGAGGCTAAGCTCAAGGGTGGTATATTTGTTGGACCCCAGGTAAACAAAATGTTGAAGTCGGAGAAACTGGAAAGAGCAATGACGAAAGTTGAAAGAGAAGCTTGGTGTTCATTTCGTGATGTAGTTCGTGGATTCCTAGGAAATCGCAAGGACCCTAATTATAAACAAATAGTGGCAAAGCTTATTGAGAACTTCAGGAAACTTGGTTGTCGTATGTCCTTGAAGATACATTTCTTGCATTCTCACCTAGATTTCTTCCCCGAAAACTTGGGGGCTGTCAGTGAGGAGCATGGCGAGAGATTTTATCAGGATATCGCAACTATGGAAAGAAGATATCAAGGACGATGGAATACTGCTATGATGGGAGATTACATATGGTCACTAGTCAGAAAAGACGAAAGCATGCATTCTAGAAAATCTCGATCGTCAAAGCACTTCTAATCATGAGAAGAGTTATCAAAACACTTGCAGTGCAAAGTTGTGTTGTTTATTTTGTTCTTACTAATATTGTAGCTCTTAAATACACTTCATATTATGAAAAAAATACTAGATGTTGTATAATTATCCTTAGAATGCTAAAGTAGATTGAATCAATTAACTACTGTAGAGAAAGGTTGCGTATATAACAATAAAATATAAAATCAAGAGTAAATAAAGAAATATCGATGTTACGTCAAAACTAATGTGATATTTGGATTCAGTGACACGAAATACATTTATAAACATGAAAAAATACAAATAAATAAAACATGTGTTACATTGTGTAATCTATCGTCACCTCTATTGCCTTCTCTTGTAGAGGCGGTTCCAACTATCATATTCTACTTCAGTACGGTAGCATTGTTTCCAATATACAAACAATCACTCTCTTAGCCGTTCGGATAGTTTACTGCTGAACAAAGGCCTTGCCCACTTTTCAGTTACATTTCTGTCTCGATTAGTATTCCCTCTTAGACTTATTTTTCTCCTGTTGCTTTTCTTGCTTCATTCGGTGTTCTTGTTCTTCTCTTTTAACTTTCTTCTATCGCTACATCTACTGTCAAATCTAAAAATATATTTCTTTGTTGCGGCTCGTGCCGCTTAAATTGTTTTTATCGGCTTAAGAAACCTGCACACCGAAGCTATAGCGATAATCCCATACCACACTCCTGGCCATATGGCTACTTCCCGAAGGTTGAGTGTGGTTGGAATTTTCCGCCAGAATCATCAGAAATTTAAAATTCCCGGCTCTGTGCAGGCATGCGCATTGTCGACACCACCTCCCCCTCCCTACCCCTCCCTTCTTAGCCGGCTCGCCTGAGTCGTCACTTCAATGAGAAATGAAGGCTTCGTCTGTGGGAGGAGGGAGGGACCCTAAATCTGTGCAGGTTTCTTAAGCCGATAAAAACAATTTAAGCGGCACTAGCCGCGACAAAAAATATTATCGGCTGAAAGAAACCTGCACAGCGAAGCTATGCATGAGACGAGGACAGGTGGGAGGAGAGGTGAAGCATGATTCAAACCGTTATTACGTGTGTCTTTCCTATGGTAGACTTATTCATTTTATCACTCAGTAGAGGGGAGAAAAGAAACGTCAAGTACCCACACCGAAGAATGTGACATGCACAACATTGCACTGTTCACACAATGCGTAAATTATACGAAAATCATATCCTGTTCAGCGGTTCCTGGCCCCTCCCCACTCCTCGGTTGCCCTTTGCCCCCTCCACTTTTTTTTTTTTTTTTTTTGAGATGAGAGGGGTGGAGCCGTTTCCATGGCGACACATGGGACAGGGGCGACCGAGTGGTAGAGACACCGTGTCCCCAAGGGAGTCGTCGATGTCCAGCCCCTAGGTCCCGCACCCGCTCCAGAGTGGGTGCGGAGAAACGCCAGCGATGCCACAAAGTCCCTGATGCTGTGGGCGTGAGGGGCATGGCCCGGGTCGGCTCTCTCCAAAATGCGGCAAGGCAGGTGCGCCCGGGACCTCGGGGTTAGGGGAATCCTAAATTTCGAGTTGTAGAAGAGATGATCCTCAGAAATCTCTTCCGTGTGCTCCACGTAGTCTTCGAACGCACGGACCGGGCGCAGCGGTTGTGGGCGTCCTCCCTCCCGGAAGGATTGTATTCTGAGAGGGCCAATCATAGCGTCCGCTCGGCCGTTCCTGGCCAGGAATGTTGGTGATGGAGAGAGGGTTAGGGCCGAGCTGTCCTCCAGTTTGGAGAAGGGCAGGTGGCGGGTGATTGCCGCCAGCTGTGAAGCCCTGTAGTCTGTAGTCAAGACGAGCAGAAAGACGACACGTTGAGGGAATTGTTCTTCCTTAATAATGGCCTTTTCGAACGCCAGGTACTGCAGAAGACGATGCAAGGACCAGACCAGGACCGGTTGATGTCTCGGCTCTCTCGAGGCGCTGATCCCTTTTATTAGGAGGTGTAAGAGGCCGGTAGTGTACGAATGGAAATGAGCTAGGGTATTAGAATAATTCAGACTCGACGCCTGCTCGAGGGCGATGTTATGTCTATGTGAGGGCGACGTTTTGTCTATGTAAACACACCGACGGTGGTGACTGTTTTATAATCGATTATGTAATCATAACTTTGTAAGCGCAGGCTAGCTTCGTTTGACTAATGCTGAGATAAACAATATCACTAGTGGCATTGTAATGGCTTTCCGAATTGGTGCAAGGTGGAGAAGGAGGAAAAAACTATTGGTGCATGAATTCAAAGTCACGCCCATAAGGAGTGACATTTATTTGAGAAGTTACCGGAGATTGGTTTAGAAAAATTAGTGACGTCAGACGAAGATAGCTTAGCGTAGGATACGGGATCTCGTCAGACGTTCTAGAGAGAAGATATAGAGGGGGTGTCGAGAGAGGATCAGGAGACGATGTAGAGACGAGAGAAAGAGATCCCGAGTGTAAGCAGAAGGTGAAATTACAGTGAAAGAAGAAAGAAAATTCACCACCCTTTTATTAACCCAAAGGACGAGAGGAATAGGCATGGGGCCTAGAAAATAGATTTACTTGACCTCTAGAAATATCTTTCCCATTTACAAATGTTTTCCTATACAAAATTCCATTAATCAAATGAAATTCCTCTATCTTATACCCCTTTGGTAGCTTTGGAGGATCTCCTCTTGGGTTCATCAAATGCTTGATTATTGAATCACATGTCTCATCATCTCTCTGTTCTCTTATTAGCATTTCTTCATCTAAAGTTACTAATTCTTCTATACTACAAACAAAATTAATCAACCCAGTCCCAGTCATTGGTTGACTAATGTTTCTAGAAAGTGGATCTGCTACATTCCTTCTACCCGGAATATATTCAAATTGAACATCATAGCACTGAAGTATCGCAAACCATCTAGCAAGTCTGCCTCTAAGATTCTTATGCTTAAATAAGTTCTGAATAGCTGTGTGATCAGTCCAAACTCTGATGGGATACCCTAGTATCATATCCCTAAAACTTTCTAAAGAATAAATTACTGCTAAAGTTTCTCTTTCAGTTATAGAATAGTTTCCGCACTATTACAAAGTCTGGATGTGTAAGCTATGGGTTTTAAAGTTCCATTTCTCCCTTGCATTAGTATGCCTCCTAACCCTATGTCAGACGCATCAGTACAAAGAATAAATTCTTTTTCATAGTCGGGAAAAATTAAAATAGGTGAACTTGTGAGTTTATCTTTCAACTTGTCAAAAGCTTGCTGTTGCGCAGGTCCCCATATGAACTTTGAGTCCTTTCTCAACAAAGAACTTAGTGGATTAGCAATGTCAGCATAACTTTGAATGAATTTTCTATAATATCCTGTTAATCCCAAAAAGCTCCTAACCTTGTCTACATTGGTCGGAACTGGAAAATTCTTGACAGCGTCCACCTTTCAATTTACTGTACTCAGCCCGTGTCTGTCTATCTTATGTCCTAAGTAAATGACACTGTCTTGCAAGAACTTACATTTTTCAAGTTTTACTTTTAACCCAGCTTCTCCTAGTCTTGAGAATATCAAATCTAATTTCTTAAAGTGCTCCACTGCAGTCTGAGAAACTATTAAAATGTCATCTAGAAATACACTGGCAGTGTTTCCTAACAATCCATCTAGAATAGTATTCATTAATCTCATGTAAGTTAATGGACTATTACATAACCCAAATGGCATTCTCTTGAACTCATAATGTCCTGTTGTAGTAGAAAATGCTGTGAACTCTCTTGAATCTTCATGCAATTCTATTTGCCAAAAAGCTGATTTGATATCTATAGTACTAAAATATCTATTCTCAGTTCCCAAACTTCTCAAAATGTCACCGATAATGGGTAATGGTAACCTGTCACGAATGGTGTGCTTATTCAGTTCCCTGTAATCAATAACTGGTCGCATAGTCCCATCAGACTTTGGTACTAAGATCAACGGAAAATTCCACTCACTCTTACTATGTTCAATAATATCCTGTGATAACATTTCAGTGATGAGTTTATCTACTACAGCTAATTTAGAGTGAGGAACTCTGTAGGCTGGTATGTAGATAGGTTGTGTTCCTGGTTTTAACTTAATGTGATGTTTTAAAACAGTTGTTTTGCCTAAGGCGTCCCCCGGCAAAGCAATTGCTTTTTTATGTTTCATAAGCAAAGCAAATACAGCTTCATCCAACTCAGGGCAATTAGTTGATTGTAATAATTCTTTATATCTATTTCTTAAGTCTATGCCTTCTTGTACTGAACAAATTGATGAAGTTGGTAATTCTATTTCCTCACTATTCTCATTTAAAATCTTAATAGGTTTAGTACACACCTGAATACATCCTATTTGTGTACCTTTCTTTAAAACTATCTCTTTATTCATAGTATTAATTACTAATACTTCTACTCTGTTCTTATTTGTCTTATAAATCCCTGAGTCCCACTTCAATCCTTTAAGTTTAACTGATTCTGGGACTGTAATTACTTCAGAGTCTACATTGATTCCTTTCAAACACACTTCAACCTTATTAATTGACATGGGATGTAACAATGTCGACCTTGTTAATCCGCAATCCGCAATTCTCAAGGCATCTGTGGTTGATAATTTAGTAATCTCTGGGATTTCCTGAACTTCTGAGTTGGGTTCACAAATTGTTTTACTTTCTGTAGGGTTGGACCGCTCGGCCTCGCTATCTAGGATAGAAATGTTATCTAAGGATTCATTGATTCCTGTCACTGGTCTTAAGTCTGGTTGATTTAAGAATGGGATTAACTGTGACTTCACTAAAATTCCTAAGTCAGCAGGACAAATTACCATGTTTTCTTTTCTCATAGTTGCAAATCCTATCAATAAATCTCCTGGAAAAACAGACTCTTCTACCACTATCACTGGTATGTACAATTGTTCATTTGTATATAAGGCAACTTCTAGCTCAATCTTACCTAATGTTTTTAACTGATTTCCAGTTACACCTTGCAATGTGTAACGGATTGGTTCCAACATTTTCACTCCTGGGTTCAACTGGTTTAAAACTTTACTAGTAATTACATTAACTACAGACCCTGTATCAATAAAAATTTGAATAGGTTTATTGAACACTTTACCTGCAATGAGAGGTCCTACAGAAGTTTTACCAACAGTAATTATCAGTTTGTCAGTTTCTTTCATCTCCCTTGCATTCCCATATTTAACACAATACCGCCTATCGGTATATATATGGGGAGGTCTGAAATGGTTTATTCTGTGTCTGGGGGTTTTCCTCTTAGCCCTGGGGGTACCCGAAAATTTCGGCATTCATGAGTTCTGTGTCCGATTTTATTATGGTAAATACAGAATGGAGGGTTCCTACATTGATACTCATTGTGACCTTCGTATTTGCAATTTCTGCAAATAATCCCATAAAAACATTCTTGTGCCTTGTGTCCCCATGCATTACAATTAAAACATAGGATTCTGGTATCCCTATCCCTAGATGGACTTCTAGCATGCCGCCTATGTCCTACTTCTGTTTTCTTAAACTCTCTAGAGTTCCTATATTGGCTATGTTGATTTATAGGCATTACATATGGGTTTATTGTTCTGGTCTCACTGTATCCTTGAAGAAGATAATCTACTTCTCCTAAACAGATATTTGATTTTAAATCTTTGTACAGCCTTTCTGCTGTTAAGTCATCAGAATTCTTTGCCAATAAGCTAAATGTAATCAATTTGATTACCTGTGAGATTTTCATCTTCTCACTAGATCTTTCTATCCAGTCTGAATCTTTCAAGATAGAATTCATGTCTTTTGACCATCTATCTAATCTAGCTAAGTACTCTGTGTCAGTTTCACTTGTCCTAACTTCCTTAATCATTTTTACCAATGATCTAATAGGATCCTGATCACATTTGGACATGAAATGCTTGAGAAATGCTTTCTTGTAATTATCATATTGATTAATTAATTCCATTTGCTGGAAGTTAATGACAAACCTCGCCCTTCCATGCTCTGGATCTATATTCTCCTTGAGAATCTCAATCTTACGATTCTCATTTGTAATGTTTTTACTAACTATAAGTGTGTCAATGAGGTTCAGGAACTTGTTTACACCATATGTGTTAGACTCTCCTGTGAATTTTGGAATATTTGTATTTGATGTGTGAATTTCGTGTCTCAACACGTTAGAATTCTGAGGGGTACTCATACTTATTACTAATACCTTGCTTTAGCCTGGCTGCTTGCGATGTCGCTTCGTGATGTCAATGTCTGGTTTGACGTCCTTCTACGGTCTTGTCATTCCTCAACGACGTTGTTCCTCCTCCATCACACACTCTGCCTTGAAGACCGCCTTGTAGATGATGATCTCCTTGAAGAATCTTGAAGAATGCTTGTTCCCAACGTAGCAGTTACTTGAAGTTGTAGATTTCTCTCGTAGTCGTAATACACTCTTGATTTTGGTTATCTTGTTCCCGTAGACTTCATGCGCCACTTCTCTTCGGAGGTGTTTAACACTCAGTTCATCCCACCGCTGCCACCACTTTCACCTCCCCTTGTCACCACTGTCACTTAAATTTGACTTGTAATATCACTCGTCTCAAGGCCCCTTGCCTCTCGTTACGTGAGTTTCACTAATATTCAAGTTCCTCTTAAGCAGTAGGCCCAATGCCTTCTTTTTCCTGTAGTCTCACTATTTTCTAGGCCCCATGCCTATTCCTCTCGTCCTTTGGGTTAATAAAAGGGTGGTGAATTTTCTTTCTTCTTTCACTGTAATTTCACCTTCTGCTTACACTCGGGATCTCTTTCTCTCGTCTCTACATCGTCTCCTGATCCTCTCTCGACACCCCCTCTATATCTTCTCTCTAGAACGTCTGACGAGATCCCGTATCCTACGCTAAGCTATCTTCGTCTGACGTCACTAATTTTTCTAAACCAATCTCCGGTAACTTCTCAAATAAATGTCACTCCTTATGGGCGTGACTTTGAATTCATGCACCAATAGTTTTTTCCTCCTTCTCCACCTTGCACCAATTCGGAAAGCCATTACAATGCCACTAGTGATATTGTTTATCTCAGCATTAGTCAAACGAAGCTAGCCTGCGCTTACAAAGTTATGATTACATAATCGATTATAAAACAGTCACCACCGTCGGTGTGTTTACATAGACAAAACGTCGCCCTCACATAGACATAACATCGCCCTCGAGCAGGCGTCGAGTCTGAATTATTCTAATACCCTAGCTCATTTCCATTCGTACACTACCGGCCTCTTACAGGAGGGTTCGCGTCCTCTGTGGCACTCGGATGTTCATGCCAAAGCGTAGCGGATCAGTGAGGGCTGTATAGTGAGGCAAGATAGTCGCCGGTGCCCTGTTGGTGGAGTCAGCCAGCCAAGTCAGGAAGTCCAGAACCGTGCTGGCGGAGATGGTCCCCATCGTGTGTCTCCGAAGGCAGTTCCGAAATCTCCGTCCGCAGGACCCACACTGCCGCACTGAGGACGGAAGGTGAGCTCTGAGCATCTTGTCTGCTGCCTCTGTAGAGAAGAGTTGGCTGAGATCTCCCCGTAGAAACTCCAAGTATCAGGTTGGAGTGACGCTTGGAGAGGTGCGGTAAGGCTGTTGGCTAGGCAGGCTGACCCCAGTAGAAGGGGAGAAGGGCCCCATCTCATTATCTCCCGGAACCACGGCTGGGTTGGCCAGTAGGGAGCTACCAGGAGGACCTGACCCTTGAAGGACCTGAGGGTCTGCATCACCTTCAGGAGGACCGGTGTCGCTGGAGGAGGAAAATGAATACGTGCTTCCAGCTGTTCCAGTCCTCCGTGAAGGCGTCTGGGCCTCCTGTGCGTGTCCTTTGGATGCAGGTGAGGTAAAGGGGGAGCTGGGTCGTGTTTAGGGAGGCAAACAGGTCCACCTCTGGGGTGCCGTAGCGGAGGGAGAGCGACTCGAACACTTGTGGGCGTAGTTGCCACACCACGGAGGTCTCCTGAAACCTGGATAGAGCGTCCGCTCAGTCGTTCTCCCGGCCCGGAACATACTTCGCCGAGAGTGATATGGCCCTGCGTGATGCCTCGGCGAAGATGTCTTCCGACAGGGCTAGGAGTGGACCTGGTCGGGCCGTACCTTGCCTCTGCACGCACTGTACTGCCGTCACATTGTCTATGTCCAAGCGGACGCTCATGCAGGAGAATTCGGGGTGTCGCTTGAGTCATTCTTTCACCACTATCAGCTCCCGAAGGTTGTGTAGTGATAGTGACCTTCTATCTTCCGACCATCCCCGGCAAGCTTGATGTCTCCAGCTCGACTGGAAGCCCCACCCCATGTCCGAGGCGCCCGCCGCTCCTGCCATTCGAGGTGGGGGCGGGGACTATGGGACCGACCGGCGTAGGGCCCCCGACCGAAGCCAGGGACGCAACAAGCTGTGGAGTGCTGAGGGTACCGGCCCGGGCAGGTCGCGCGGGAGGAGCAGTATGCTCCTGTCGACCTCCCGTACCAGCCGTCGGCGCCCCAAGCGGCTCAGTGGAAGGGCCGGGGTCGCGAAGTTGAGGCAACCCCCCCCCCCCCCGGAGTGCTGACCGGACCTGAGCCACCGACACCATATTGAATCGCAGGGCTTTCAAGAATTTGTTCAGTGCGCTCAGGTTCATAGCCAGTCTCGTTTTTCCTGGGCCTTTTTTGGTATGGTAAAGAGAATCAAATTAGTAGGGCAAGGTGGATCCCGATCCCCGGAGGGTGTAGTGAAGTCACAAAATTTATTGTAGAACGTATAACAACATACATGCGAGGCCGAGGTCGTTTCCGAGCGACCTCGTCCGTGGGCGTTAGTCAAGAGGCTTCGTCCTGGGTGAAGACGTTCCGTGAGCGTCTCCCGCTAAGACGGGCCTGGACCCTCGGTATGTATCCAACTCACCCCAAGTCTTCCCGCGGGAAGTCCTCGAAGCTCGTGGCGAGCGTCCTCATCCAATAGTGTGCTATGGCAGTTTGTGACGTCTCATCACCCACAAGCTGATTTCCATATGTTTAATACCTAGTGACACCATGTGATTATACTGTGACGTCACCGGATTTAATCATGGCGTCATAGGATCGCCTCGTGAAGTCACAGGGACACAAACTGACGTCATAGGACTACACCGTGACGTCATTTTATCACATAATGACGTCATATTATCACATCGTGACATCACTTTATCGCATATTGACGTTACCTGATCACATCATTAACTACTATCACATCGTGGCATCATGTAATCATATCGTGACGACACCAACAAAATGACGTCACAGTACCCCCATCGTGACGTCATATGTTTTCATTGTAATTCCACTGGACCATACAGTAATGATACAGAATTAGTGATGTCACATGGTCACATCGTGATGCCACAGGGTTACATCACGACGTCACAGGGTCACATTGTGATGTCACAGCATCACGTGACGTCACAGGATCACATCACGGCGTCATAGGATCACATCGTGATGTCACAGAAACACATCGTGACATCCAAGAATCATATAGTGACTTCAAAGGATCACTGACGTCACAGGATCACATTGTGATATAGCGAGGTGTCATTTCCTGGGTGCCTGGACAGCCTAGTAGGGCGGAGTCCAGATCGAGACGTCAAATGATGTCATTCAGAGGATGAGAAGACCCCGTACTGAAGAGCGTTTCCACCAGGCGAGGCCCCCCTCTTTGCTGAATAAAATCCCTAGCCGCTACACAAGGGGGATGTATGTAAGATCATACCATGAAAAGGGGCGGATCTCGTAAGAGTCCGTCGTGGTAGGAGGATAAGGTAAAGATGAACGGAGGTGGTCCTCCACCCCGTCCCCCAACCCGACGGTCGTCTGATTGGGGGGGGGGGTTCCTCATGAGAGGGACCTTTCAGTCCTTTACCCGCCGCCGGCGCGGAGGGGCGGAGGGAAGGACCAGAAGGGAGTGTGGGAGTGGGGGCCGTAGCCGGAGGCTTGTTAGAAGGCTACTCTGGAGGGGGGTTGGGGTGCTCTGGTCTGCGCGGCCTGAAAGGCCGGATAGCGAGATAGGGCAGAGTCGAAGACGGGGCCTATCAGGGACGGAAGGAGGGTGGTGCCGTGACCGGGATGTGGAGGGTGTGGACGAGCTGAGCGTCCTAGGCCTCTTGGGAGAGATAGAACTCTTTATCGGCTGAAAGAAACCTGCACAGCGAAGCTATAGCGATAATCCCATACCACACTCCTGGTCATATGGCCATTTCCCGAAGGTTGAGTGTGGTTTGAATTTTCCGCCAAAATCATCGGAAATTTAAAATTCCCGGCTCTGTGCAGGCATGCGCATTGTCGACCCCACCTCCCCCTCCCTATCCCCTCCCTTCTTACCCGGCTAGCTCGAGCCGGGCGTCGCGTCACTTAGATCGCGGAAACGGAACGGAGTGGTTAACTCGCTGCCCACATGGGAGCAGGCGGTCCCGTTTCCTGCTGGTTAATCGTCTGTTAGTTTTATCGCTTTCCGCTTGGCTGCTGGTTTGTCCCATTCTTCGACTTTGATTTTTTCGGTGGAAAGAATCTGGACACTTGTGCTTATACATCGGGGGTAGCCATCATGTCCCGTGTTGGCTGCCCTTAAGGTCCGAAGTATCTGAAGATCATCAATGAAAAACTTTCATCGGCCAGTGTTTAACAGATTCCAAGAAGATTCCAAGAAAACAAAGAACACGGCAACTGCCGATAGACTAAGTAACTGCGCATGCGCATCGCGAGTCGTGGGCAGGGAAGGCCATGATACCTCATTAAGCTTTTTCGGACCGTGTCGTCGACATCTCCTCTAGAAGGCAGCACTCTTCCTTCTCGTCCGACCCCACTCCTCTTCATGGTAAGTTCCGAAAAAGTTTTTGGCCGTTTCCATTCTCTATCTTTCCCGTGTGAGTTAGAGAAATGTGGCGGCTGTGGTTTTTTGTGCGCGGGGACTTAGAACTTTCGGGGTTGTTCCACTTGTGTACTCCCTACGTTCTTTTTCCTCTCGCTAGATTAACCTCCGTTTTCTTTTTATCGATCCTGTTGTTAGATTTTGCGTTCCGTCGTCTCGACGTGCCACATTTTCTAACAATGGGTGGTTTTTGTTGTCCCATGCCGTCCTGAGGCCCGTGCGTGGGACCTCCTTGGTGTGATGAGGGTGTGTGCTCACCACACTAGGGTTAGCAGTCTCTTCCCCCCCCCCTCCTCGGAATCGGTTGTTCCCTGGGTACTCCGTTTTCCTTTGAGGTTTGGGGGACCTCTGGACGTTTGTTTCAGAGTAGACTCCTCTCGTTTTTACCGTCGTTTCCTAGCCAGTTACGCCCGGTCTCGAGAGTACGAGTTCGGTTGTTCCCTGGGTACTCCGAACTCGTGGATGCGTGCTTCCACGCACCCCATAGTAGCTCTTGCTACGCTACTTGGTTCGTGATCTTAGCATCACCCTGAACCCACGCGGACCCTGTCCGCTGTCCCCTCTTGGCAAGGGTGGACAACATTGGCCCGACACGTCACACACTCTCCCCCGTGCCGGGCTACTGCCGTCGCATCCCGTCCCGCGAGGGACGGGTTGCGCCACCCTCCTAGCGTGGGTGACTACCCCGTTCCGGGGCACGGCTCTCACCAACACCAGTCGCCCACTGAGCTATCCTGGTGTTGGTACCACGACGTTTCCTAGCCAGTTACGCCTGGTCTCGAGAGTACATGTTCGGTTGTTCCCTGGGTACTCCGAACTCGTGGATGCGTGCTTCCACGCACCCCGTTCCGGGGCACGGCTCTCACCAACACCAGTCGCCTACTGAGCTTTCCTGGTGTTGGTACCGCGACGTTTCCTAGCCAGTTACGCCCGTTCTCGAGAGTACGTGTTCGGTTGTTCCCTGGGTACTCCGAACTCGTGGATGCGTGCTTCCACGCACCCCATAGTAGCTCTTGCTACGCTACTTGGTTCGTGATCTTGGCATCACCCTGAACCCACGCGGACCCTGTCCGCTGTCCCCTCTTGGCATGGGTGGACAACATTGGCCCGACACGTCACACACTCCCCCGTGCCGGGCTACTGCCGTCGCATCCCGTCCCGCGAGGGACGGGTCGCGCCACCCTCCTACCGTGGGTGACTACCCCGTTCCGGGGCACGGCTCTCACCAACACCAGTCGCCCACTGAGCTATACTGGTGTTGGTACCACCCTCTGGGTGTTTTTTGTCGATGTACGGAGTTTTGGGCAACCCGTACCTCTCGAGTCACGTTTTAGAATTGTTAGTCACTCCTTCATTGGTGGACTACTTCTAACTCCGTGCATTTTATCTTTTCAGGCAGAAGGTGCTGACCTGATCTGTTCTCAGGATGGCTGCACCGCTAAGGTGGCTAGAGACGGCCACCTCGCCTGCTCCACGCACTCGCCCTGTTTCGTAGACTTCCGCTACGACCCAACCGCCTGCCCCCAGTGTGAGTGTTGGGTGCAACAGTTGAGGATCTACCCTAAAGACACTAGACCGGCTCCGCCTCCTCTAGTGTCCCTACGGGCGGTGTGGCAGCACCTGAAGAAGGCAGCACAAAAGCGGGAAAGCCCGCGGGTAGAGGTTGCTGTTCAAGCCCTGGCCCTGGAGCTGGGTCTCGTCAGGGCCCGTACGGTGTCTGGAGGCACCTCGGCCTCTCCTGAGCGTGCCTCATCTCAAGCAAGGCAACACTCTACCCCTAGGAGACGGTCACGCTCTCGTATCCGCTCCATTTCTAGGAGAAGCTCCACCTCGGGCCTCCACTCCCACTCCCGTCCTAGCTCTCGGCCTACCCGCCGCTCTCGCTCTCCACACCAGTGAAATGAGGAGCTACGCCCCTCGCCTGGGCGACGCTCCCCCTCGCCTACCCGGGACTGTGACACACCTCGTTCACGCTCGTCTCCTCACGCGCGCACTCCCTCGCCTACCCGAGACCGTTTCTCCTCGAGTTCAGTGTCGCTCTCGCCATTCCTAGTGTCTCTTCCCCCACCGGCCTCGCCGCGTAAGAAACACAGTTCTAAGAATAAGAGTAGGAGCAACGGGAAACCTCGCTCCCCTTCTTCCTCCTCGTCTGCTCCCTCCTCATCGAGAGTGGACAGGCACCATAGACATAGACGGTCTAAAGGTCACAGGAGGTGGTCACTCTCCGGATCTCGCTCTCCTAGGGCCACCAAGAGGCCTAAATTTTCTCTCCTCTCAGAGGTGCCGGGCTTAAGGGAAGAGATACTGAACCTGATCCGCCAGTCGCTACCCTCTCAGCTGTGGTATCATACTACTCCGCCTGCCCTGGGACCGGCACAAGCCCTCGCTACCGGTCCGGCCCGCTCCTCTCCACCTCCCTCACCGAGCTTCGCCTTGTCACATTCGAATGACGACGCGGACTGGGAGGAAGAAGATGAGCCTATAACTAACTTCGTGCCTTACAACTGGGCCCCTCTACCGTCTACGTGGTCGACGAAACACGAAGGAGGAAAGCTGATAGCGCTTGCCCCGGATCCTACCTCTCCATCTGGTTTTGTGATTCGGACTGACGTCCTCATCAGTATCTCTACGGACGACAAAGGTGACCAGCGTATATCCTACAAACTGAAACCCTGGCCACAGGCGGAGCAGACACCACAGCAACCAAAGTTTATTGAAAAGACGTGCTTTGATGCTGTCAGAGCTATGCTCATGAATCCTCTACTGTTCCCCGCCGACGTGTCACCCGTGTATAGAGAGCATGAGATACCGATGCTTCGCATGCCCGTCTCGTCCTTCTTCCCCGCTGAGGCAAAGGGGAGAAATATGGACGCGTCTGCACTGGTTAAGACGGCCTCTCTCTCTACTAAGTCCGCTCCATCTAAACATCCAGCACTACCATCTGTGCCCATCTTGTGTAGACCCTGCTCTACCCAGGATACTTTGGCGAGGTATGCAAACTACCTCCGATGCTCTCTCGCTCCCGTCCAGACTCAGTGAGCCAGAGAGTAAACTGGCCACTAAGGAGAAATCGGCCAAGACAGAACTGGCCCACTCTCTCTCGGTGTTTTCACTGACCTCCACCCTGACACAAGCTCTACGCTCCCTGGCTAGCAAAGTGCACACCGCCTCCGACGGTCAACTCAGGAACACCTTGAACCTCCTGAGTGAAGTGGGCTAGCAGACGGCGTCGCTAGTAGCAACAGCCCTACCCCACGCAGTCCGTGCCTTCGCCGAGGCCAGGGCCGACTCCCGTCGCTCCGCAGTGAAGTCGGTACCCGCGGCGGCTAGACAGTGTCATCAGGACCAAACCACTCTCACTCGACCTGTTCGACCGGGAAGCTACGGACCGAGTACTTGCAGCCAACAGGGGCACAAGGGCAACCGCCCCGGCACTCGCTCCTTTCCGCAACGCAGCAAACAGCGTGGAGCGAACCAGTCGAGACATGGTAAAGGGGGCGCGCCGGGCCAACAGAGACGGCACCGTAAGCAGCCCTCCTCCACCAATATCAAGCGCTCCACCGACACAGCTCCCCAGACCGCCCAGCACACCAAGGCGGAACCAAGGGAGAAGTGAGGCAGTGAGGGGCTGCCTACGGGGATGGGACCACGCATGGCCCTCCCATGGGAGGGCAGCCCACACCATCAAACACGACCTAACCTGGCCCTGAGAACAGCTGCCTCCTCTACGTCGTACGCCCCCAGATACCGAGGTCTCAGCAGACGTCTTCCACCACGTCAGACCCATGGTGGAGAAGGGTGTGGTAGAGAAAGCTCTCGAAGATCGTCACCTCGGTCCTCGCGGACCAAGGGGCGGCGACCCTCGTATACCTAGACGACGGGCTAGTATACTCTCCCTCTCGAGAGAGGACACTAACGAGCGTATCGGTAGCTATAAGAGTATTAGGGGAGATGGGCTTCCTCTTAAACCTGCCCAAGTCCTCCTTAGTACACCTCACAACAGCTGGAGTGGCTCGGTATCCAAGGGGATACGACTATAGCGACGCTGTCTTTGTCGCAAAACAACATCAGGAAGACTATCAAAAGCCTTCGCCGAGCCGCCTTCTCCCACACACTCTCCAGACGGCAGTGGGAGACGCTGCTCGGGATTCTCAACTTCGCCGCTCCCACGTTCCCCCTGGGTCGCCTCATGCACCGCCGCCTCACGCTGGAAGTCAACGCGGCCATACCCACCATGCACAGGGACAAACAGAAGCTTGTCCCTCCCGTCCTGCACACGCTACTGCGTGGCTGGTTAAGCCACGCCTCGTGGCGTTCCGCTGTACCCAGGCTACCACCCCTCTACTCCCTCACTATCACCTCGGACGCATCATGTGGGCTAGGGGTACCAGTCCGATCGGGGCCACCAGAGTTGCGGCCCCTGGCCATCAGGACTGAGAGAGGCGCACTTAAATACCAGGGAACTTTGGGTGGTCCTCCGTTTCCTTCAGGACGAACCCAGCCTACCAGACAAAGCAGTCAGACTGTGCCCAGACAACTTCGCGTCACCCACCAACACTCAACTACCACAGTTCCTGTCACTAGCGGTACGGACCCAGGCAGGAGGCCCGGACGCGCTGACAGTGGACTGGAACAGGTGGGACTACATATACCTCTTCCCTCCCCCGGCGACGAAGATGCTGGTACACACCATCAGCAAGCTCAGGGGCTACCGAGGCAAGATGCTGCTGGTGTCTCCACTGTGGAAGGCTCAGCCGTGGTACGTAACTCTCCACAACTGGTGCCCCAATCCGCTCCTACTAGGCTCAACGTGCCTCGCGCAGCACGTAGCGGATCAGCTGCGCTAATCCTTAAATCTTCACGCTTGGTGTTTCTCAAAGCCGGACTCTCCTCGCTCTTTCCACCTAGCGTAGTTGACACCATGATAGCCGCTCACAGACCCTCCTCCATCATTCAATATGAGTCATGCTGGCGGAGGATTCAGTCTTTCCTCACCAGGGAGAAAGTGAAGCTGGTTTCACAGGCGTCTTGGCTTTCCTCGCCTGGCTGGGCAACAGCACCAACTGAGCGCCTTCCACGGTAGCTTCCCACCACTCGGCCCTTGCAGACCCGCTCAAGTTCAGCTTGGGTATCAGGGTGCACACTAGGGCACTAAAACTGCTCCTCAGGGGTCTGAGAGCTAAGCGCCCACCTTCTCGTAGGGTCACCCCAAAATGGTCGCTCCACAAAGTGCTACAGTTTTTAAAGACCCGTCTTGTTCCATTGAACAGTGCGGGCTACCTCATGAGAGCACTCTTTCTCATCGCCCTAGCTACAGGATTCAGGTCCTCTCAGCTAGCATCACTCACCAGACACCCTCAGTTCTCTCAACCGGCCTAAGGACGGTTCCTCTCTTACACTGTCACCCTCTCCGGCCTTCCTCGCTAAGAATGAGACATCAGAGAGCCTAATCGCTCCCATCACCATTCCCGCTCTCTTAGAGGGTGGCAGATCTCTCCCTCTGTGCCCCGTGGCAGCCTACAGAGACTACCTACGTGACACACCACGGGTTAGCCCGGAGCACCTTTTCTACAATTCCACGTCGCTCAAACCACTCAAGGCTAGAGCGATAGCCGCCCTGCTTTGCAAGGTTATCAACCTAGCAGACCCGGGTAAGGCACCAAGAGCACACGCGATTAGGGGTCTCGCAGCCTCTCTCGCGTTCCTCCGTACCCATTCGGTGGATAAGGCACAGAATCTGGGTGGATGGGCTTCCACTACCTCGTTCCGCACCAGGTACCTGATACACACGGTACGCCCGTCTCCCTGCGTAGCCATGGGTACCAGGCTACTCCCAGACGCGCCTCTCTCGCCTCACCCCCCTCAGACTGCCTGCACCTCCCCTCCGACCTCTCAGAGTCTAGGTCAGCAATCCACCTCTCTCTCCTAAAAGGGAGGGGGGGGGGGCAAGTGAAGAGACAGGAATTAGCTCGCATACCATAGGAAGTGGGTACAGCGTACCGGAAACCTCTCTCCCTCTTGGGAAAGGTTACCAGTGCCTCTGTTCTATAACCCCCTTTTTACACGATCATTTAAACATAATAAACTTATGTTTTATATATCGTTTTTATGCATCTCTTCCTAGGTTACTTTACTGGGGCAGGATCGGCATTACTCCCCACAGCATTCAGGCTCCTCCCAGCCAGCCGCTTCAGATGCAAGCACAAGTGTCCAGATTCTTTCCACCGAAAACACAACTTTGTAGTGGTTTACCACTAAAAGTATATTTTTCGGGGGATGAATCTGGACACTTACATATTCACCCCCCCTCCTCCCAGGCCTTCTGCCTTGTTGAGTTTGCTTGCTATGGTTAATGAGGTATCATGGCCTTCCCTGCCCACGACTCGCGATGCGCATGCGCAGTTACTTAGTCTATCGGCAGTTGCTGTGTTCTTTGTTTTCTTGGAATCTTCTTGGAATCTGTTAAACACTGGCCGATGAAAGTTTTTCATTGATGATCTTCAGATACTTCGGACCTTAAGGGCAGCCAACACGGGACATGATGGCTACCCCCGATGTATAAGCACAAGTGTCCAGATTCATCCCCCGAAAAATATACTTTTAGTGGTAAACCACTACAAA
This sequence comes from Oratosquilla oratoria, assembly GCF_046742065.1. NCBI lineage: Eukaryota > Metazoa > Arthropoda > Malacostraca > Stomatopoda > Squillidae > Oratosquilla > Oratosquilla oratoria. The sequence goes on along the minus strand of NC_134800.1, from coordinate 32,934,489 downwards.
GTTGTGTTATACGAGCACAATCCGTCCCCGTCTTCGAGCCGTCCCTGGTAAACAACCCGGGTCCTCTCGGAGGACAGGGGACGTGTCTTATGGTACGGAGTGTGGCGTCCCCCAGGGTAATCAGGCCTCTCGGCAGCGCCATACCTCCGACCATCATCGGTCCTCTATTGCCTCACGGTTTGTTTCAGGCCCTAGGCGTAGACTTTGACCATATACGATCGCAATACGTCCCCGTCTCCAGGCCGTCCGTGGTAAGAACCCGGGCCTCTTTGAAGACAGGGGGACGTGTCTTATGGTACGGAGTGTGGCGCCCCCCAGGGTCATCGGGCCTCTCGGCAGCGCCATACCTCCGACCATCATCGGTCCTCTATTGCCTCACGGGTTGTATCAGGCCCAAGGCGTAGACTTTGACCATATACGATCGCAATACGTCCCGTCTCCAGGCCGTCCGTGGTAAGAACCCGGGCCTCTTTGAAGACAGGGGGACGTGTCTTATGGTACGGAGTGTGGCGCCCCCCAGGGTCATCAGGCCTCTCGGCAGCGCCATACCTCCGACCATCATCGGTCCTCTATTGCCTCACGGTTTGTATCAGGCCCTAGGCGTAGACTTTGACCATATACGATCGCAATACGTCCCAGTCTCCAGGCCGTCCGTGGTAAGAACCCGGGCCTCTTTGAAGACAGGGGGACGTGTCTTATGGTACGGAGTGTGGCGCCCCCCAGGGTCATCAGGCCTCTCGGCAGCCCCAAACCTCCGGTCATCAATGGTCCTCTAACAGCCTCATAGCTTGCTTCGTCAGGCCCTAGGCGTAGACTTTGACCTTGTACGATCGTAATCCGTTCCCCATACGTCTTCGGGTCGTCCGCGGTAAGAACCCGGGCCTCTCGGAAGACAGGGGGACGTGTCCTATGGTACGGTGGGGGTGCCCCCGAGGGTCATCAGGCCTCTCGGCAGCCCCATACATCCGACCAATAATGGTCCTCTAACGCCTTAATGGCTCCCTTTGTGAGGCCCTAGGCGTAGACTTTTACCTTTTCCACTCATAATCCGTTCCCCATACGTCTTCGAGTCGTCCGTGGTAAGAATCCGGGCCTCTCGCAGGACAAGGGGACGTGTCCTATGATACGGAGGGTGACGCCCCGAGGGTCATCAGGCCTCGGCAGCCCCATACCTTCGACCAATAATGGTCCTTTAACGCCTTATAACTTTCTTTGTCAGGCCCTAGGCGTAGACTTTGACCTTTTCCACTCGTACTCCGTTCCCCATACGTCCTCAAGTCGTCCGTGGTAAGAACCCGGGCCTCTTGGAGGACAAGGGGACGTGTCTTATGATACGGAGGGTGGCTCCCCGAGGATCATCAGGCCTCGGCAGCCCCATACCTCCTAGCTTCAATGGTCTTCTAACGCCTCACGGCACCACCCTACTTCCAGGTTTCTTAAAAATAAAAACACCCAGTCCTTCTCATGAGCCACAGCCAACCTCTTATCAACTTCACTTGGCTTGAGTTTAAAGATGACTTACCTGATGTTCCACCCCCAAGTAAAACACAAAAGAACTTTAGACTTAGGGAGTCTAGTGTTAGTTAAAATGAGTATAAATTAGTTCAAAGAAACTACAATCATTTAGTGTAATGAGAAGAGGAAAATCAGTTTTAAATAGTACAGTTTAAGTTGGCGCAAAGTGCTAGGTATTACATAAATAAAATGCCTTGACCTTGAAAAAAAAAAAAACACAGGTCGAAATGGACATGACTTCTCCTATTCAACTTAAGTTAATAGTCATGATGGTCAAGAATTTTACCATGTTGAAATTAATTTCAACGCTCACTGTAACTCAGATCGAAATGACCATGACTTTTCCTATTCAACTTAAGCTAATCTACAGTCATGATGGTCGAGAATTTTACCATGTTAAAATTAATTTCGACGCGCACTGTGACTCAGGTCGAAATGGACATGACTTTTCCTATTCAACTTAAGCTAATCTATAGTCATGATGGTCAAGAACTGTACCATGTTAAAATTAATTTCAACGCTCACTGTGACTCAGGTCGAAATGACCATGACTTTTCCTATTCAACTTGAGCTAATCTACAGTCATGATGGTCGAGAATTTTACCATGTTAAAATTAATTTCGACACTCACCGTGACTCAGGTGGAAATGGACATGACTTTTCCTATTCAACTTGAGCTAATCTACAGTCATGATGGTCGAGAATTTTACCATGTTAAAATTGATTTCGACGCTCACTGTGACTTAGGTCGAAATGACCATGACTTTTCCTATTCAACTTAATTTAATCTACAGTCATGATGGTCGAGAATTTTACCATGTTAAAATTAATTTCGACGCTCACTGTGACTTAAGTCGAAATGAACATGACTTTTCCTATTCAACTTAAGCTAATCTGTAGTCATGATGGTCAAGAATTTTACCATGTTAAACTAATTCAACGCCCACTGTGACTCAGGTAAACATGAACATGACTTTTCCTATTCAACTTAATTTAATCTACAGTCATGATGGTCGAGAATTTTACCATGTTAAAATTAATTTCGACGCTCACTGTGACTTAGGTCGAAATGAACATGACTTTTCCTATTCAACTTAATTTACTCTACAGTCATGATGGTCCAGAATTTTACCATGCCAAAATTTATTTCAACGCTCACTGTGACTCAGTGATGTCACGGTATGATAAGATGACGTCATTATGTGATAAATTGACGTCACCATGTAGTCCTATGACGTCAATTTGTGTCCCTGTGACGTCACGAGACGATCCTATGGCGCCATGATCAATCCGGTGACGTCACAGTATAATCACATGATGTCACTAGGTATTAAACATATAGAAGTCCGCTTGTGGGTGATGAGACGTCACAAATTGCCATAGCACACTATTGGATGAAGACGCTCGCCACGGGCTTCGAGGACTTCCCGCGGGAAGACTTGGGGTGAGTTGGATACATACCGAGGGTCCAGGCCCGTCTTCGTGGGAGACGCTCAGGGAACGTCTTCACCCAGGACGAAGCCTCTTGACTAACGCCCACGGACGAGGTCGCTCGGAAACGAACTTGGCCTCGCATACTCCCTTTCGGTTTCTCGCTTACCCCGAGGATCTTCAGGAAACTAGTGAGAGTGGTAGGCGTACGTTGGACGGAAGCAAGCGTCTCCACACTCATGTTCCTAGACGGCTAGTTGATGCATTTGCCCACCGGGGAGGGTGCATCGGCCGACATCTCAGTGGCTCTGAGTGTGTTGGCGGACGTGGAGTTCGGGGTGGACTGGGACGGGTCTGCCCTTGCTCCCACACAGAGACTTTATTGGCTCGGGATTGAGTGGGACACAGTCAGCGTCCTTCGGGTGCTCCCCTGCGCCAAAAGAGCGTGCTTCTCTCACACGTCCTCCCTCCTTCGGTGGCGGGGGGGGGGGGTTGCCTGAACTTCGCGACCCCGGCCCTTCCACTGAGCCGCTTGGGGCGCCGACGGCTGGTACGGGAGGTCGACAGGAGCATACTGCTTCTCCCGCGTGACCTGCCCGGGCCGATACCCTCAGCACTCCACAGGTTGTTGCGTCCCTGGCTTCGGTCGGGGGCCCTACGCCGGTCGCTCTATCCAGGTTTCAAGAGATCTACGTAGTGTAGCAACTACGCCCACAAGTGTTCGAGTCGTTCTCCCTCCGCTACGGCACCCCAGAGATGGACCTGTTTGCCTCCCCAAACACGACCCAGCTCCCCCTTTACCTCACCTGCATCCAAAGGACACGCACAGGAGTCCCAGACGCCTTCACGGAGGACGGGAACAGCTGGAGGTACGTATTCATTTTCCTCCTCCAGCGACACTAGTCCTCCTGAAGGTGATGCAGACCCTCAGGTCCTTCAAGGGTCAGGTCCTCCTGATAGCTCCCTACTGGCCAACCCAGCCGTGGTTCGGGGAGCTAATGAGATGGGGCCCTTCTCCCCTTCTACTGGGGTCAGCCTGCCTAGCCAACAGCCTTACCGCGCCTCTCCAAGCGTCACTCCAACTTGATAATTGGAGTTTCTACGGGGAGCTCTCAGCCAACTCTTCTCTACAGAGGCAGCAGACAAGATGCTCAGAGCTCACCTTCCGTCCTCAGTGCGGCAGTGTGGGTCCTGCTGACGGAGATTCCGGAACTGCCTTCGGAGACGCGCGATGGTGACCATCTCCGCCAGCATGGTCCCGGACTTCCTGACTTGGCTGGCTACCTCCACCAACAGGGCACCGGCGACTATCTTGCCTCACTATACAGCCCTCACTGATCCGCTACGCTTTGGCATGAACATCCGAGTGCCACAGAGGGCGTGAACCCTCCTAATGAAGGGGATCAGCGCCTCGAGAGAGCCGAGACATCAACCGGTCCTGGCCTGGTCCTTGCATCGTCTTCTGCAGTACCTGGCGTTCGAAAGGGCCATTATGGAGGAAGAACACTTCCCTCGACGCGTCGCCTTTCTGCTCGCCTTGACTACGGACTACAGGGCTTCACAGCTGGCGGCAATCACCCGCCACCCGTCCGTCTCCAAACTGGAGGAGGACAGCTCGGCCCTAACCCTCTCTCCATCACCAACATTCCTGGCCAGGAACGGCCGAGCGGACGACATGATCGGCCCTCTCAGAATACAATCCTTCCGGGAGGGAGGACGCCCACATCCACTGCGCCCGGTCCGTGCGTTCGAAGACTACGTGGACCACACGGAAGAGATTTCTGAGGATCATCTCTTCTACAACTCGAAATTTAGGATTCCCCTAACCCCGAGGTCCCGGGCGCACCTGCCCTTCCGCTTTTTGGGAGAGAGCCGACCCGGGCCATGCCCCATGCCCCGCACGCCCACAGCATCAGGGACTTTGTGGCATCGCTGGAGTTTCTCCGCACCCACTCTGTGGAGCGGGTGCGGGACCTAGGGACTGGACATCGACGACTCCCTTGGGGACACGGTGTCTCTACCACTCGGTCGCCCCTGTCCCATGTGTCGCCATGGAAACGGCTCCACCCCTCTCATCTCAAAAAAGTGGAGGGGGCAAAGGGCGACCGAGGAGTGGGGAGGGGCCAGGAACCGTTGAACAGGATACAAATTTCGTATAATTTACGCATTGTGTGAACAGTGCAATGTTGTGCATGTCACATTCTTCGGTGTGGGTACTTGACGTTTCTTTCTCCCCTCTACTGAGTGATAAAATGAATAAGTCTCCCATAGGAAAGACACACGTAATAACGGTTTGATTCAGGCTTCACCTCTCCTCCCACCTGTCCTCGTCTCATGCATAGCTTCGCTGTGCAGGTTTCTTTCAGCCGATAATATTTCTTTGTCGCGGCTCGTGCCGCTTAAATTCTTCTTATCGGCTTAAGAAACCTGCACAGATTTAGGGTCCCTCCCTCCTCCCACAGGCGAAGCCTTCATTTCTCATTGAAGTGACGCGACGCCCGGCTCGAGCTAGCCGGGTAAGAAGGGAGGGGATAGGGAGGGGGAGGTGGGGTCGACAATGCGCATGCCTGCACAGAGCCGGGAATTTTAAATTTCCGATGATTTTGGCGGAAAATTCAAACCACACTCAACCTTCGGGAAATGGCCATATGACCAGGAGTGTGGTATGGGATTATCGCTATAGCTTCGCTGTGCAGGTTTCTTAAGCCGATAAGAAGAATTTAAGCGGCACGAGCCGCGACAAAGAAATATTCTCGAGCGGGACTTCCTGTTGGGTCTACGTGAGCGGCTCCGGGAGGAAGGTGGGCTCACGGACCCGCCCGAAAAGGCAAGCCGAAAGGTGTTAGAGGGCCACGGCCTGAGTCTTGGCTTTGGCCTGGGCCTGGGCCTGGACCTGGGACTGGGCCTGGGCATGGGCTTGGGCATGGGCCTGGGCCTGAGCCTGGGCTTCGGCCTTGGCCTGGGTTCCGGCTTCGGCCTGGGCTTCGGCCTCGGCCTGGGCTTCGGCTTCGGCCTGGGCCTGAGCCTGGGCTTCGGCCTGAGCCTGGGCTCCGGCTTCGGCCTCGGCCTGGGCTCCGGCTTCGGCCTGGGCTTCGGCCTCGGCCTGGGCTCCAGCTTCGGCCTGGGCCTGAGCCTGGGCTTCGGCCTCGGCCTGGGCTCCGGCTTCGGCCTGGGCTTCTGCCTGGGCTTCGGCCTGGGCCTGAGCATGGGCCTGTGCCTGGTCCTGGGCTTCGGTCTGGGCCCGGGCCTGGGCCTGGGCCTGGGCCTCGGCCTGGGTCTGGGGCCTCGGCTTCGGCCTGTGCCCTGGCCTGGTCCTTGGCCTCGGCCTGGGTCTCGGCCTGGGTCTGGACCTGGGGCTGCCGAGAGGCCTGATGACCCTCGGGGGCGCCACCCTCCGTACCATAAGACACGTCCCCCTGTCCTCCGAGAGGACCCGGGTTGTTTACCAGGGACGACTCGGAGACGGGGACGGATTGCGAGCGTATAAGGTCAAAGTCTACGCCTAGGGCCTGACGAAGCAAGCCGTGAGGCGTTAGAGGACCATTGATGGTCGGAGGTATGGGGCTGCCGAGAGGCCTGATGACCCTCGGGGGCGCCACCCTCCGTATCATAAGACACGTCCCCCTGTCCTCCGAGAGGCCCGGGTTCTTACCACGGACGACCCGAAGACGTATGGGGAACGGATTACGAGTGGAAAAGGTCAAATTCTACGCCTAGGGCCTGACGAAGCAAGCCGTGAGGCGTTAGAGGACCATTGATCGTAGGAGGTATGGGGCTGCCGAGAGGTCTGATGACCCTCGAGGGCGCCACACTCCGTACCATAAGACACGTCCCCCTGTCCTCCGAGAGGCCCGGGTTCTTACCACGGACGACCCGTAGACGTATGAGGAACGGATTACGAGTGGGAAAGGTCAAATTCTACGCCTAGGGCCTGACGATGCAAGCCGTGAGGCGTTAGAGGACCATTGATGGTCGGAGGTATGGGGCTGCCGAGAGGCCTGATGACCCTCGGGGGCGCCACCCTCCGTACCATAAGACACGTCCCCCTGTCCTCCGAGAGGACCCGGGTTGTTTACCAGGGACGACTCGGAGACGGGGACGGATTGCGAGCGTATAAGGTCAAAGTCTACGCCTAGGGTCTGACGAAGCAAGCCGTGAGGCGTTAGAGGACCATTGATCGTAGGAGGTATGGGGCCGGTGAGAGGTCAGACGACCCCCCTGCGCACCACCAGACTCGTGGCAATGGGTACAAACCGGACCAAATAGATTTAAGAAGGCAACAACTGGTTCACTAATAGGGTGGTCGAAGAATGGGACAAACCGGCAACCATGCAGAAAGCGCTGAAACTATCAGTTGATTAACAAGCAGGAAACAGACTCACCGGCAAAAACCAAAGGCCGGCAGCGGGAATACCGCTCAGTCCGTTTCCGCGCTAGAAGTGACGACTCAGGCGAGCTGGCTAAGAAGGGAGGGGTAGGGAGGGGGAGGTGGGGTCGACAATGCGCATGCCTGCACAGAGCCGGGAATTGTAAATTTCTGATGATTCTGGCGGAAAATCCCAACCACACTCAACCTTCGGGAAGTGGCCATATGACCAGGAGTGTGGTATGGGATTATCGCTATAGCTTCGCTGTGCAGGTTTCTTTCAGCCGATAATAACCTCTTTCAATTAATTTCTTTACATGTAGACTTTTAGGGTTTCATTTAAGTTGTTCTTATATTTTTTTCCTTCTGTCACCCAAAACATTTTGAACTGTTTTCCACTAGTAAATTCAACTGAACATTTCATATTACATCTATTGCTAAAGCAATGCATTTAGATGTCCTTTTTCTCACTAAAAGTTTATTTAGTTCAGCTGCTGAGTCTATACTGGCGAATCGTTCGTTCTTGTATAAAACATGCCTCTATGTTTACTGTCTGTCACTCACTCCACTCGGTACTCCTCAGCAAGGTATAGTGTCTAAAGCTTTCCGTCTTATCAGTGCTTTCTTTCTGGTGAACTTCAGCCTCTCCCTGTCTACCGCAATTATCACCTGCATATCTTTTCTACGCTATTTTCATGGCTACTGCTCTTCAGAACTCAGTAACTGCGTGTCTCGCTTTCTGATAAGAATATCCAACACTATATTGCCTTTCTGAAATGTCCCCTCTTTTCCTTGCCAATTATCTAGTAAGAGACAGCCAATACGAACTTTCCCTTCTCTGAGAGGCTTTGGAACTTTTCCTCCATTTGTCTATGATTTGGGTTCTCAAGTTACTTCCCATACACCGGAACTTGACTTCATACTGGTTCCTTTTTTTGTTCTTTAAAATATGTAGATAAAGAAAATATATTCCTTTCGTAAAGATTCTTTTTTTTAACATGTCTCTCAGCAACTGTTATTATAATCTAAAATTTCATCACACCATCCCTCAACACCACATCATCCACGAGAAGAGTATGCATTTGTCTCATCTCTCCTTCCCATCCCCAGGTTAAAGCATTCCTCCCATTTGCTCAGTCTTGACTTGCATATCCTATATTATTGTATTCGCATGCACTGTGGATGATGAACATGCGTGATTATATCACGAATCCCTGTCATATATATATGCATACACATGGGTACATAAATGCATACATGCGGACATACATGTGAGAGTATGCCACGGAGATGAATACAATAGTTGGCAGTCGGTACTAATGAGGTTGAATGCACGACATACATTTCCGTCTGAAGAAAGTGACCTTGGCTCTGTGTGTGACAACAAGAGAACGGAAGTTCAGCGCTCTTCTCTGGTGATTTCGTCTTGTTTTTCTCCACGTTTCCCAAGTTGTTTGTTCAAGACGGGGAGAATCTGGATGTGAAGAAATGCATTTCGTCGCCGATAGTTTACCGATGCTTTTATCCTTATTAACTATATTGTCTGTGGAGGGAGGGGAGAAAGAGAAGGAAAAATAAAAATGAGGGGGGCGAGAAAAGGAAGATGAGTGAGAGTGTTGGGTGTTTGGAGGGAGTTCGAGAGTATTCTGATACGAAATAACGTGTAGGATCACATTCCTCAACCAGTCGGTGTAGTGGCAACTGCACGATTTTAAAATGAAGAAAAATCCTAAGGAGTTTATCCAGTTGAGATATTGGTGATCCTCCTCCACCCCAATTCCCCTCGGGCTTGAACGGAGTCTTTACTGATTGAAACCCTCGACCAATTTAAAGATCGTATCCAGCGATGCACACACACACGCGCGCGCACACACACTCACGCGCGCGCGCGCGCACACACACACACACACACACACACACACGCACACACAAACTCACACACACACACACACACACACACACACACACACACACACACACACACACACACACACACACACACACACACACACACACACACACACACACACACACACTCGAGCTACGGAACCGTAAACATCTCTTCGTTTGTGCTCCACAGAAGAGGAAAATTCTTGGTTATACAACTAAAGAGGGAAGCCTGGTTTGTATTGAATGGGAGGGGAGCAATTGTGGGTGTCCACAATGAAGTCTCTGCAGTGCTAGTTAGGCGTAATAAGAGAAAATGAAGGAAAACAACGATAACTCTGAATCGAAAGATGGCTCGACAGCAGAGATATCTAGGGGCGCCACGCCGAAATACGATGTAAACAGGAGTTTCGAAACACCAGCGGTAAGACGAATGTATGATGAAGAATCGTTTTCAGGGTTTGGTAAGTACGAGAGAAGGAACCTAAGTAGATTCTTAGACATAGAAAGGGAAATAAGTAAAAATAGAAAATGGTGGGAGAACGAAGTCATGGAACTAAAGAAATAAGTAGTAGAATTAATGGATTGCTTAGCCCAAGCTAACATCGTGATTTCCGACTTAAGAAAAACAAACTCAGAACTAATAACCGAACTTAAGTTAATGAAAAATTATATAATAGAGGTTAAGCGTGAAAATAAAAAGAGGAAAATTAATTATAATACCAATAGTGAAAACTTAAAAAAAGAGGTAAATAACATTTACAAGAAATGACTGAAAGAATTGAAGAAAACTTAAGCGAGGAAAGTATGCAAAAGATTAAGAAATGGAAGGAAAACAGAGAAAATTAAGAAATTGCTTTTAAAGAAATAGTCCAACAGCGGATGTAGGAAAATGCAAAAGATACAACCATTCAAGTAATCAAAGAAAAGGCAAATTTGGTTAGAGATGCAGTGGATAGAAAAAATGTATTGTGGTATATGGACTAAGGGAAAAACATGGTCTGGCGAGGTACATGAGAGAATAACATAAGAACATAAGAATAAAGGAGACTGCAAGAGACCATAAGGCCTATACTAGGCAGCTCCGTATCCATCACCACCTGTCATCCCCATCCATAAAGTTGTCTAATCGTTTTTTAAAACGACTGATAGTTTCAGCGCGCACTACATAGTTACTAAGTTTATTCCATTCATCGACCACCCTATTAGTAAACCAACTCTTGCCTATTTCCTTCTTAAATCTAAATTTGTCCAGTTTATACCCATTACTGCGAGTCCTGCCCTGTTGTTTTAATATGATGACCTTGTTTGCATCACCCTTGTTATCACCTTTGATCCACTTGAACACTTCTATTAGATCACCCCGCACTCTGCGTCTTTCCAGAGAGTGTAAGTTTAGGTGCCTAAGCCTCTCTTCGTAAGGCAAATTTCTGAGTCCATGTATCATTTTGGCCATCCTTCTTTGTACTGATTCTATTGAATTTATGTCCATTCTGTAGGACGGAGACCAAAACTGTACCGCATAGTCAAGGATGGGTCTAGCTATCGCTAGATAGAGTTTAATAATTACCTCTGCAATAGCCATCTTAAAAGAAATAAAGGATGGTGATTGGAAAGTAGAGAAAGATATAGACGATGTGTATAGGATGGGACATTATTCTAAGGAAAGAAATCGACCTCTTAAGATAAAACTAAGGTCACAAATGGTAGTAGAAGACATATTAGAAAAGGCAAGTAAGTTGGAAAGGAGTGAACATTACAATAATATATGGATAAGAAAAAATGTATGTTGAGGAATTAGAAAAAGAGAAGACACTGAAAGATGAAGCTAAGAAAAAAAAAAAAAAAAAATGAAAAGAACGGAGACCGAAAGCAAGGAATTCTATTGGAAGGTAATCGACATGAGACTGAGAAAATGGTACATCAGAATGGGCAAAGCAAAAACAGAAAAAAAAAAATACGGAGAAAAAAAAATAAAAGTGGCCTATACTAACACTGACGCATTAATTTCAGGACTGAACGAATTAAATTATTACCTGTTAGAAGAAAAAACAGACATAATGGAGACGCAATTAAGGGGTTCAATACCACCCAATAATGTTGGACAAGGGTTATACAATTACTGGATTAAAAACAGAAACGAGAAACAGGGAAGAGGAATCATGCTCTTGGCCAAGAAAAACTTGAATGTGACAAAGATTACGGAGGGTAAAAGCAATGTAGAACTGATCATGATAAAAGTCGAAGATAACGACATGAAAAGTAGAAAATTTGTTGTGATTTATGTGCCCGCAAAAACGAGCTCTTGGAAAGAGAACGAGCATATGAAAAGGCTAGAAAATACAAGGCATTCCTTGAATGATATACTAATGGGCGGAGGTAACCTGGTAATTTCTTGGGATTATAGATGAAAAAAAAAAAAAAAAAAGACGTTTTTTATAGCGTTTTTTTTTTTTATAAAAGAAACTTGTTTTTAAGAGTTTTTTTTTTTAATCTCGTCCAAATTTGTTCAGATATTAAATATTTAGTATATAAAAACAGGTGCAAGTATGTTATTCATCCCTCCACATATGTGCATCTATCTTATTCAAAGAGGCATTAGACAGAGTTTAAAAATAAACAAGTAATTGACCATTTTAGTCACTGTCAGATGCTGCAAACCTGCAACAAATGTAGATACTGTATATGGGCCAGTATGGCTATTGGCTGGCTACCTTACAAAATTTACCTTTTATCTTAGCATACTCTTCAAAGATTAAACACTCCAATTTCCCATAGTGACCCTGGACGTTTCCTAAACACAGATCCGCCACTTGGACAGTGAAAAAGGGGTTAACATAGTAATGGGGGGAAACTATTGTATTCCCCGCCACCCATCAAGGCTCAGAGCTTACTTTCTACCTGACTTTTTGCTCGCTATCCCTTAACTTTAACCTACAATCATACATAAGCCCTTGAAACGAAAAAAGTGCTCTTTTAACATTTGTTTTGCAAAAAAAAAAAAAAAAAAAAAAAAAAAAAAAAAAAACGACAAAAAATGGATATCTTCGTTTTTTTTATATATATTTTGTTTTAAAATAACTCAGCAAGGAAAAGAACCGTATTACAATAATTTTTCTATGTTAGAATATAAAATAAATCAGTATACCCCTCACTTAAGGTTTTCTATGGTGTTAGGGCACTTCCATTTACTGTGGTTTCATGTTTTGATGTGTTTTCTTTATTTTACAATGTACAGTTGCCCCACTTAGTTCTGGCATAGTTTTAAAAATGTTTTGGACAGGAATAGCAACTCGCCCGGTATTCTTTTTTACATTTTCGTGTCTGTTCATTTACATTTTTTTTTTTTTTTTTTTTTTTTTTTTTTTTTTTTTTTTTTTTTTGCTAAATAGTAACTACCTTAAAGAATGTGACGTGGAGCTAACCACGGGATCGGGAACATTGCCGTCCCACAGCTCACGTAACATCTGGAGGGGCCCTCTGACTTGCCTCCCGTAAATCAGTTCAAAGGGGGAGTGCTTCAAGCTACTCTGAGGAACTTCGCGATATGCGAAAAGCAGGGGCGCGACAAACCTAGGCCACTCCTTAGGCTGCTCGCTCGTCATCCTCTTTAGCATCTTTTTCAACGTGCCGTTGAATCTCTCACACAGACCATTGCATTGGGGGTGGTAAGGAATAGATCGTATGCTTCGGATCGAAAGCAATCGTAAGAACTCGTCCATCGTTCCCGAGGTGAACTGGGTTCCTCTATCGCTGAGGATTTCCTTGGGCATCCCTATCCTGCTAAAAATTCCCAGCAATGCCTCCGGTACAGTAATGCTCTCTATGTTTTTAAGAGCTACGGCCTCAGGCCAACGAGTAGCAAAATCGACTAGCGTCAATATATATTTATAGCCTTCGCGCGATAGGGGCTTAATGGGACCCACGATATCGACCGCGACGCGCTCGAATGGTGTGGCTATAATGGGCAGTAGTTGCAGGGGTACAGGCTTAACTCTGCCTCGGTCTATGGTTCTCTGGCACGTATCACATGATTTTGTCCAACGGGATATATCTGTGGCTATACTCGGCCAAAAGAAATCCTTGCTGACCCTATCGAGGGTCTTACGATATCCCATGTGACCTGCTAAGGCTGCCTCGTGTCCAATCTTAAACACTGCCTGCCTATACCGCTCTGGTACTATGAATTGGTGTTTAATCCCCTGATTTGTCTCAACCTTCCTATACATCCTTCCTGCCTTCCTTACATAAGTCATAACAACCTGACCCACTCGCCGCACGGTCCCATCCTGAAGTTGCCTACGTACGATTTCTAACGAGGGATCGTCTAGCTGCCTATCCTGAACTTCCTTTGAATCTATTAACTCCTGTATCTCAGGCACAGTCAGAGGCACCGCAGCAGAAAGGTGTCTCACCATTGCGCGGGTTACTACGGCCGCGGTAGTCTGGGTTTCTGCCTCTACGGTGCTCGTATTGCGCGCCCCGGGAATGTTGCCAATCACGCAGTCACTTATGGGATTCCGCATAACCGCCGCTTCTACCCATCCGGTGTAGATGCCCGACTCCACGTGCACGGTAGCCCCGGGCTATGCTGCATTTATTTTTCTTACCCGTGTACTGCTCGGGTATAACCAATTGCTTCTTCACGATGCACCCTGTGCAGCCCGAATCTCTCATTATGTGTGCCTCCTTACCATTCACCAGGCCTAACCAAATGCTAAGTCCTTCCTGGTCTTCTAGTCATAACCGGTGCGTCTCATGGCAGCCTCCTGTTACAATGGCAGGAGAACCTTCTGCCCACGTACGTGACGAGCTCCCGGCAAGGATGGGACGCTCGTTATTAGTCTGACCTTGAACCGTGCTCGTGGGGTAATTATCCTGGGTGCTCACCAGATTGGCAGTGGCCGTGCGCACACCCGTCCTCCAATTCTGCGCTGGCTGTTCGCGCCCCCTGGCTCGCATACCACCATCTTGCTGGGAACGACCTCGTGGCGCCGTCCATGAGCCAGGCTTAGCCCTATTCATGCCGCTCCTATCCCTTTTCCTGTTCCCTCCTAAATGTATTCCTTCCATATGCTGCATAGTGTGCTTCAGCTTTAGCACACGCATCCTTTATGCCCCACAACACCCAGATGACTTCCACCGTCAAAAACGACCTCGGGTCACCTGCTTCAACGAAAGCGCCCAATAAAAGGGGGATCCTGTGCAATGGGAGACATCCCCCCCCCCCCGGAAAGCTGTAAATGGACAAATGGACACTGCCCTACATACGAAAGACTGTCTCCCTATTGCTGGGACTCCCACCAGGCACCCCTCCCCTCCCCCCCACACACACACCTACTACAACCGCTCCAACCTCCCCACCTGCTGTGAAAGAGGCAGTTGAGGGCGACGAGTCGTCAAGTTTGACATACACCGCCGTCGCCGCGTCATCTAGTGAGGCGCAGGAGGGAAAGCATCCTCATCTTCGTCCTCGCTGGAGAAGATGCTTGTTAGGAGTAGTCCTCACTCCCGGTCCTCATTTCTTCTCTGCCCACGACATTTGACCTTCAAGGCCCCCAAGGGAGTCGCTCGTGGGGCCAGCCGGATGACTAACCAGTGCCAGGGTCTGCCACGTGAGACACCACAAAGCGCCTTTGAAGGAACTCACTTGCGATACCGACCTCATACCCTCTACCTAAGTGAGTCAGCGGCCTGAGAACATTTTTACGCCCGACTTCCTCGCATCACATTTGACCTCACGTCAATTAGGAGCACGGGTCATGACCTGCCCGTGTATATAAAGGATGGACCAACGCCAAAGATTCAGATCGTCTCGGAGTATCATACGTGAGCCTGGCTTGCTGTTCCCGCTTTCTCACCCCCCCCCCCCCGCCTTTTCCTCTCGCAGGCAGATCGCCTCGGAACGTCATACGTAAGCCTGGCTCGTTGCTCCTGCTTTCTCACCTCCTCCCCTCCCCCCTTGTTCCTTCGTAAACAGATCACCCGGGGGCATGACTTGAAACAGTCGTCACCTCTCTCGCCGTCTTGCCCCCCCCCCACTGGCGCCAAACATTCATTACTAAATAAAGTAGATTCTCTTTCCATCAGAGTTTGCCTTCAACCAGCCGACTATTTGGCTGGCTAACGTGGGGCAAGACCAGACTAACATTTGGCTACCCAACGTGGGGTAAAACCACCGGCCTAACAATGCTCTTGGGTTGAAGATGTTCTTCCATGTTGAATGAGACAAAACGCGGTGCACGTACTACACTTCACATTCACTCACTCGACACTGTGGTAACTCTGAACTAACATATTATAGGTATCGACACCTGCCGGTCCGCCTTTTAAACGGCCACTGACCCCACGCCATGACCCGACCTGACCTGCGGTCATTCTTTCTTGGTTGTTTTGACCATCAGCACCAACAACGTAGGGTCTAGTACATTTCAACTCCACATGCATTATTTTTACACTAATGTTAGCATGCATGTGGGTATGCGTGCATGACACAAATATAATTGCATCTATATAGAAAACTGTATTTCTTCACATCCTTTAGACGTGTACTGTAGTCTTCCTTAATTTGTTCCCATGACCTCTTAAAGCCATCCTATCCTAAATCAAGACATATCTTCTATCACTAGTCTGTCCCTTTTAGTGACCTGAATACTGTAATTATATCACATCTTTCTATTCGACCTTTCAAAGTTGGTAGGCCCTGTGCTTTTAGACTTTCTTCATGATTTATCTGCCAGGCTGGGGATGAGTTTGGTTGCTGCCCTTTGTATCCTTTCGATCTTGCTAATAGCCTTCACTCTGATGGGGACTGTCCCGAAATCCTTGGAGAGTGGAAGGAGGAGGGGGTGGTTGAGGGGGATAAGAATTCTCGTACACTGGGAAATTGGCGAAGGGGGATAGCTGGATTTGAGAGCCAAAGTCCAGGAAGCTTGGGACACCGGCCGGGACCACGCACGTTCCCTTCAAGCCGAACGCGTATTCATTTCTCAAAGATGGGAGCAAACTCATGTAAGTCACATTCCTAGGCTAATTAAACAGAACATACTACACTGGTTTTATTATTATATATAAAATTATTTCCACAAACAGTAGCATGCAAATAATGATTATAAAGAAATTCACAGTAGTTCTAACATCAATTAACTGGGCACGATATGCTCAAGCCTTTAGATATCCTACCTGGCTTGGATTAAATACCTTTAATGATTCTCTCACGTAACAATGTAACATCGGCGATATCTTCATATGAATGGATGTCCTCGGTTGTACAGGAAACCGTTGATATTGACGGATCCAAGCGTTGTCCTGAAGGCTGCGGGAACCACGCCTGTCCGTTGTTGTTGGCACTATTCGTAGCGGGAGAACTGAACCGCTTTCGATGGCTTCATTTTTCCAGATCTCACCACACAGATTAAAAGTCAGGTCCTGGGTATTGAATCATCGGTGTGGGTTCGACATACACTTCAATTGGACTTGGAAACTCGTCGTGAAACATAGTTCAAGCACGTTTCAATACACCTCTGTGGCACTGCACGAAACACATTTCTCATTTCAGCAAGTCTCCGGAACACAAGACACCTAAGTCAGCCTACATAGTTACCGATGGCCAAACGAGGTGTTCTGAAGTGTAAAGGTCCTCGATAGTCCCCCTATGGAAGAGTGGGACCTATCTGTTTTTCCGAGAGGACATGTGGCCTACCTCTCCCTGTACGAACGTGATGCTGACTGCCAAACTACCTATTCCGATATACTGTTGTCGGTGATCCTTTTTCTAATCACCAAATTTCGAGAGGAATGCAATGCAACGTCTGGGTAGGAGTTAAATTATTTCTAATAGTCCTTTGAGGTAGTCACTAGTTATGAGAAAGGGTTATATGATCCTAACTAGCCTAATTAAAACTAGCCTAGGCAAAAAATAGCAAGCGCGCAGGGGTGTGTGTGTGAAACCGTTGAAGAACCAATTCGAACTGTAACACCCAGGTGAAATATACTAATCCTAATCATAAAGTATAAAATACAAATACGATATGGGGAACACCTACGAAGAGACATCTTGGGAAATGGGGGTGTGAAATTCCTGAGTATATAGAAGATATTTAAACTCGAAAAGGCACTGTAACTGACTGCTAAATTTGCACAATAGCTGTTGGAAAGAAGGGGGGAAGGAAAATACCAAGAAGTAGTTACTAGAGGCCATAAGACTTACAGCGGTTCCATAGAGCAAAGGAAAATAATAGCCGAAAGTGCCGAAAAGAGACGAAGAAAAATGGAAAGCAGACAGTGTTAGCGAGTCCATTGAGCAAAAGAAATTGATAATCGAAAGGAATGAAAACAGATGAAGGAAGATGAGAAGTAATAGGCAGTGTGTCACAACGCAAAGTTGTGACAGGGACCATATCACTGACGCATATGTCTTGGATGGGTCAGGGCTTAAATTATTTTTTCACCATCTTTTCATTCATAAAATGAAATGTAGTTTTAATTTTCTGAAAGGAAAAGAAAGATTTTTTCTCGAAAATACAATGTTAAGAAAAATCTCATGCCCGGTGTATGACAGCGAAGAGGTAACCTGGAGAAGATGACATAACCAAGAAATAAGAGAACTAACACATCAGAGAAAAATTCAAAAGGAAATTAATATCAAGAAACTGCAATGGCAGTCCACTGCGCTAGAATGGAAGATGAAAGGAAACCAAAACTGACATTAAATGGAAACAAAATATAGATGGAATGATAAAGTGAAGAAGGATTCGGAAGGCTTTTCAGAAAACGAATCGCAATGACAGGAAGTAACTGGGAACATATGTCAGTGGCAAGACTTAGTGGAGGTAGTCTGTCACGTGGGTCACGTGACGAAGTTAGCCATCGGCCCAGCGCGGTGCACCTGACCCAGGCCGGAGGAATGTGACCCACGCCAGGGTAGCGTGAGGTCATGCTTAGCCTCCCAGGGCTGCCAACTAGGCCCAACTATTCGCGGTCACCACTACTGCTGTGCGCATGCGCAGATCGCCCCCCACCCACTCTCCCTCACCCTCCCGGACGTGCAGAGGAAGGGCATGGAGATGAACGAGGACACTTATTGAAAATCAACACAGCGCTCCTAGAGGTCGGACTCTCCACTCCAGCTCTCTCGTCAAACGCCCAGGAATCTTCGCCGGCCGGTGGTGGCGAGGAGATATATCTCCTTTGCTGCTGCCGGTCTGGCACAGGCCGACCTCTTCGTTGACGTCGGCAGGCGGGTTTACACCAAGACAATTACACACATTTCCCAAGTCACGTAATTCTCTGTTTTCAGAGTAGTGCTTGGAAGAAAAGAGGCACACGCACACTTGCTCGCTGGCTAAGCAGAGGCCCAACCCAACTCTTAATCAGAGACCTCATCTAATCGCAGGCTGGTCGACGGAGAGGAATGGGGACGCCTCTCTGTCCAACCGGCCCGCAACCTAACGCTGGCCTCTTCGCTGAAGCTGGCGAGCGAGTTTACACTTCTGACATTTACACACAATTCCCAATCACGTAATTCTCTTCTTTCAGAGTTGTGATTGGAAGGAGAGAGATAATACAACACCCGCCCGCCTGCCCCCCCCCCCCTCGCACCGCCACTGACTCAACTCTACGGAATCTCAAACCCAACCTGGGGAAAAGCAGGCTACTCAGGCCCTACCTGTGGCTTATCAGAAATGCGCTCTACACGCGGGAAGTGAACTCTACTCACTTCCCGTAAAATACACACAGACACACACTTCTCACGAACATAGCCACGACCCACACACAAACATCTACACTTACTTTTTCTTCGACTAAAATTCGCTTCCTTTCTAACTTTCTCTTATACTACATCTTCTCATTTCAGTTTACCTCCCACTAAAGATTTTTCCGTTTTTCCACCTTTCTCTACTACTACGCCTCCTACAATTTTCCAAACTTTTGGTGATCCTAATCCCAGCGTCGGCGCCGCCGTCCGAGCACCCAGTCCACTTTTCCCGAGCCACGACCACCAACAGCCCCTAATCGCTCGCTCAATCGCCCGGTGGCAATAGCCCTCTTTTATACACTACTATCTTTTCATTTTCTTACAGACATTCTTCCCCTCCCACAAAAACCGATCCCGCGCAAGCGGGTGGTCTTTCCTAGGAATTCAGAATTCAGAATTCGGACTTATTCGGCGTCTGTCGCCGGAGACGGACCCCCCCCCTTCCCCCGAGCAGCACAGGGGAGGGCACTTGAAGATACTTGTTCGCCTTGAAGACGGACCTCTGTCCTGAGGAGGACTAAGAAGAGGCGCAGCGCCCGTCCACCAAGGAGGAGGACACAGGGGCTCGCCTGGAGGAGATCACAGCGACGAGCCGCCCGTCTGTCGCCTGGAGAAGCAAGCTGTAGGAGATTGGACGCTTCGGCCTCGCGCCTGCAGAGCCGAGGAGTGGTTTGTGTATCCATATTGTACATACATACATACATACACACACACACACATATATATATATATATATATATATATATATATATATATATATATATATATATATATATTTACATATATAGTAGGCCGTGTTAAATATCACACTGGTGATATTTCTTATTCATGTGTTCAGATAGATTAGTGTACTCTTGTTATCCAATAAAAACACGTGTTGGTGTTGTGCCTTGTTTCTTTTCTCTCGCGTCCAAATTCTCAATAATACCGAGCATACCTATTAGTATTTGAACCCCCCCTGACATAGGCAAATGTCGTGCAACCTTATTACCACCGGAGTAACAATCAGAATAATTTACTGCAGCAGTCCTTGCGCCCTCTCCCACAACCCCACTGATATATCTGCCAAGTGACAGTTTGTCTTTAATCAACACTCCCAAATTTTTCTCCTCCTTTGCTTTTGTAATGTTTTTACTTCCCAAGGAATGGTTTATAAAGTGGGCCTTTTGCCGCTATTGCCCATTTTCAATTCTTTGCAGTTTTTTCCCCCCCATTCAAAATCATTAATTTTGTTTCGAGCAAAAATAGTGTCTAGATCTTTTTACAATACCCTATGGTCGTCGTTTTTCACTGTTCTCGTGATTTTTACGTCATTAGCAAACATGTTAGAGTTTGTTGTACCTTCCATCATGTCACTGATATAGACAAGAAACATTATTGGTGCAAGCACTAAATATTGTGGAACCCCGCTCAACATTGCTCTCCATCTTGACATCTTATCTTTTACTACTGTCCCCATATCTTCCATTCAAGAACATTTTCATCCATTCTAGTATTTTGCCTTTTAATCCTCCAATATACTTTCATTTCCACAAATTAACTCTGTGTGTGTATGTGTGTGTGTGTGTGCGTGCGTGTGTGTGTGTGTGTGTGTGTGTGTGTGTGTGTGTATGCTGGTGTATGTGTGCGTGCATATGTAATAATAGTAATAAAGTTAATAATATTGCTAATAATAATAATGATGATGATAATAATAATGATAGTAATATTAACCATGTAGAAGGGGGCGAGTTGGCGTTGGTTGATGCGTATGGGCAGTGTGTATGTGGGACGAACGAAGGACTAAGGGGAAGAGAACGAGTGAGAAAAGCGCAGTGGGAGAAATATATAAAGAATGATTAGCTAGGGTAGGACTGATAGGCGATACGAGTGAAAGAGAAACTAGCTAGGAGTCTTCATCATCGAAGAAGAAGAAGCTGGAAATAACGCGGATAAGGTAAGTAATACGTTGCCCTGCAACCACAAACTATCTAGGCATGGCCGAGGCGAGTAGAACAAAGAGCGAACAGTTCAAGATGAGCAACGTAACCTTAAAGCCGTTTGATGGCAATGGAGACATCGCCGCATGGCTTAAAAAGGCAGAATTAGTGGCAAAATTAACCGGTGGGAGTGACGTCGCGAGCTATGTTGCCCTTAATCTGGAAGGCGACGCATTAGCCATCTACATAGAAATGTCAGAAAGAGATCAAACAGATGCAGAAAAGCTAAAAAAGAGGCTCGAAAAGTCATTCGCTGAGAGTGCGTTGGAATCGTTTAATCGGCTACAAAAGATGCGCTGGGCTGGTGAGTAGGTCGATGTCTTTACCAACGAAATTAGGAGATTAACAGGACTATCGAGACTGAAAGGCGAAGGCTTTTAACAAGTAGTTAGAATGGTGTTTGTGAATGGCTTCCCAGATCACGTATCTGCTGGGCTACAAGTAGATGATGCCGTGTCTGCAAGCATGGACATGTTGGTAGTCCGTGCTAGACTTCTTACGAAGGCACAAAAGGGTAAACCATTAGCTGCAACGGCGACAGAGAAATAAAAAAGTTTTGCGCGAGACGAAGGATCAAACTGCCAGTATAGTGACTCACCGGGGAAGAGGGGAGACCGACGGAATCAGAGTCCACCAGCCGATAGAAAAGGGAAAACGCGGAAGTCCAGGGGTGACCACAGCCGATGGAGGGGACCCCCTAGGATGCGTTGTTATGTGTGTGGGCGCCTCGGCCACCTCGCGAGGGATTGTGAAGAGACGGAGCCTATCTGTTACGAATGCAGAGAACCTGGACATATCGCTCGACAATGCGAGCAGGGAAACGGACAAGGGGCGGCTGCTGTGCGAGCTGCCGCCCAATCAATATAAATGCGCTCCCGAATTGGATGCCGATTGTAGATGTCCAGCTGAGAGGAAGGCGTGCAAGAGCACTAGTGGATTTCGACTATTCAACCACAATTGTAACGGCCGACCTGATTAAGGGATTCAGACAAGGAGACATGGCCCTGATGACAGTTGACGGAAGGGAGACAAAGTACGAAGGCGACCAAGAAGTTGAAATGACGGTGGAGGGCATTCCAATACGACTAAGAATGCTTGTTATTAGAACGGTCATAGAGAGAATTGAAGTGATGCTGGGAATGGATGCAATTACACAGCTCGGAGAAGTCACGTTTGTCGACGGACATGTGAGGGTTGGAGCGATACGTGGTTCGAGTACGGAATGGAGGGGGAGGAGCCGTCAGAGGTCGGAAATAGACATAGAAACAAAAATGGAGGGCAATGTCGTCACGCACTTTGCCCTTGATGAGAAGGCGGTACCTTTTACCATTGAGGACGAAGACTTCCTGTTGAAATTTTATGGCCAGAAGTGGGAGGTAGAGTGGTACCTCAAAGGAGGTTCGCCCATATTGAAGAACAAAGTCGGCTGCTATGAACAGACTCTCGGAAAGGGAGTGAGGGATGACTTTGACATCGAAGTACAGCGGTGGATTGATGAGGGAATTTTGAGTCCTTGGGAGGAACCAGTGGAGGATGGAATCTTGCCTCTGATGGCAGTGGTGAAGCCAACCAAGAGCAAAGTACAACCGGCGTTGGACCTCCGGGGGCTGAACCAGTTTGTAAGGTGTCACACTGGCGATGGTTTTGTAGACATATGTAACGAGACAACGCAAATGGCGCCAAATGAGTGGTACGTCCACGACTGTATATCTACAGGCGGCTTACCTCAGAATTCACGTAAGACTGGGATTCAGGCTGTGCTCAGCCCCGAGGATAATAACGAATATCCTGAAGGCAGTACTTAAGAAGACTGAAGTGATGAAGAAGGGCACAGATTCCTACCTCGATGACATATTTGTGGATGATACTGTTGTACCGGCGTCGGACATAGTGGAACACTTAGCTCGGTTTGGACTGGTCTACGTGAGATCGAAATCAGGACAGACTCAGCCACGGTGGCGGGATGGATGAACTGAATGCTGACTGCTGAGAACAGAATACGCACGAAAGGGGCAGCAGAGATCATTGTGAAACGGTGCCTTGGGATCCTGAGGGAGTTAATAGACAAGCTTAGCGTGAAGGTAAGCGTAATCCAAGTGCCGTCGGGAGTGAACAAATCGGGCGTGCTAACCAGAGTAAAGTTGGTTGAGAGTGCCAGAAGAACAGGAAGAGGAAAAGGTTGAAGTGTGCCCCCGCAGGATCCTTATGCGCGGCGGAGTTGCATGGAACACATCACCTAGGTATTGATAGGCCATTGCTCTTAGCAAGGAAAGTTGATCCGAATATAACGAGGGAAGAAGTCCGGCGGTCTGTGAGAGCATGTGTCCGATGTCAATCAAAAGATCCCGCCCCAAGACCGCACGGAAAGGGGGAACTCGGCGTAAAAGAGAACTGGAGGAGGTTGGCGGTCGACATAACCCACTATCGACGGAACATGTACTTATCAATGATTGACTGGGGCCCAGGACGATTCGCCGTCTGGCGGGAGCTGAAGACAGAGACGGGTGAGGAAATTATATGGGTGATGAATGAGATATTTCTGGAACGAGAGCACTGAAAGAAATGCTGGACAAAATGGAGCACGAGACGTTTCTTTAGGGCTACTTACCGGCCGAGCGGAAATGAAATAGTAGAACGACACCATCGCACTATAAATCAATCGCCGAAAGGGCAGTAATACCGCCCATGGAGACAGTCTTCTGGTAATATGTCCCCCAAGGTCAGGTCAAGACGAAAAATCGGTTCCACAAAGAGCATTATCTAAATATTACTGGCGACACCCCAGGGTAGCGCTGGTGCTGCCGGGCAATGCTAAAGAAGGTACTGGCTCAATACAGGAGGGGGAGGAGGTATGGGTGACGCCAAAGGATAGTAAGTGCACCTCACAGTGGGCGTGGGGTATCGTAACGGAGGTAAATTCGCGGAACAATATCTCTGTCGAGGGAGTGTCACGACATATCCTGGAGCTCCGTCGTGTGCTGGATGGTGGAGAAAACAATGAAGAGAATTACGACGAAGTAGTGGATGGGAGAACAGCGGCTCCACGACCGCAGCGCAGTAGACGTCCTCTGGGATGGCTGCAGGATTACGAAGTAGGAAGTGGAGGAGACGAAAAAGACGAAGAATAGATTGATCTCGAGATCAAGGGGTGTGTGTGTGTGGTATGAATGTTGGTATGTGGTGCAGATATGGATGTGCAGTTGACACCCACGGCACGGGATCAAAGCTCACCGTGTAGAAGGGGTGAATGGGCGCTGGCTGATGCATATGGGCAGTGTGTATGTGGGACGAACGAGGGAAATAGGGGAAGAGAGTGAGTGAGAAAAGCGCAGTGGAAGAATAATATAACGTATGATTAGCTAGGGTAGGATTGATAGGCGATACGAGTGAAAAAGAAACTAGCTATGAGTCTTAGTCTTCGAAGAAGAAGAAGCAGTAAATAACGAGGATAAGGTAAGTGATACGTTGCCCCGTGACCACATGATAACAGTAATACATACATAAATACATATTCCAAAGGCCTTTTCCCCCCTTACAAGGGAGGTAGCCAAAAGATAAAAGCATAGAAACCTCTCCCACCCATTTCATCCCCTACAAACTCCACTCCCCTCTACCCTCTTCCCTCTATCTTATCTTGGTACCTCCTGGATGATGGGTCATCACTGCATCTTGTTCACTGCCCTGGATCAGAAGCAGTGTCGCAAGACACAGCACATCCACAGCAAGGCTGCTTCGTTAATTCGGCGATCCCCCCTCTCCGTCCCCTCACGCAGAAAAGGAGAAGACGGGGAGAAATACCTTCGGGCTGCGTTAATTTATTTCTCATACATACTCCCTCACCCCCATCCCCCACCCCCACCCCCTCATGCATCACAGCATCATCCATATACAATCTTTCTCCATTCACCCCTATCTTCTGTCCTCTCCCGTCCCTCCTCAACAGACATTCCCCTCTTTCCCAATGCCTTTTTTACCCCATCCATCCATATCATCCTAGGTCGCCCCCTCATGTTCACTCCTTCCACATCTACCTTCCACACCTCTTTTATTAATCTTTCTTCACTCATTCTTTCCATGTGTCCAAACCATCCCAATACTCTTTAATCTACCCTATCTCCCAACTCCCTTTCCACCCCTGTTCTCCTCCTCACCTTCTCATTTCTCACTCTATCCAACCTAGTAGCCCCTATCATAATTCTCAGGCATTTCACCTCAAACACATTCAAACTCTTTCTCTCTTACGAGTATGTTCCATGTTCCTGCTCCATACAGTGCTGTTGGCACAATCACTCTTTCATACAATCTCCTCTTATCACCCATTCCTAAATGTCTATTTCTCATTACACTTTTTAATCCACCAAGGCATTTACTCACTTCTCTCAATCTACATTCTACCTCTACCTCCACTCCTCCCTTTCCTGCCATATTCGCACCCAAGTATCTAAAACTGTCCACTCCCTCCAATCTCATTCCCTTAATACTCACTTTCAGTCTGATGCCACTCTCTACCCTTGTACGTCTCATCACCTTATTTTTACCGACATTTACCTTCAACTTCATTCTTTCACACACTTTCAAAAAACTCTGTCACTAATTTTCTCAATCTCTCCTCTGATCCTGCTACAAGCGCAGTGCCGTCAGCAAACAACTGGCTTATCTCCCACTTTTCTCCATTTTCTTTAACCATCTCCAACCCCTGACCCACTACCCTTGTATTCACCTATCGCACCACCCCATCCATGTATAGATTGAATAGCCAGGGCAACATAACACATCCCTGACGAAGTCCCACCTTTACCTCAAACCACTCACTCTCTCCATTTCTAATCCTAATACAAGCTCTACTACTCTCATAAAAACTCTTGACTGCTCTTAAGAGCTTTCCTCCTATCCCATATATCTGCAATACCTCCCACAGTGCCTTCCTGCCTACCCTGTCATAAGCCTTTTCCAGATCCATAAAAGCCCAAAACACATCCTTACCTTTTCCTGTAGCTTCCTCACATATCTGTCTTACCACAAAAATCTGATCTACACAACCCCTATCTGTCTTAAACCCACACTGTTCCTCACCAATTACTTCCTCTGTTCCTCTCCTAATCCTCTCAATCAAGACCCTCCCTTAAGCCTTCCCAACTACACTCAACAAGATGATCCCCTTTGAAACTACTACACTCACACTCGTCCCCCTTTCCCTTGTAAAGTGGAACTAAATAGGCTCTCTTCCAGTCCTCCGGCACTCAACCTCTCTTAACAAACATTCAGTAATCTCACTAGCCAGTCCACCTTAACTGCACCTCCTTTCTTCAGACATTCTGCATGGCATCCATCAAACCCAGGTGTCTTACCTGCTCTCATCATCTCAACAACTGCCTTCACTTCATCTTTCCTTATTTCTCCTCCATTTTCATCACTCATCACTCTCATTTTCTTAGCGCTCCTCACTGCAACTACCTTTCCCTCCCTATCTTCCTTTACATTTTGCAATTCCCTAGAATACTCTGCCCACCTTTCTCTCACTGCCTTCTCTTCCATTATCATCTCTCCATCTGCACCTTTTACCTTTTCTTCTCTACTTGATTCGCCTCCTCTTCCTCTCTTAATTTCTTTCCAAAACGTTTTTATTACTTTCAAAATTTTCTGTCATACTCTTACCCCATTTCACATCTGCTATCTTCTTTGCCTCTTTGATCTTATGCTTTACTTCTCTTCTCTTTATTTTATACCTCTCATATGATTCCCTTGTCCTAATTTGAAACCAATCTATGAAAGCCTGTTTCTTCTCTTCTACACCCTTCTTTGCTTTCTCATCCCACCACTCACTACCCTTCCTTCTATTTTCTCCCGTCCTCCTTGTTCCACACACCATCTTTGTACACCTTATGACTCCCTCCTTGAACCATTCCCATTCCTCCTCCACTCCTAGTTCTATTCTATCCTTCACTCCCTCCCACTCTTCTCTCAGCTTCTTCTTATACTCCTTCAGCTTTTCTTTCTCATTTAAGCAGTTCACTCTAAGTACCTTTGTCCTTTTCCTCTTTCTCCACCTATTCTCCTCTCTCAACTTACCTTCCACCAGAAAATGATCTGATATTCCCCTACTCTCTTCCCTTAGAACATGTACATCCTTAACTCTTCCTACTATACTCCTGGTTACCAATAAATAGTCCATTAACGCTCTCTCTGCCACCCTTCCATCCACCACCCTCTCCCATGTGTACTTATGCTTGACTTTCTTCCTAAACACGTATTTGCTATAATCAACTCTCAAGACTCATCTCCACCATCAACTCTCCACTGCGATGTTTTCCTGGAACTCCATACTTCCCAATCACTCCGTCTACTGGTTCATTCCCTACCCTGAAATAGGGAGGGGTCAGATTACCGTAGCTGCTACTATCCCTGCGACTTGCCCTATGGTAAATAGTGTCTGAGTCATTTTCTTCATGTTGATGGACATTGTACTTGGTGGGTAACCACACTTTTGTTTGAATATGTATTATTCACTGGGTCGATTACGGTACACAGAAGGGCTGATCAGTAATACACTGCACTAAATTCAAAGCCTCTTGTCTAGTGTATGTATGAGGAAAGTCAACAGGATGACATTAAGCTGCTGCTACGAGCGCCAATGTGAAACCAGAGCCGGGAGGCCAACAGACACATCTGTCTACAATGGCCCCCGATTTCGCGCGCGCGCGCGCGCGTGTGTGTGTGTGTATGTGTGACGTCCTTAGCGTGAATAGAATCCTGTGGCTATGTTGTGTCACGCTCTTGCGTGAATAGACTCCTGTTTCTATTTTAAGGCACACCTTACGTGAATATGTGTTGTGTATTACCATTAATGTATGTTATGTTATAATGTATGTTATAAATGTATTTCATAAAATGTATAAAGTAAACAATTGCGCAATGTCCGTCTGTTAGGGCGCGCTTCTAAAACGTTCTGTCAGAAGACGCCAAGCTCAAAAAAACGTTACATAATTTGGCGTGAAAGCATGTTCTTCTTTTCCATTGGTTGAAGGTGGTTAGACTACCTAGTTTAAGTAAACATAGTCACCCAGGGAACGTAATCACCCATTCCCGGGCTATATAAGGCCGGGCAGAGAGCAACTACATATAGAGAACTCTAGAGAGACAGCCCGAGAGAACCCGAGAGAACCCGAGAGAACCCGAGACAACCAGAACGGAGAAAGAATCAGAGCAGAGATCTAAGCAGAGAAAGATGAGACCAGAAGACGAGAAAAGAAGATGCCCAAGGCTCATCTGAATCTACGTAGAAAAAATGTCTACATTCGTCGATTACGACAACTCAACTAAACAAGTTTTTATAATCTCTACGATTGCACTACACAATCTTCACGTGAAGTGCAAAGCCTTCGTTTTTTTTTTTTTCAAGTTGTTTCGGACATCTCCAGACTGCTGCTGGAATGGAGCTAAGTGCGACTCTACGCTCTCTGTTATTTCTCGACTACGAAACATCAACAAATATCCTACATGATCCCGACTACCAGGAGATTCCCCTACCAGAAGTTATCGTGCATCAGCCTCTCCTCAAACAACTCATTTGTTCCCGAGACTTGAAGATCGGACCAGACGACTTTACAAAGGATTACAAAGGCGGAGCATGCCGACAGGAAACTTTTTGGTCCATATCTAGGTCGGATGCGAAAAAAAATCATATTAATAATAAAACAATAAATACAAACTATAATAATGTAAATAACAAATAAAATACATAAATAAATGCATAGGTATAGTTAAATAATAAACAAACAGGTAAATAATAAATAATAATAAATTGACATATAACTAATAATAAATAAAAATCAGACAGACAAATGATAACAAAACAAAAACAAATAATATAAAATAAATTATAATCATTACAGCATCTTACTTAGGTATTTATCTAAATGATTCTTAAAGCTTTGAACTGAACTACATTGCACTAACTGTGCAGGAAGTTTATTCCATTCATTAACTACACGGTTGGCAAAGTTGTTTCTACCTACTTCCAAATTGAATCTATTTCCTGACAGTTTGAGACCATTGTTTCTTGTCTGATTCTCATTCAATATGAAAATTTGGTCACTTTTTATGTCGTCAATTCCCTTTAAAATCTTAAAGACCTGTATCAAGTCACCTCTGAGTCTACGCTTTTTTAGGGAAAACAGATTCATGTGTTTTAGTCAATTTTCGTATGATTTATTTTTTATATTTGGAATCAGTTTTGTGGCTCGCCATTGTACTTTTTCCAGTCTGTCAATGTCTTTAATGAGATTCGGTGACCATGCGGAAACAGCATATTCCAAATGTGGACGAACTAACGATTTATATAGCTTGTTAATGAGTGATGGACTTTTGAAGTCAAAAGATCGCGCAATCAGTCCTACAATCTTATTTGCTTTCTCAGAGACTGAAATACACTGCTTGGATGATTTGAGGTCATTACTGATAATTACGCCGAGATCTTTTTCACTATCCATTTTTGTTAACGAATTTCCAAATAACTTGTAATCGTACTTACTGTTATTTTTACCTATGTGCATTACCTTGCATTTACTTGTGTTAAATTTCATTAGCCACTTTTCAGACCATTGCTGTAATTTATCTAAATCTTCTTGAATTTCTAATTTGTTTGAGTGATCATTTGCCACTCCGCACATTTTTGTATCATCAGCAAATTTGGAAACAGTAGATTTTAGTCCATAGTCTATATCATTTATATATACTATGAATAGAAGTGGCCCAAGAACAGAACCCTGAGGAACTCCACTTGCAACACTTTTCCATCCAGAAGTTTTTCCATTTAAAACAACTCTCTGTTTTCGACCATTCAACCAATTACTAGTCCAACCTAATAGGCTACCACTTATTCCATGCAAAGCTAATTTAGTAAGTAGTCTTTCGTGTGGGACGGTATCAAAATCTTTTGCAAAGTCTAGATATATTACATCTATATTGTTTCTTTTGTCATAATTCGAGATAACTGTGTTGTAGAATTCGAGTAAGTTAGTCACGCAAGAACGTTTCCGTCTGAAACCATGCTGGCTATCATTTATCAAACGGTTATTTTCTAAATGATGTTCGATAGCATCTCTGATGATAGTTTCCATTATTTTTCCTACGATTGAAGTTAAACTTATAGGCCTATAGTTATTTGGCTTCTTTTTGTCACCTTTTTTGAATATGGGAGTAACGTTAGCTAGCTTCCATTCTCTTGGAACATCTCCGGATATGATGGATTTCTTGAAAATAATTTCTAATGGAACAACAATCTCATTTTTCATTTCCTTTAAAATTCTTGGATGCCAACCGTCAGGCCCTGGTGTTTTATTAACTTTGAGTTTATCTATACACCTTTTAATTGTTTCTTTTGTTATATTTACCGTAGTGAGTAAGTTTACCGAGCTAAAAATAATTGTTTAAGATATTACACATTCCTTCATTTGAATATTCAAGTTGACCGTCAGCAGATAATAGTGGACCAATGTGATTCCTAACAACCTTTTTATCTCTAATGTAACTATAGAATTCTTTGGGATTCTCTTTGGATTTATCAGCGATGTTCATTTCATATTGTCGTTTTCTTTTCCAGTATACGGTGCTCCCATTCGGCCTCACCAATGCCCCAGCGGTATTCAACAGGACCATGCGCGACGTACTTCACGATGTGCCAGGCATAGAGGTGTTCGTCGACGACGTCTTGGTTCACATGGAGTCATTCGAGGAGCACATGGTGGTGCTAAGGAAGGTACTAGAGAAGATATCAGCAGCAGGTATGACTGTCAAACCCTCCAAAACGGAGCTCGGCCAGACCGTGATCCAGTATCTGGGCCACACAGTGGGAAATGGTAAGTGTGGTTGCCAAGAGGACAAGGTAAAGAAGATTAAGGAGGCCCCGACCCCTACGACGAAGAAACAAGTGAGGGCCTTCGTTAATCTTGTGGGCTACTACCGGCAGTTCATCCCTAATTCGCCGCGGTAGCACTGCTGCTGCATAACCTTCTAAAGAAGAGTGCACCGAACAGAGTAAGTTGGGGAGAGACAGAGGAAAGGGCATTCCAACAACTAAAATCACATTTGTGTAGTACACCTATTTTGCAGCTCCCAAACCCCAGCAAGCCGTTCACCCTACGAACCGACGCATCCCAGGACGCCGTCAGAGCAGTTCTACTCCAGGAGCAGGACGGATGGATGTATCCGGTAGCTTATCATAGCAGGAAGTTGCGGGCGGCGGAGAGGAACTGCAGCACTATCGAACGTGAGTTCTTGGCTGTAGTAGATGGGATAAAGAAATTCCAATTCTATCTATACGGAGGTAAGTTCACCTTGGAGACGGATCATATGCCGTTGGAACATTTAAAACCGTCCTCACCCTCCCAGATCTACAGAGGAGGGCATGGTGGTAACTTGGAGATTCTACCACTGGTCGCCAACGGCGACGGACCAGGAGAGACCCATCTGCTTGCCCGAGCAGGATACTTCAGTCCCTCTCCCTACTCAGGAAAGTACAAATTTATATAATTATATTGTGTTAAACTATTTAGCTACTGAGTTATTCCGACTAAACACATCTTAGTTGGTGTTGACGTGTGTTTCCCTCTAGCCTTCTCAAATTTCCCAAGTATTACCGTTCGAACCTATTGACAGTAACAAAATAGGAAATTCTAGTGTTTTCTGTTTCCTTCGTAAACGTCATGAGCAAAAATCTAAGCAGACTCCTATCCGTAGACGTTTCACTAATTCCTCTTCTAGTGTAAGGACAGGAATTTTGAAGGGATATTATTTTTGGAATTTCGTTTTATTTATCTATTTATTTATTTGAGTGTTGATTTGAGAGACTGGGTATTATGGACGTCGTGACGGTTTTACTCAACCAAGAAGCAAAGTAGAAAATAGAGCCTTAATAGACCATGAATTTATTCTATTCTATGTCTGCCTATCAAGATGTATTGGCAAAGAGCCTTACTATAATCATTGAAGAAGAACACACAATAGGAGATAGCTACAAATATATTTCAGCTGATTTTGGTTCAACTGAGTTTCGAGACGACATTAGAATGTTCTCGAACGTAGCGGGCGCACCGTAGCTCCGCCCACCCGTGACGTCACTAAACGTTCGGACAGAGGCGTAAGCTAAGGCCATTAATTTTAAGAGTAATAGGAAAAATTCCCAACTTTCAGTTCAGGATTCCACTAGAGAAATAGTTTAGGGAGAGATTGTAGCAGCTAGGGGCTCTGTTGAGAAGCGAAATGAAGTTTTACGAAATAATACAACAGGGAGGTTAGTAGTTTACCCATAGATACGAACACATAGCCGTCTCGTTCTTTTTGTGCGCAGCTAAAATTTTAATCTGATGCCAAAAATGATTCCGATAACAGGTATGAACACGTTCTGTAAGATTAATGAAAACAAATGTCAATATGTGAGTTAAATGATATAGTGCAGATATAGTAGGTAGATAGTTATTATTATTATTAAGTTTTGAATCTGATGCCAAAAATGATTCCGATAACAGATATGGAAAAAGGGGTTTAAGGGAGTGTACTTCACAAACACTTTGCGTATATACATTAGCTATGAGAGTGTAATCCTTAGAGTACAATTCTGTCTGTGATCGTTCTCTAATAAGAATACGGGGTTGAAGGTAGACACAGTGCTTGAAGGTAGACACAATATTATAAGTAGACTTATACAGTGACCGGAAGGTTGGAGCGTAAATAACTACGTTTTTCCACGTGCCTGTGACCTTACTTATGATGCCCATAAGAAAGAAAAAACTGTGTTATTAAATGTCTCGCATACCCATATATTTTTCATATTGTAAGGATCAATAGATTAGTTGGAGAAAACCACAATATACTTTTGTATTTCCTTACTATATTTTTGCTTCAGTGTAATAATTAACACATAGCAGACCTTCGCTTATTTTCTTTTACTACCCCCACTTGGGCATAGGCCTTTTCGCTACCCAGAACCAACCCCGAACGACCTGAGGAAAGGGGACGGAGTCAGACGTGAATAACAAGGAGCAGTTTCCATTTATGGTCAGATATATCCATATAGACGATTGGGTGGTGGCAGCGTATACCTTGATTTTTTTTATTTCCCAAATCGTTCTTATGTGGGTATCTCTGATCACTCCCATTGGAGGTGCTCTTGGTTAAACACTAAAAATCAATCGACGGCACCACACTAGTATCACACATGACTTTTCAAGAATGTCATTTCAGCCTCAATCTAGCTACTGTCTTATCCATGGACAGTGTAGCAATTCTTCCGATCAGTGTTCCAAGATTTTGAAGCTTAGAGCAGAAAATAGTTAAATCCCCAGGCATACTCATTCCCATTTTCACAAGCGCCCGTATCAAAATCTCAAAGACTGACTAATAATAACCAGTCCAAGATCGTCCCTTTAGTGGCTGCAGTCTCTTCCCAACTCCTTACCAGTTACCTATATTTTTAGCGGTAGGCACTGGGTCAGAATGTAATATCATAAGAGGAAGAGCATATTCTACTCATAAGAATTTGTACAACTTACCATTGCTACCTTCTTGTAGTGCTTTGTAAGCTGTACAAGGCTCTCCCTTGTCTATTCTTGGATCTATTTGCATTCCCTTAGGGTATTCTTCCCATGCTGAAGTGTTTCACGTTAACTTTGTGATAGTTTCTGATTTCATACTTATGTGTGATTGTCTCTTAGGCTTTGATACTTTAGCAACTCATGCCATAGATATATCTCCTCGGCACCGTATAGTTACTTTCGACAACAATATAATTTCTGCAATGGACAGGCCAGTTTCTATACATAGCTCACCTTCTGTGCATGGTCTGATCAGGCAATTATCTTCCAAGGGTTCAAAACTTTTAGGCCCTACTGTACTTTCTTGTGCTGCTGTTGTTGTAGGCGAGCACTATATTGGTCCTTCTAGTGCAGTTCGAGTTTCCGTGCGCATTTCAGATGCTCCAATTGGTTCTAACGTCTTATCTCAACCTCACTCTGTTCGTATTAGACATTTTGCTTTAGAGGGTATTCTTTCCACCGTTCGAGAGGACCACGTTACCTCGGCCCTGATAACCAACGTTACTGGTGCTTCCATCACACTCTTCTGGTATTCATTTGGGTTCTTTTGATGTCGTTGATGTTGACACTGTCCAGGATTCACCTCGTATCATAGCAGCTTCTATTCAATCGTCCACACATGCAAGTGAACAGCTCATTTAGCCTCTCAGTATGCGACATATGTAGGTAACATTGATTTTCTTGAGGTAAGAGACCGTCTCAATAAACTGTTAGTGACACATATAGTTCTGGTCTTACCTGGGGAACGACTGGGAGTTATGGATTGTGTTGTCCATAGCATTGATCTTAAACCAGGGGTGCGTCCAGTCTACGTACCTTCTTACAGGTTGCCTCATTCTCGTAGACTTGTAGCCCAGAAGCTAGTTGACGAGTTGTTGAGTGAGGGTGTCATCCAAGAGTCTCGTTCCGAGTGGAACTCCCCACTCCTTCTTGTGCCCAAGAAGAACGGATCATTCCACCCTGTTGTGGATTATAGGCATGTCAACGATGTTACAGTTCCAGACCATTTCCCTTTGCCTGTGTTGAGTGATCTTCAGTCCATAGAAATAGGTGACACATTGTTCACCACCTTGGACCTAAAGGCTGGCTTTTGGCAGATTCCTTTGGAAGAAAAGTCTCGTAAGCTTCTCGATTCCGTCAGGTCATTATGAATGGCTCTGTTACCCCATGAGTTTGTGGAATGCTTATTTAGTATGCCAGCGCCTTATTAACTCAATTTTTTATGGACTACTGGGCAATGGACTTTTTGTGTATCTGTATGACTTGATTCTAGTTTCCAAGGATGTGGAAAGTCACTTCCATAAGTTGTCCTTTGTCTTGCAACGTTATACTGAAGCTGGATTGAAGCTCAATTTACCCAAATGTTCATTTTTTAAGTCCAGCATCCAATTCTTAGGTCATGTGGTAGACAAAACTGACATTCATAATAAAGATGATAAGATCAAAACTGTTAGAAACTTTCATACACCTAAGACAGTTGACCAAATACGCTCTTTCCTTGGGATTGCAGAATATTATCGTGTTTTTGTAAAAGACTTTACTTCCATTGCATCACTTCTTACTCGTCTTCCCTCCAGTGGCGTGATGATCATCAGAAAAGTTTTGACTCCTTGAAGTATGCACTTACTCAGGCACCTGTGTTGGCATTCTTAGATTATAGTCTTCCTTTTACCATTTGCACTGATGTTTCTGGTTTAGGTATTGGACCTGTCCTAATGCAGCAAGTAGATGGTCGTCGTCCACATGTCATTGCCTATACTAGCCGCATACTCAATCAGGCTGAGTCTCGCTACTCTGTTACATATCTGGAAGCTTTAGCAGTGGTGTGGGCTATAAAGCATTTTCGTGACATCATCTTTGGCTATCCTATCACAGTTTGCAAAGGATTACAAATGATTACATAGGAGGAGCATGTCGACAGGAGATCTTTTGGGCCATAACTAGGTTGGATGCGGACAAATTTATAATAATGATAAATAAAAATTATAATAATAAAGATAAATAAATAGCTGGTCATCCAGGTCGTGACAAAACTTTGGCTATGGCTCGCAAGAAATATCATTGGCCTAGAATGCGTTTAGATAATGGCACTCATGTAGCCCAATGCAATTCTTGTGCTCAGAACAAAGGTTCTACTCACACTGCTCTTATCCAAGGGTATCGTACTCCTTCTTGCCCCTTCGACACTGTAGTAATTGATCTCTTGCATTTGCCCCGTAGCATTCAAGGCTCAGTGTACGTTCTTATATGAGTTGATCACTTTAGCTGTTTTGTGATGTTGGCTCCCTTGTGTAATAAATCTGTTCCAGTTTTTGCTCATACTCTAGTTTCTCATGTTTTCTGTCCTTGCACTTACTCCTTCAGTGTTGCTTAGCGACAATGGGACTGAGTTTAGGAATGAGGTCATTGCCAACATTTGTAAACAATACAACATCACCCAGACTTTTGTAACTGCTTATCATCCCTCCTCTAACGGTCTGGTGGGGCGAACAAATAGGAAAATACTTGACATCCTAAGGCACGTTGCTAGGGATCTGCAGGAAACTTGGGAAGACTGGCTACCCCGTGTCAGTGACTACATTGATAGCACTATCAATGTAGCAACGGGAAAGACACCTCAATATGTCATTTATGGTTTTGAGAAGAGGTTTCCGTATGATCTTTTGGAGAGTCCTATTCGTCCTCTCTATAATTCTGAAGCTTACAGTCAAGTTCAATGTCATACACTACATACCATTTATGGTTCTGTGAAAAGGAAACTTCAAGATTTTAGATCAAACATGGTAAAAAAAAAAAAAAAAAAAAAAAAAAAAAAAAAAAAAAATAGTAAGGCTACACCTGTTTCCATCCAAGTGGGTGATCATTACAAAGGATTACAAAGGCAAATCATGCCGACAGGAGACCTTTTGATCCATATCTAGGTCGGATGAAAAAAAAAAATCATATTAATAATAAATTAAAACTATAACAATGTAAATAACAATTAAAATACATAAATAAATGCATTGGTATAGTTGAATAACAAACAAACAGGTAAATAGTAAATGATAATATATTGACATATAACTAATAATAAATGAAAATCAGACAGACAAATTATAACAAAACAAAAACAAATAATATAACATAAATTATAATAATTACAGCATCTTACTTAGGTATTTATCTAACTGATTCTTAAAGCTTCGAACTGAACTACATTGCACTACCTGTGCAGGAAGTTTATTCCATTCATTAACTACACGGTTGGCAAAGTTGTTTCTACCTACTTCCAAATTGAATCTATTTCCGGACAGTTTGAGACCATTGTTTCTTGTCTGATTCTCATTCAATGTGAAAATTTGGTCACTTTTGATGTTGTCAATTCCCTTTAAAATCTTAAAGACCTGTATCAAGTCACCTCTGAGTCTACGCTTTTTTAGGGAAAACAGATTCATGTGCTTAAGTCGATTTTCGTATGATTTATTTTTGATATTTGGAATCAGTTTTGTGGCTCGCCGTTGTACTTTTTCCAGTCTGTCAATGTCTTTAATGAGATTCGGTGACCATACGGAAACAGCATATTCCAAATGTGGACGAACTAACGATTTATATAGCTTGTTAATGAGTGATGGACTTTTGAAATCAAAAGATCGCGCAATCAATCCCAGAATCTTATTTGCTTTCTCAGAGGCTGAAATACACTGCTTGGATGATTTGAGGTCGTTACTGATAATTACGCCGAGATCTTTTTCACTATCCACTTTTGTTAACGAATTTCCAAATAACTTGTAATCGTACTTGCTGTTATTTTTACCTATGTGCATTACCTTGCATTTACTTGTGTTAAATTTCATTAGCCACTTTTCAGACCATTGCTGTAATTTATCTAAATCTTCTTGAATATCTAATTGGTTTGAGTGATCATTTGCCACTCCGCACAGTTTTGTATCATCAGCAAATTTGGAAACAGTAGATTTTAGTCCATGGTCTATATCATTTATATATACTATGAATAGAAGTGGCCCAAGAACGGAACCCTGAGGAACTCCACTTGCAACACTTTTCCATCCAGAAGTTTTTCCATTTAAAACAACTCTCTGTTTTCGACCTTTCAACCAATTACTAGTCCAACCTAATAGGCTACTACTTATTCCATGCAAAGCTAATTTAGTAAGTAGTCTTTCGTGTGGGACGGTATCAAAAGCTTTTGCAAAGTCTAGATATATTAAATCTATATTGTTTCTTTTGTCATAATTCGAGACAACTGTGTTGTAGAATTCGAGTAAGTTAGTCACGCAAGAACGTTTCCGTCTGAAACCATGTTGGCTATCATTTATCAAACGGTTACTTTCTAAATGATATTCGATAGCATCTCTGATGATAGTTTCCATTATTTTTCCTACGATCGAAGTCAAACTAATAGGCCTATAGTTATTTGGTTTCTTTTTGTCACCTTTTTTGAATATGGGAGTAACGTTAGCTAGCTTCCATTCTCTTGGGACATCTCCGGATATGATGGATTTCTTGAAAATAATTTCTAATGGAACAACAATCTCATTTTTCATTTCCTTTAAGATTCTTGGATGCCAACCGTCAGGCCCTGGTGTTTTATTAACTTTGAGTTTATCTATACACCTTTTAATTGTTTCTTTTGTTATATTTACCGTAGTGAGTAAGTTTACCCCAGACTTTTCACAGGTTTCAGTTTGGAATTCACTTTGAGGTGTTTCGTTTACGAATACCGAGCTAAAATAATTGTTTAAGAGATTACACATTCCTTCATTTGAATATTCAAGTTGACCGTCAGCAGATAATAGTGGACCAATGTGATTCCTAACAACCTTTTTATCTCTAATGTAACTATAGAATTCTTTGGGATTCTCTTTGGATTTCTCAGCGATGTTCATTTCGTATTGTCGTTTTCTTTTTCTTATTGTCTTTTTTAAATCTCTCTGTATTGATACATAACTTTCATAGTCATTAGATGCACCCGAGCACTTATATTTCTTATAAGCCTGTCTCTTTTTAGCAATACTTTTTTAAGTTTCTTTGTCGAGCCACTTTGGGCGAGCCTGATTTGGGGGACGTCTGTCCTTAAAAGGAATGTAAGTTTGAATCATCTTAGTGAGCGTATTTTGAAATATTTCCCACATCTGATCTACAGGCCTTTCGTTTAATTTTTCCTCCCAATCTGTAAACTGAAGCTCCTGACGTAGTTCTATGAACTGAGCTTTACTGAAATCGGGTATTTTAGAAGCACAAGTATCTATTCTAAAATTGTTTAGGAGTTTGAATCTGACTAAGTTGTGATCGCTATTTGCAACAGATTCACCGACTTCTACATCAGTTGCCATGCTTTCGCGGCTAGTGATCAATAAACAAATGCCTGAGCGCCAGTCAAGCTAAACAACAAATTTACTGGTCCTTTTCTGGTGATGCAGAGGCTTCATCCCAATATGTTCATTGTTTTTTGACCCATCTCAGGGACTTGGTGAGGTTCTGCACTCTGATAGGCTTAAGAAGACACAGGTGCCCATACCTGCATTCAACC
The DNA here is from genome assembly GCF_046742065.1 of Oratosquilla oratoria. Lineage (NCBI taxonomy): Eukaryota > Metazoa > Arthropoda > Malacostraca > Stomatopoda > Squillidae > Oratosquilla > Oratosquilla oratoria. The sequence goes on along the minus strand of NC_134800.1, from coordinate 32,895,431 downwards.
GGCCTCACTTAGGGCCCAGTGTTCCAACTATGTCACTCCCTGTTCATCACTCGTATCATCTACGTTCACAAGGTACAGTGCCTTGATGGTCGAGTGAGACTATTGTGCACATCTTTGTTGCTGTGCACCCTTTTTGTCATTGTAACCGTTGTTGTTGTTGTTGTTGTTGTCGTTCCCTAGACTGTCTGTCCGAGCAGTCCCGTCTCCCCAAGGAATGCTACTGCCGAAACTGGGTTTTCCAACAAATCCTTTATAGAGTGTATGTTGTGTTGTTTGCGTGCATGATTGTGTATAATGCAGTCTTCCATTATGTGTTGTATGGTATGGGGTGAAGTGTTACATACTGGGCAGCTGTTCACAATGCGATCATCCAGCCTCTTCTGGTAGCTTAGAAGTGCTGGGTGGTGGCCACACCGCAGTCTGGCCAAGTGGACTCTATCCTTTCGTGGGAGAGAGGATTCAGAAGGGTGGATATCAGGGGGTCTGGCATGCAGCAGTGTGTTGTCTTTCAGTGTGTTAATGGAGCGGTGAGTGATATGATTATGAATATGTTTCCGGAGGCTGGTATTTGGTGGTTGTGGAGGAAGAGAAGAGAGTATCTGTGCGTAATAAAGGTCTTTGGGTGTTGTTTTAATGTTTCTTGGTGTGTGTGTGTGGGTGTTCTGCTATGTAGTGGAGCGGGTGTGATGTGTTTGTGGTGGCTGCGGCAAGTGTTTGTGTGCCTCTCATGTCGAGGTGGTCCTTGACTTTGAGGACTTTTGTTTCATGGTGTAAATGGTCTGTAGGTGTTGTATTTGTGCAGCCTGTAATTGTTTTTAGGGCTTTGTTTTGTATGATTTGAAGGGTGTTGTGGTGTGTCTCACTGAGATTAGGAGCCCATGCAGGACTCGCATAATTCAACACTGAGCGTATGCATTGTTTGTATATTGTTATATTAGTTTCTTTGTATTGTCCAAATGTCGTTCCAGTGATTGACTTAAGTGCGTTAAGTCTAGGTGTGCATTTGTTTTTTATGTTTGTGATGTGTTGTTTGAAAGACATGGATGTATCGTATGTTACACCAAGAATTTTCGGTGTGTTTGTGTGTGGTATTAGAGTGTTGTTGATGTAGAGATGAGGTATGTATTTGTGTTCTATTGTCCAGTTGGTGAGAAGTGTTGCTGTAGATTTGGTTGGAGCTATTTTGAGTCTGTTTGTGATGAACCATGTGTTGAGTGTATCAGGGTATGGCTGGATTATTTCTGCAGCTTTGTCTGTGTTACAATGTGTGCATGTGATTGTTATGTCGTCTGCGTAGGAAGAGATTTGTATTTCTGAGGTGTCTGGTGTGGGTAAGTCATGCATGTATAGATTAAATAGTGTGGGGGATAGAACTGAGCCCTGTGGTACTCCATTCTTAATGTTTCTGATGTGCGATGATTGGCCATTATATGACACGTAAGCATTCCTATCTGCCAGATAATTGGCCAGCCATCTTTTGGTGTTATTGTGCATGTCTGTGTTATATATTTTATTTGTTAGGTTGTGGCGGGGGATAGCATCAAAAGCTTTACTAATGTTTAATGTTATGAGAAGTGTTCTGTGGTGGGGCCTATCTGAATTGATCCCATCTAAAATTCTTTGTGTGAGGTTTATCAGAAGAGTGTTTGTGGAGTGTAGTGGCCTAAAACCGTGTTGTGAGTCAGCAAGGGGAATATGTGGTGTGACAAGTTTAAGTATTAGGCGTTCAATGACTTTAGAGGGGGGTGCAAAGAAGTGTGATTGGGCGGTGCGATGTTGGGATTGTTGGGTCTTTGTTCGGTTTTGGAATGGTGATTATTTTTACCATGCTTCCAGATGTCGGGTATAGTGTTGTGTGAATAGCTGTAGTTTGCAATGTTTGTGAGTGCGTGTATACCTTGTGGTCCAATGTGTTTTAGGTGGATGTTGCTTATGTTATCAGGGCCACAGGCAGATGAGTGCTTGAGAGTAAGTATTATGAGTTTTGTCTGACTGTCTATGAAGGGTGTATAGTCTGAGTCTGTGGGGAAGCCTTTCTTACGTCGAATGGTGCGTCGGTCGTCAGGGTGAGAAGTGAGATGGCTTGTCTGTTTGAGGGTAGATTATCTGTTGTTGTGATTATTGCTGCGTGAGAGCGTGTAGTGTTACTGTTGGATAGTGTAATGCTGTTGAGTGTTTTGTACAATTTGTTGGTGTTTGTTTTATGATCAAGTGCATTGATAAAGTTTTGCCAATTTTGTGTTTTTTGTTCGTGTATTTTATTAGCAATCACAGTGTTTAGTGTTTGTATTTGGTCTGCTATGTTTTGAGGGATAGGTGTGGGGGTATCGTGTTTAAGTGTGTCACGTTGTCTGATGAGGTCTTGGATTTCTGGTGTGAAGTTGGGGTTGTGTGATTTTCTGTTGCCTCTAGGGATGTATCTCTTGTCTGCATTTTGTATGATTGTATTAAAAGTGTGCACAGCATTGTTTATGTTTGTGATTGGTGTACTGTTAAGTGTTTCAAAATGTTGTTCTGTCTCTTTAGTAAAAGCTTCCCAGTTAGCTCTCTTGTAATTGGTGTATGTGTGTCTGTGGCCAACTTGGGTGCATCTTGTTTTGGTGGTGATGATGATTGGAAGGTGGTCAGATCCAAGGGTTCCGACCACTCTCCATGATGTTGTTGGGGTTAGGCAGGGGGAGCAGAAGGTGATGTCAGGAGAGGAGGGAGTGTAGAGGGCTTGGTGTGGGATATGTGTATGATTATGTGTGTTGTTCATGATAGTCAATGAGTCAAACTGAGTCTGTATATCAAGCCCTCTGTCTGTGTCAGGGTTGTCGACATACCAGGCAGACGACTTGGCGTTGAAGTCACCACCCATGATCAGGTTGGGGATTGAGGCTAGTTGGATAAATTGAGGCCTGAAGGTGTTTGGAACTGTGGGGGGATGATTGGGGGGGAATGTACATGTTAACTATTGTCAGTGTTGATTTGTTGCCTGTGCGGATTCGAATGGATTGGATTTCTGTTGTGTTATATGTGGTAGGGAGGAGAATTTTGGTTGTGGCACTTGTGTCCACAAAACAGATGGAGTGATGGATCAGGGTGATGAGTCCACCACCATTGCCGTCGGTCCGGTCTTGTCTGATGGTGGTGTAATTATGAAATGATAGTGTTTTGTGTGAGTGTCTTAGTTTTGTTTCTTGTATAATCGCAATGTGTATGTTGTGTTGTTTAAGAAAGTGTTCAAGATCATGTTTTTTCGTGTTAATACCGTCAATGTTGTGTTGTAATATGTTGATGTTGTGTGTTTTGTATGTGTTGTATGTTGCCGTTTGGGGTTGAGGTTGGGGTGGTAATGGGGAAGGTGTAGGATCTGGGTTAGAGGGAGGGAAAGGAGAGATCGGGGACAAAGGAAGGGGAGTACTGATCGGGGGTAAGGGCAAAGGGAAATTGGGAGTGGGTAAGGGTGCTGGCTGTGGTTGGGGAGGTGGGAGTGGGGTTACTGGAGGGGAGGTAGAACATGTCCAAGTGTTTGTGTATTGGTTTGTGTCAGCAAGTGTTGTACAAGTGAGGTGGGCCCAGTTTTTGCACATATTGCACTGAACTGAGCCCTTTGTCTGCTCGAAGTAATGGGTTTAGAGCATGTTGGGCATGTGTATTTTGTGGTGGGCCCAGGATTGCTCTCTACATCTCCGGCTAAAAGTAGAAGAAGAGGGGTGATCGCCGGAAAATCATCCCCTCGGTGCAGAAAAAACGTAACATTGCATGTTGGGAAAAAGGATAGTGGTACTCCCCAAGGCAGGCGTAGCTCCTCTTGGGGATCGGTGCCACCTGCGTAGAGCTGATGGCCAGGGGTGGTTGCTGCTGTTTGGCCCCCAACTCTTGGGGTTGGGGGGTGGTCCCACGACGTAGACGCTGCAGCTCCAGGACCTCATTGTAACCGTTATCTATTAAGGTTGTAAATTACGTAAATAGATATGTGCAACCTAGGATATGCTAGTTATAACCGAGGGGGCATGATCTATGTTTTCCAATAGCTATTTTGTAATTGTCAGCCAAAGGTATGGTACTTGTGTATTTTCATATTTGTACTATGCATTATTATGTATTTCATGTATGTATTGTATCATGTCCCAGACGTCTGGCAATTTATGTCATGTTCTTTATGTTGAAATATAAATATTTGTTATTCTGCATCTTGTGTTGTTTTTGAGTGAATGTACAATGCAATGTATAGTAAGAATTTTGTCATATGATTTATTGTATAATCTGTACTTAATTTGCATGTATAACAAAGTTCACTTGCTAGGCCTGAGAGATTTCCCGCGCTAAGGGAGACATTTCGGATTACGCTTCTGCAGGTTAGTCATGGTGAAGCCACGGTGTGGAAAGGTTGATGTGTATATTTTTGTCTGAACATAAACTTATTTGTGCCATGTGCATTGTGCCTTTGAAGAACAATAAACAGTTAAGTGCTTTTCTAAGCGTTTACATACCCATAACTTAACATAGGTTATGGGCCCAGGACACGTTATTTTGTGTGCTTAGAAATTACACTGCGTCAGAGCGAATAGTGATTGAATCGAGCATGGCGGTGTAGGCACGTGAACAAGAGTGAACGTAAGTGTTTATTACGTTGCATTTAATTTGTGTGACACAGACTGACAAAATGGAGCGCAGTACAATCAACCTCACACTGTTGAATGATAAGAACTATCTTACGTGGAAGTTGCAGATGAAGATACACTTGATTAAAGAGGATATGTTCGGTATAGTAACTGGCTCAGAAACAGTACCGACAGAGGAAGGGGAACTGGAAAAATGCAATAAGAAAAAAGCCAGGGCGTTGGCTTATATTGTATTGGCCATTGACCAAAACCTTCTTTATTTGGTTGGGGATCCAACTGATCCAGGTGCTGTGTGGAAACTACTGGAGGACACTTTTCAAAAGAAAACCTGGTCAAATAAACTACGACTCAAGAAACGGTTGTACAACATGAACTTACGCCAGGAAGACAGTATGCAGGAACATTTGAAGAAGTTCCTTGAAATATTTGGTGAACTCGCAGTGGTTGGCGACGCCGTTAACGATGAAGACAAGGTAATTATATTGTTATCGTCATTGCCTGACAGTTATTCAGTGCTTGTAACACCACTGGAGGCTTCGGAAATTGTTCCAAAGTGGGAAACTGTGACGGAACTTCTTCTACACGAAGAAAGTAAGTGTAGTCTTGTGGTAAGTGCCAAACACGCAGTATCTTTGGTAGGAGTTTATTGCGTAGGTCTACACACAAGTATGGCAGGAAGTGATCTGTCACAAGCGAATGCTTGGGGGATAATGACGCGCCCTATTTCCAGACGGGAAAAAGATTAGGCAAAACAATACATACAAACATCTCTAGGTATATACATAGGAATATACGGAAACAAGAGAACAATTATATATACTGAGGAATATGCATGCAAAATGGTTAAGGGTAACATATATTTAATACCTTAATGCTATGACGTGTACAATTGGCATAGACGCATACGCGTTTAGCGTACGCCTAATGACGTATATATAATCGGTTATATAATTGTGTATAGGGCACTTATATAATGTAATGACTACATAGGCTTACTTATACAAAACATTTACAATAAATATATGTTGATATTACGTACTCATGTATAATAAAGAAGTGTTACTTATACAATAAAGGAGATACATATACAATAAATATATACAATAATTAAATAAGGAAGGGCTTGCCTACAGTCTTATGAAGTCAACAAACAATAACAGTGCACTTGTTAATAGAACAAAGTCATATAAAAAGATACAGTGTTTTGAGTGCAAAAAGATGGGGCACGTCAAGAAAAGTTGTTGGGTTTATTTGAAGACGTGTAAAAATGAAAAAGTGAATTGTGCCGTGGGAAATAAAAAGGATGAAAAAGAAATAGCATTGGTTGCTAGTGCTTTATCTGTAAATTCTGTATTCAAAGCAGGCAGTTGGGTAATTGATTCAGGTGCTACGCAACATATGTCCCATAAAAAAGGAACTTTTTTTCAAGTTATGAGACACTAGAAATGCCCTTGTTTGTTGAAGTAGGAGATGGTAGAGTTTTGGAAGCTTATGGGGTAGGTGATGTTTGCATTAGATTGAAACTACCTAATGATGAAATAACTAATTGTACTGTAAAAGATGTTCTCTTCATTCCTGATTTAACTTATAATTTGATGTCAGTACTTAAGATGGTTAAAAATGATATAACTGTAAATTTCCATGAAGGTAAATGTGAATTTTTCAACCAAGAAAATGAGTTGTTGGCTGTTGCAAATTTAGTAGGGAATTTGTATTTTCTAGAATGTGTTAGTGATATTGCAGCTGCAACAAAACTTGACTCTCTCCAATTCTGTACCTGTTGCACAGTCAAAAGAGATGTTATGGCATCGCAGGTTAGGCCACCTTGGCATTGATAATCTTTGTAAATTAGTTAGGAAAAAATTGATAAATGGTGTCAACAGTTCTCTTAGAAGTGACTCCATTTTTTGTGAAAGCTGTGTTGATGGTAAGAATCATAGACAACCATTTCGATCATCACTGAAGGACGGAAATAGATTTTTTTTTAATTAATTCATACTGATGTATGTGGGAAGTTTGACCCTAGTTCTTTGGGTAATGGTAATTACTTTCTGACCTTCATAGATGATGCTTCTAGGTATACATGGGTGTGCATTTTGACAAATAAGAGTGATGTTTTCAACAAATTTGTAGAGTGGAAGACATTGGTTGAGAAACAATATGATGCTAAAATAAAAATTGTGAGATCAGATAACGGGGGAGAGTATACCTCCAATGAGTTCCAAAATTATCTTAAGAAGGAGGGAATACGTCATGAAACTATTGTACCTAAAACTCCTAAACAGAATGGTGTTGCAGAAAGGAAAAATCGTACCCTGGTTGAAACCGTAAGAGCAATGCTATCAGATTCAAACTTACCTAAGTCATTTTGGGCTGAAGCTCTAAGTACAGCAGTCTATATTAGAAATAGGTGTCCAACAGCTGCTCTAACAGACATGACACCATATGAAGCTCTCAACGGCAGAAAACCTAATGTTGAACATTTAAGAATTTTTGGATGTGTATCATATGTTCATGTACCTAAAGGTTACAGATTGTATGATGTAACTAGTAAGAAAATAATTTACAGCAGGGATGTAATTTTCAATGAATCTCAAATGTATTTTCTTGAGAAGGAGTGTGCTAATGTTGATTCTGTTTCAGTTGAAAAAGTTGATATTTCCATTCCTGTAGATAAAGATGAGAAAAATGGAAATGAAGCTCCTGAAATGCATGTTAGGCGGTCTAATAGAGATAGACGTCCACCAGAACGTCTTGGTGAATGGGTTAATATTTGTGATGCACCATCACTTGGTGAACCACAAAGTGTTGAGGATGCTTTGAATGAACCTGAAAAATCTCTTTGGAAGGCAGCTATGCAGAGTAAAATAACAGCTCTTTCTTCTACTGATGTTTGGGATTTGACAGAGTTGCCGGAAAGACGAACTGCCGTCAAATCAAAGTGGGTTTTTAAAAAGAAAATTGGACCTGATGGCTCAGTTTCCTCTTACAAAGCTCGCTTAGTTGCTCAAGGTTTTTCACAAAGACCTGGTATTGACTATGATGAGACCTTCAGTCCCGTGGTTAGGTTTGAGTCAATACGTACCATCTTATCATTAGCTGCTCGAGAAGGATTAAAGATCCATCAGATGGATGTATCTTCTGCGTTTCTCAATGGAGAACTGCGTAAAGAGATTTACTTAACTCAACCCGAATCTTTTCATGAACCTGGAAAAGAAGAGTTAGTATGTAAACTAAACAAGGCCATCTATGGCCTCAAACAAGGTCCTAGATATTGGAATGATAACTTAGATAAATTTCTTAAAGACTTGCATTTTGAACAAAGTCCTAGTGATTCATGTGTTTACACTCGCATGTATGATAATGATTTATGTATAATTGCCATATATGTTGATGATGTCATTTTAGCTTGTAAGTCCTTTGATATTATTGCTGAGATTAAGAATTTGTTAAGTGATCGTTACTTGATGAAGGACTTAGGAGAATTGAACTACTTTCTAGGTGTAACAATTGCCCAAAATAATGGTAAAATCTTCATCAATCAATCTAGATTTATTAAGAGTGTTCTTAACAAGTTTGGCTTTGGTTACTGTAAGCCAGTATCTACTCCATGTGATGTAAGCAATGCTCTTTTAAAAGACTATGATGAATCAGATTTCATTGATACTACTAAGTATCAATCTGCAGTTGGCAGTTTGCTATTTTTGTCCACAAAAACCAGACCAGACATTTCATATGCAGTATGTAATGTTGCAAAGTATTGTAATAAACCTTATCAACAGCATTGGTCAGCAGTTAAGAGGATCTTCAGATATCTCAAAGGAACCATTACAGTTGGACTACTCTATACTAATGATGATGTAAATGAATGTGTAGGTTTTGCTGATGCTGACTGGGGTGGTGATAGATCTGACCGTAAATCCACATCAGGTTATTGTTTTAGGCTTGGGACTAGTGGACTGATTTCTTGGCGCTCAAACAAGCAATCGTACGTTGCACTCTCAACTGCTGAGGCTGAATATGTAGCACTATCTGGTGCAGCACAGGAAGCTGTTTGGCTTAAATCTTTGCTAACGGACTTGAAACACGATTGTCAAAGTCCTATAACTATCTTTGAGGATAATCAGTCTGCTATAGCCCTTGCGAAGAATCAGAAAGATCATTCTCGTACTAAACATATTGATATAAAGTTTCATTTTGTGAGAGTTGATCAATAACAAAACCATTGGTGTGAAATATTGTCCAAGTGATAATATGTTGGCTGATATATTAACCAAGGCACTCCCTGTGGATAAGTTAATTTTTTTTTAAAAGGTATGGGAATGACTGAACAAAAAGTGAATAAATAGAATTTACAAAAACAATACAATCTGAGAAGGAGTGTTGAAATATAAATATTTGTTATTTTGCATCTTGTGTTGTTTTTGATTGAATGTACAATGCAATGTATAGTAAGAATTTTGTCATTTGATTCATTGTATAATCTGTACTTAATTTGCATTAAGGGAGACATTACGCTTCTGCAGGTTAGTCATGGTGAAGCCACGGTGTGGAGAGGTTGATGTGTATATTTTTGTCTGAACATAAACTTATTTGTGTCATGTGCATTGTGCCTTTGAAGAACAATAAACAGTTAAGTGCTTTTCTAAGCGTTTACATACCCATAACTTAACACTTTATTTCCAGTTTTTATCTACTAGCGCCAATATATTTTCATGTCTTTTGTCTATCATGTTCCTGTATATGTTTGTCTTTTGTCTATTGCTGTATTTTACGTGCCCTTGTGTTTGTCTACTCCCTGCCACGAATGTTGTTTCCTCGGTGTGGACACCGCGATGTGGTGGCCGAGCTATGTAGTGGGCGGGTGTCAAGCGTGTTATATTTATGATATTGTATAAATGTGTAATTGTGTGGAACCATGTAGCGGGTTTTCGCTAATGAACTTGCCTTAAAGCCGGGATTCATCCTGATGTTCGCCGGTTATGTCATAGTGTCAGATGAATCCCTATCACCCCTGGGTACTCAATCCACCAATAGTTGTGCCAGAAATCCCCGCATTAGGACGAAAAGACAGCCCGCATCTCCTCTCTGTGCATATTCGGGAGCTGATTGGGACCAAGTATAAGGGAGACTTTCTAGTCTGCACAGATGCCTCAGTGCTTGAAGATGGCCGCACAGTCGCGGGTGTCTTCTTACAGAGAACAAGTCTCCTTCCACCACTGCTTGTTCTACTGTAGTGAAATGAGGGATAATTTCAAGACGCTACGGGACCTCCTCGGGAACTCCTCCACTGCCTTAGACCGCCTGAGGGCAAACAGCATCTCCAACGTCGGACGAATACAAATAATCTTTGCAGCCAACCGTGGGAGTTTTTCTATGACTCACTCTAGCTGGGACCAATTGAATAAACCACCTCTCCGGTAGAGAACATAAAACATAGCGCGCGCCATTCCTTTATGGCCGCACAACCCCCCCCCCCACACACACACCTCTTGATAAAAGAAAAGAAGAAAAAATCCAGTTAAAATATTGTTCTTGTAGTTTCATTACACAACGTAACATTTTTTTTTTCAAAAGTTTTGTTAATTGTATTTTTTTAGAGTTTATTAATCCATTTTTCCTGCTGATTTCAAATATGCAATTATTTTTTCTGTATCATCGACCGTTATAGAAATACATATAATTTCAATGTTACCATGTATATTTTGGAATTGTTATGTGGTCTGCTACTAAATGTTTATCTAATTTTCTCTTTCAGATCAATGACTGAACTATTTACCTGTTAAGATGGCTACTAGAGGATGTGAAAATTCTCCTGATACATTTTGCTATGTGTGTGGTTATTATATTGGGAAAAAACAAGTACTACATAAGATCGTGAGAGGTGCTAAAGTGTGGATAGCGTACAGACTCTATTTCGGAATGCCCATGGGTGACCAGGACAAGCCATGGGCACCTCATGTCATATGTGGAAGCTGCCGATCTACTCTAGAAGGATGGCTGAGAGGTACAGGAAGGGCAATGCCTTTTGCCATTCCTAGAATATGGAGAGAGCCGAAGAACCATCACGACGACTGCTACTTTACAGGAAAGTGAAAGGAAGACAAGCTCTGCAGTATCCAGACATACCATCATCTAGAGCACCTGTCCCACATGATGATAACTTACCAGTACCACAACCACCAGAAAATGCAAGTTTATTTTGATCATACTCTCTTTACTTTTAATTAACTTCAATATTAAGTATTTAATATACATTCACTTTCCTAAAGATATATGGAATACTAATGCTATTCGTCTTTGTTGAAGTTGCTATATTTAGTTATTTCTTTCCAGATGGAAGATGCAATGGAAATTTCATCTGAAGGGTCAGCAGGTAGCAGCAGCCATGAAATGGGAGACGAAGATTTCGCACCAAGAACGACTTCGGAGCCTCACTTTCCAAGTCAGAGTGAGCTAGATGACTTAATCATAGACTTAGGTCTTACTAAGTCAGGAGCTGAGCTTCTTACATCAAGCATGAAAGAATGGAATCTACTAGGAGAAGACTGCAGGACATCTGTGTACCGGAAACGACATGAAGAATTTAAAATTTACTATGACTTTAGTGATGATATGTGTTATTGTAAGGATGTTACTGGTTTGTTTACAGCCCTTGGATTCGAACATGATCCTGCAGAATGGCGACTGTTCATAGATAGCTCAACACGAAGTCTCAAAGCAGTATTGCTCCACAATGGAAATAAAAACCCATCTTTGCCTCTTGCACACTCAGTACAGAAGAAAGAAAACTATCATAATGTCAAACAGCTTCTTGAAAAAATCAATTATGCTGAATTCAAATGGGATGTTTGTGGTGATTTCAAGATGCTAGCCTTTTTGCTTGGCTTACAAGGGGGATACACAGAGTATTCCTGTTTTCTTTGTTTATGGGACAGCAGGGCTGATGATGATCATTATAATAAAGTTCATTGGCCCCCAAGAGTTGAACTGCAGCCAGGAATGTTAAATGTTCTCAGACAGCCTCTAGTAGATTCGAATTTTTCTTTATTACCCCCACTTCATATCAAGCTAGGGTTAATTAAACAGTTTGTGAAGGCTTTGGATTTTGGAGGCGAAACTTTCCAAGAAATTTGTCTCATGTTTCCCAAGCTATCTGAGGCTAAGCTCAAGGGTGGTATATTTGTTGGACCCCAGGTAAACAAAATGTTGAAGTCGGAGAAACTGGAAAGAGCGATGACGAAAGTTGAAAGAGAAGCTTGGTGTTCATTTCGTGATGTAGTTCGTGGATTCCTAGGAAATCACAAGGACCCTAATTATAAACAAATAGTGGCAAAGCTTATTGAGAACTTCAGGAAACTTGGTTGTCGTATGTCCTTGAAGATACATTTCTTGCATTCTCACCTAGATTTCTTCCCCGAAAACTTGGGGGCTGTCAGTGAGGAGCATGGCGAGAGATTTCATCAGGATATCGCAACTATGGAAAGAAGATATCAAGGACGATGGAATACTGCTATGATGGGAGATTACATATGGTCACTAGTCAGAAAAGACGAAAGCATGCATTCTAGAAAATCTCGATCGTCAAAGCACTTCTAATCATGAGAAGAGTCATCAAAACACTTGCAGTGCAAAGTTGTGTTGTTTATTTTGTTCTTACTAATATTGTAGCTCTTAAATACACTTCATATTATGAAAAAATACTAGATGTTGTATAATTATCCTTAGAATGCTAAAGTAGATTGAATCAATTAACTATTGTAGAGAAAGGTTGCGTATATAACAATAAAATATAGAATCAAGAATAAATAAAGAAATATCGATGTTACGTCAAAACTAATGTGATATTTGGATTCAGTGACACGAAATACATATATAAACATGAAAAAATACAAATAAACAAAACCTGGGTTACATTGTGTTATTGTTCTTTGGGTTCAGTGTAAATAGAGGAAATGGAATCCATGTTATTGTGTATTATTCTTTCATTTTGTGCCACACTAGACTCACCCTGATTCAGTTGCAACGAAAATCCTAGACGGGAAAATTCTTGTACCATATTGAGGCTTGTCCAGAGATGTCCAATCTCTTTTGTGTTGGGATTTGTTGGCTTTAGTTTTATTAGATGTTTTTGTTGTGAATCGGCACTCTAAACCAGGTTCTCGCGTCCGTGGTTGACCTAGGTATTGATAGAGCCAGGTGGTCTTTATATAATGCATTATGTTCGGTGTCATTATTCACGTGTCATCAAAATTGCCAACTTCTTGTTTTATCCCACACTTTCTTTATCTGTCGGAATTTATTTCTTAGCACAACTAATAGATTCGTCGCGAGTGTGACTTCGTTGAATTCATTATTGTTGACGTCTACTGCGTGGTTGTGGGCGTGCGATGAATAGTCTTGTCAGTTTGTACGTTCCGCCGTACACTTTCCTGTAATTCACCTTTTAATCTATTCATGTTAATTGTTCCGACCCTACACCTTCATATAGTGTGAACTTTTTTTTTTTTTTTTGTGAGTCAGTGTGAATTGTAAATATGAAAGAATAATTTATTTGCTTGTAACATTTTCTAATTGGTGTTGTTTTTTTCATTTTGTTTTAAAAGGTCTGGCGGGCCGTGGGAGTGACTGACACCTGGGGAGGAGGGAGAAGTCGACGCGAAGCTCCAAAAATTGCAGAGACTTCCATGTGGTCAGCCGCGGAGGCGACGGTCCTTGGTGTTCTTCAGTGAATCCTCTGGATTGGACCAGATGCCCTGTCGAGGTGCATCATCGCAGGCGCGAATGCCTGCCTCTTTCTCCAAGGAGACCAACGCTGATGTGTATCGTCGCAGGCGCAAATACCTGCATCTGTCTCTAAGGGAACCGTTGTCTAATATGTGTGCGTTGTCGCAGGCGAGGGCGCCTGCCCTCTTAGGATCACCGGAATTGTGCATTCAGGAGATAGACAGTGGACATTGTGGACTTATTTTTCTCAGTGGGAAAAGTTTAAAAGCCTTTTAGAGCAGGAGATTGTCATGCACGCATGCCCACATGCATCCTAGCATGAATGCAAAAATAATGCAATTGGAGTTAGTGTACTAGACCCTAATTTGGTGGTAATGATGGTCTAAACGGCCAAGGAAGATTGACCGCAGGTCAGGTCGGGTCATGGCGTGGGGTCAGTGGCCGTTTAAAAGGAGGACCGCCAGGGAGTTTCCACACTCCCCTCCTTATCAGAAATCTGGGATAAACTACATGTGACCACTAACAGGTCTCGACCATGTCGAACCCATCATGTCCCCGGTGAGGAAGCGCAGCGGCTGGTAGAGGAATTTCCCTCTCGAGCCAGTAGCAACTTCCTGACACGGCGCGTACAGGACACGCAGGTGCAGGAAGGAAGGGTATTCATCGGGGGTTTGATGGGCTAGCTGGACGAGACCGACACTGTGTTCACCCTCGGAAAGCTCACGGCCACCCGCAGAGCTAACAAAGACACTGCTCCCGGTGAAGAACTCGTCACCTACTCCATGCTAACCCATCTCAGACCAGCTAGGGACGAGGCTTTTCTTCGGTTAGTCAACTCAATCTGTAGGACTGGCAAACTGCCCACGGCCTGGAAAATGATCACAATAGTGCCGATTCCCAAACCCAAGGAACCCGATGCCTACCGCCCCACCAGCTTAGTTGCATGGAAACTAGGTCCGTTGCATGAGCATATCTATGCTTATCGCAAAGGAACAGGTACTGCATACTGCAAAGCAATCCTTCTCGCTGCGGTAAGTAGCACGCCCTCCATCATAGTGTTCCTTCATTTGGAAAAGGCGTTCGAGTTAGATACTCCTCTGGTTATTCAGGAAACGTTAGCACGCAAGGCCGTGAGAAGCAGATTGCTCACCTGGATAAATGACTATCTGTCACAGAGATCTGCGCGTGTGCGCTTTCAGGGTTACACGCCCGAGCCCAGACTCTTTTCAACGTGCTAATTTCCAGCGTAATGGAGCTCCCCCTCCCCCACGGGTGCAAAATCGTCTCCTACGCGGACGATCTTGCACTCATTATCGCTGGGAAGCAGCGGTGTTACGGCAGAGCGCACCGCTGTTTAGACGCCGTTGCAACTGAATGTCGCAGGATCGGGGAAGTCCAAAGGGATTGGTGCTGGACTGGTTTCCCAACTCCATTACCTGGGTCTCTGAATTGATGAGAGACTCACTTTCAACAAGGAAATATCCTATTTCAAAAACAGGTTGACAGCCATGTGCGGAAGGGCACTTGGTGCAACGCATCAAGTCCTACGCTCGTACTACGTACAAGCTGTATGCTCTATAGTAGATCAAGGTCCATATAGTATATGGACCTTGTAGTAGATTACGCCTCCCCTGCTCTTATTATTGTGGACACGGAAGAAATCAAACGGTTGAACTGTGACAGAATGATGCAGCCAAAATCACTCTGGGAGCACAACCGTGGAACAAAGTTCTTAACCTCCAGCTGGAAGCATCGCTTCCGCCTCTGCATCTCAGGATCATAAGGCTCAGAACGGACTTCGTTGCACGCGTCCTCCAAGACCCCAAGGAAACAGGTCTGAGTCGGGCTATCTACACCTTTTTAGAGCGTGTAGATACACTGTTTCGCCCCAACACCTGGCTTTCTCAACCGGCCAAGCTCTTGGACTCTTTCCGATTAAGTCAACCTCTCCTAGAGAAAGGTATAACCAAAACCCACCCGGATTACGAACGAATGCCCGCCACCGTGGGCACCTGGTCCTGTGACTTTCAAAGCGATATTACTCCAGGGATAGAAGGGCGTATTCCACCCAGACAGCACGCGAGCATTGGCGGAAGAAGGCATACGTGCGCTAATGCAACTTGGATATGTAGTATACTACACAGACGGTTCGGTTAACGTCGCCAGACCTCGCACAACCGGAGCCGCCTTCGTGACCGATGGTTGCATCTTCGGCAGGAAAGTAAGCGACTCCGCGTCCTCTCTCCAAGCCGAGGCCGTGGCGATCCAGGGGGCTCTGGAACACGCCCTTGTATCACACGCCAGTTCTGTAGTTATCATCACCGACTTTCAGAGCCTGATAAGCAGCTTGAAAAATGCAGAGCCCAGCGACAATGTTCACCTCATTATGAGTATTCTTGCGCTCCTGCAAAAACTCCATCGCCATGGCAGGAGCGCCACTTTAAACTGGGTGCCGAGTCACGTCGGCATCCAAGGTAACGAACTAGTTGACGCGGCAGCCGGGGCGGCTCGACAGCAACCCAGGGTAGATGTGCAGATCCCCTTAGCAGGAGCCAATTACAGATACGGACCAGGGCATTGAAACGCACACAGTGGTACCTCCAACACAGTCTGGAGGCAGAGGTTTCGCAACGAGCGAGGTGGTACAAGAGTGTGAAGGCTACGATCCCCGAGTGTTCCGTCGCTCCACTCCCAGGCGAGTAGAAACACTGCTCTTCAGGCTGCGTCTCGAGGACCGTTGCCTCTGGCAACTGAGCTCTCGGAGCACCGATGAAGAACGCCGGTGCGACCTCTGCCGTGCCTTGAATGCCGACCTCCTGCACTATCTGTGTGACTGCCCCGCCACCTCTTTCCTCAGAAGGGGACCACCTACGACACCCGAAAAACTTGTGAGCCGCCTTTGCCACCTTCAAAGCTCATATGAGCTCTGTCAGTTAGTTGAGTGGCAACTGCCACTCTAACTCTAAACTGCAATATCTCTGTACCACAGTATCTACATCTGTCACTGCACATATGTTCAACGATTTAGGAAGATTTACTTTGTATCATATATATATTTATATATATATATATATATATATATATATATATATATATATATATATATATATATGAAGACATCCTGACAGGTTGTAAGAGGAGTAGAGGGAAACACACAAGTAGAACAGGAGTTTATTCCTTGACTAGTTTCGCACAGTGATGCTTCTTCAGAAAGAATGGTTTGCATTACAGAATAGCTGATATTAGATACAAAAAATATTAGGAGAAAGAGGGTATAAGGGAAGGTCACTTCCTATTCATGGTGGCACGAAATCGTGCGGGTTGGTCGGACTGGCGCTCCGTGTGGTGCTACGAGTGAACAGATGTCCTGTTGTTTTCCACTCTGTTGCAGCATGTAGTGCTGTTATCTTTGATAACTTAATATCTCCTATTCTATTATTTGTGCATTTATTTACTAATGTCTTAATACAAAATGCCATCTCTGCTATCAAGAAAGTCTTGACACACATCAACGCGGACGACCTTCCTATTAATAAGAGAGACTATATAAAACTAATTGAAATGTGCTTCAAGTGTGCGTCTGTTTCCTTCAACGGGAAAACTTTTTACCAACACGAAGGTTTGCCTATGGGATACCTTCTAAGTGCAGTAGCCGCATGCCTCTTTATGGAGACACTTGAACAAGAATAATATATTAAGATAATCCCATATAACAGCAAATGGTACAGGTACGTAGATGACTGTCTTCTCGTTCTCCCCAAAGACACCAACATTGATGACATCCTCTCACAACTCAACCAAGTCCATCCTAGGATTCAACTAACAGTAGAACACGAGGTTAATGGGTCCCTACCGTTCCTAGATACAGTTATCATTAGAGAAAATAGCACTGTCAAATTCAAAGTGTATAGGAAACCCACCCACAAAGATGACTATATTAGTTTTTTCAGTGCTCACGACCAAAAGACCAAGACCGGCGTAGTCATGGGCTTTTTTCTCCGAGCACTCAGAATATGCAGCCCTGAATTCCTCCATGACGAAATACATCATGTCACCGAAACTTTCAGAAAACTTGGCTTCCCTACCGGTCTTCTCTCGTCCACCTTGAAGAAGACCAAAGCTGTAAGGGAGAGGAATAACAAGGAAGAAAACAACATTAATTACGTAGTAGTTCCCACTTCTGATTTGGCCTGCACACTAAGTAAAGAATTAAGGCACTCTAACATCCGTTTCTCATGTAACGCAGGAAAGAAAATCGGGGACATCATTAAACCAAAGATGGAAAATAATAATACCAACAGTTTAGTTTATAGAATCCCTTGCTCAGGTTGTGATAATGTTTATATTGGAGAAACATATAGGAGTTTGCCAACAAGACTCAAAGAACACAGAGCCGATGTCCGTCACCACCGTGAAACCAGCGCGTTCGTGAACCATATAGATGAAAAAGGGCATCTACCAAAATGGGATGAAGCTGATGTATTACACAACAACCTCAGTAAGAAACAGAGGAAAATGGTAGAAGCCATATACATAGCCACAAATAAATGCACAAATAATAGAATAGGAGATATTAAGTTATCAAAGATAACAGCACTACATGCTGCAACAGAGTGGAAAACAACAGGACATCTGTTCACTCGTAGCACCACACGGAGCGCCAGTCCGACCAACCCGCACGATTTCGTGCCACCATGAATAGGAAGTGACCTTCCCTTATACCCTCTTTCTCCTAATATTTTTTGTATCTAATATCAGCTATTCTGCAATGCAAACCATTCTTTCTGAAGAAGCATCACTGTGCGAAACTAGTCAAGGAATAAACTCCTGTTCTACTTGTGTGTTTCCCTCTACTCCTCTTACATATATATACATACATATATATATATATATATATATATACATATATATACATATATGTATGTATGTATATACCTGCAACACGGGCTCAAAAACAACCCCTGGGAGTGATACCTTTCACTCCCAGTAAAGAAAAATCGATACTCGCTCTTCTCAGATACTTTCGAGATATCTCCGTCGCTTAGTCTCATCCTTCCAAGGGAACCAGTTAAGTTCGCCATGTGCCCCCCCCACCCCCCACCCCGCCTTTTGGACCGTTGTTCTTGTGTTTTCATTTTTGTTCTTTGGGTTAAGTTTAGTGTAAATAGTGTGTAAATAGAGGAAATGGAATCTATATTATTGTATATTATTCTTTCATTTTTGCCCATACTAGGCTCACCCTGGTTCGGTTGCAACGATAATCCCAGACGGGGAATTCTTGTAACACTTGGGATGGCTTAGATGGACATATGGCCCAAGTAGGAACAATATATGAATTAAAATATGAATATGATAATTAGAAATCAAGGATACATATTAAGTTAGAACTGTACATGAACTTAAGGCTAGGTATGGTAAACTGGAGAGCGGGAATCGGGACTTAATGAGCGTTGATCCTTTCCTGTATACTACAATTAAATAAATATGCACACACGAGCTGGTAACGTGCTCAGGTAAAACTGTAAAGGGTAGGTGTTACTACCAGAGCACATAGAAAGTTCAAAATAAACCACTTACGAGTTGAGCTAATGGAAGAGAGAACGGAGGCTTGGCAGATGAACTCGTTCTTGTAATGCTGAAACAAGGTAAACACACACACACACACACACACACATGCATTAAGGGCAGCAACCAAGATGATCCCAAGTTTAAACGACAAGACATACGAGGAAACATGTGGAAAAAGTGGACGTCTCACACTGGAAAAGCGAAGGGAAACATTATAAAGATATTTAGATTCAGAGCAAAATATAAAAATGGACTAATAGAACTTGCTGGAATGGGATGAAAGATCAACCAGAGGCAAATGTTAAAGAAAGAGAAAATGCTCGAATGTGCTAAGAAGTATAGCTTTCCACATATTCATTTAAGGAACAAGTTGGATGGAAATATAATCCAATCCAATAATCTGAACGAATTTAAGGTCAAGTTTAATGAATGGAGGCAAAGAGACGGGGCTTCGTTATCATTGCTATAATCCCGTACAATACAATTAGATAAAATGCAATTTGTTAAATCCACGCGCGCGCCTTGCTGGCGTCATTGTGTGCATCGCGGGCTACGATGCATAAATACATACATAGATACGTACATACATACATACATACATACATACATACATACATACATGCATGCATGCATACATACATGCATACATATATACATACATACATACATACATACATATATACCTACATGCATACACACACATACATACATACATACATACATACATACATACATACATACATACATACATGCATGCATGCATACATACATGCATACATATATACATACATACATACATACATACATACATACATGCATACACACACATGCATGCACAGTTGATAGAGTTCCCGGCTACCACTACGGAAGTCCGGGTTCGAATCCCGCCCAGGGCTGAAATAATTTCAGTATCGATGAGCTGCGGGTTGTTACTCCAACTCTCGTGGGCGGGGAGTTGGGGATGTGTGTGCGTGTAAGGTCACAGCATTACCATAGATCGCTCTGAGCTCTCCTTCGGGAGGGAAATAGCTGTCGATCACGAGTCCAACACGTGATCCAAAGACCATGGTAAATCACATTTGTACATACATATATACGTTCTTTACATACATAAGTACATACATAGATACACACACACACACACATACATGCATACATACGATCAATCGGTTGCCTCAGATCTTTCTCGTAATAGATCCGCGCCCCTCACAAGAAATCCGACCACGGCCACCGCACTGGCCCATAGTTCACTTAGGAGTGAGATTCCGTAGTAATTAAGTGATGAACCAATGTAAGATAACGTGATAAGCATCTTGTACGTGTAGTGTGGCTTCACTTGGGGCAGATGTAGTCTTGTTAAGTATTGGAAGCGATGAGAGTGACTCAGTCGTGTGGAAGCATAAATTGGTGCACAGCACACAACAGTTCACTCGTTCACCACGTTGACGCGTCCCCGGATGAATATAACCTTCTGGCGGCATCTGCAACAAAATATATCAAGATGGTAAAAAAAAAAAAAAAAAAAAAAAAAAAAAAAAAAAAATATATATTGTGATGATCTTAACTCCTTCAATGCGATGACACCCCTTCATCCCCTCAGATGTCTGTCAGGAACGGATTAAAAGCATCAGTCCTTTCCGTGCCAGGTGCCATATTCGGCCGACGGCAGAGCGCCTCCTTCATTCCCGTGACACCCCCCCCCCCCATTTGGTGACGGAGGGAGAGGCGCCGCCCGCATGCTTACTGCCAGCCTCCTCTTCCTCCTCCTCCTCCTCTTATCCTCCTCCTCCTCCTCCTCGTCTTTGTAGTCGCCTCACCCTTTTGCTGAGAACGGGTGTGAAATCATCGGTAATTTGATCATGTATGGACTTAGTCTAAATAACATGACATAATCTAATCTAACCTAACATACATGATATGATATGACAACTTAATCAAACGTAAAGTGACGTATGTAAAGTATGTTATTAATATACATAAGATACCATAATATAACATAACGTGAAATAACGTAACATTACATAAAATATAACGTAACATAATAACATAGCATAACATAACACAATATTACATAACATAACAACACACCAGCACAACACTATATATGGTAATGGAACAGCATATCATAACGTAAACTATCATAATGCTATATATCATAGCATAGCGTGCTATAAGACAACCTAACATAACTATAACGAACTGTAATACAAAACAACCTAACATTACGACGGAGAGGAGGCGACTAAGGGGACATCAAGGTCGTCCCAGCCATGAGTGGGTGTTTGCGGCCTTGGTCTCCGCCATTTTTCTTTTCCGTAATGGTCGACTCCTCCCCTGGCAGCCAGCGCGTCTCGTTGCATCCCTAACACTGACCCCCCTCTTGAACGGGGTCATTATCGACAGGGGGCCCTCCCCCCACCTCATCTTCAATA